>NW_012267288.1:8286245-8377608 GCF_000151885.1 Dipodomys ordii | reverse complement strand
GAGAAGTACAAGATGTTATGTTGAAAACGAACTTTACAACTTTGGTGGGGGGGCGGGGAGGATTGGGTGGGGGGGGCGGGGGAAGGATGGGAAGGGATGGGAAGGGGAAACAAAGGAGGAGGCTGCAATGCTTAATAAGAAATGTACTCATTATCTTGCTCATGTAATGGTAACCCCCTGTACAGTATTTTCACAATAAAAATAAATAAAAATGAAAAAAATTTAAAAAATTAAAAAAGAAAATTTGGTGTAAATACACAATGGAATTCTGTGCTTCCATTGAAAGAATGACACTGCCCCATTCATAATGAGATAGACCTGGAAAAACGTACATTAAATGAAACAAGCCGGGCCCAAAGAAATGTAAATTACCTGGTTTCCCTCATTTGTAAAACTATAATGTATTTTGGCTTCTTTGTCCTTTTGACATTTCTCCATCATCCTTTGAGTACTTCCTTTCTGGCACAGTTATATTTGACTGTAAAGTTTATTTACTTCTCTCAGAACAAGGATCAGCCATTTCTCCAGGAAGTTTTGTTTCTTTTAATAGAGTGGCATTTAGAAACCAGCCTCTGAATGCTAGATACGCTCATTGCTACTGAGATACTATTGCTTCTAGGTCTTTCTTCGTGGAAAAATGAACTTTATACACAAATATATTGCTATACTATTGTTTTCTCTCTTGATATGTGTGTGTGTTGGTAGTATATGCTTATGTATAATCATGATATATACCACACTCCCAATTTCTGTTTTCTTTTACTACAGAAATTATTCAGCTTTCTCTCTTTACCGTAGTGTCTTCCTTCTCAAACAGTAATAAGATAATACCCTCGTTATCTTACTATATTAATTGTTCAATTCCCACTATATATTATCAATCCATCAAACTTATTAGAGTGCTACTGGCACATGCCTGTAATCTCAGGGGCTGAGATCTGAGGATCTGAGCTCAGGCGGGAAAGTACCTGAGATTCTTATCTCCAATTAACCACCAGAAAACCGGACAAGTGGTAGAGTGCTAGCCTTGAGCTGAGGGACAGGGCCCAGGCCCAGAGTTCAAGCCCCACGACAAAAAAAAAAATAGTTTGCATCTTGGGGGGAGGCATATTAGTCATATAAAGCTTGCTATTCATTTTTATTATCTAGAAATTCTGACTCCATTATCCTGTTTGATACTTAATGCAAGTACAGTTACTTCTCAGTTCTTACTTTGGATCTGGATGGTTTCCTCACTGCTATTATTATTATTTATTTTTTATTCTTTTTGTCGGTAGTTGGGCATGAACTCTGGGCCTGGGCACGGCCTCTTAGCTCTTCAGCTCAAGGCAAGCATTCTAGCACGTAAGACACAGCGCCACTTCTGGTTTTCTGGTAGTTTATTTGAAATAAGAGTCTCACGGACTTTCCTGTCCGGGCTGGCTTTGAACTGCAATCCTCAGATCTCTGCCTCCTGAGTAGCTAGGATTACAGGTGTGAGCCATCTATGCCTGGCTCTACTGCTATTTTTAAAAACAAGAAAGTCATCAAATCAAGCACAGTTGCCTTATTTACTTTTTAGAAATCAGTCTTATTCTCTTTGGTTCACTTATAATTCTTGTTGAGAGTAGGTAAGAATTTTGAAAATTTGTTTTCAAAGCTATTAGAGGAAAATACTTTCTGCAATTTGTTTTCTGAACTGCTTTAATTAGTCTCATACTATAATAAAAAGTTTTCAAAATCATTTTCTCAAACACAATATTTAGCAAATTATAATACCTTTTAATACAGTCTCAGGAAATAGATGATAAATATTATTTTGTATTTAGCAATAGAAACATTAGGCTGATGGTAATAAGTACTTTTAAAATAATGAAGTTCCAGATGAACTAGTTGTTTGACAGGCACTTACTGAAAGTATTTGGAAAACAGCAGCAGTAATGATCGTAGTAATATTACACATCTAGAGGGCCTTGCCTCTTGAATGCTATGACTCATGTAATGCTTATAATTAACAAACCATTGAAACCACTGGAGGAATATCTTGTAACATGGTTTAGGGAGACCTTTGTCCTCAGAGTTATTAGATAATAGTGTTCTGTAATGCAAATAATTGAATGGCTAGTTTTAAAAAATGTTTGGGAATGTGAAGTTAAAACTAGAAGGTCTGAGGGGCTGGTTAAGGTGGCTCAGTGGTAGAGAACTTGCCTTGCATGCATGAGGTCCTGGGTTCGATTCCTCAGCACCACATAAGCAGAAAAAAAAAAGCTGGAAGTGGCGCTGTGGCTCAAGTGGTAGAGTGCTAGCCTTGAGCTGAAGAGCTGAGGGACAGCGCCCAGGCCCAGAGTTCAGGCCCTATGACCGGACCCCCCCCAAAAAAAAAACAAAAACAAAAATAAAAAACTAGAAAGTCTGAGAGAAGACTTGGAGTTAGTACCTTAAAAAAAGGGAGATCTCTTTACAGTTACCTCCCAATGTTTTCTTTTTTTGTCAGCCATGGGGCTTGAATTTGGGTCCTGGGCATTGTCCCAGAGCTCTTCAGCTCAAGGCAAGCACTCTACCACTTCTGGTTTTCTGGCAGTTAATTGGAGGTAAGAGCCTCAGGGATTTTCCTACCTGAGCTGACTTTGAACCATGATCCTCAGATCTCAGCCTCATGAGTAGCTAGGATTACAGGCATGAGCCAATCAGTGCCTGGCCCAATGTTTTCTTATCTTCCATGGAATACCTTGTGTGTCTGTCTCTCAGAATGTCAAATGAAATGCCAGCAATATACTTTTATTTTGATATCTAGAAATTTTATAAACTTATTGAGTTTATGTTCTGTTCATGACTGCTAAATGTTCCTGGTGTAAATGTTACATAGTATAAAGAAAATTATGAGTGAGTGAACTTGTCCATTCATTTGAACTTTTGTAACTTCAAGATCAGGAAACATCTGAAATACTTGCAATTTCTGTTGCCAACATATATCTAAAGCAAATGTATCTTTAAATTATAATATCTGAGCTGGGTGTGGTGGTGCACACCTTTAATCTTAGTACTCAGCAGGCTGAGGCAGGTGGAGTACCAATTTGAGGTCAGTCAGGACAACATAGTGAGACTCTGTCTCAAAATCAAACCTTGTATGTATGTATGTATGTATGTATATATATGTGCGTGCATGTGTGTATTATCCGTAATTATATAAACATCATAGGTCTTTTAAAATAAAATTTTGAGAAATTGGGACCTATAGAAATAACTTCGGGCTGGATGTGGCTCAGTGGTAGAATGCTTGCCTAGCATGCATGAGGCCCTGGGTTCAATTCCTCAGTGCCACATGAACCAATTAATTAATTAATTAAAAGGGAAATTAAAAAAAGAAACAGAAGTTATAGATATAGCAAGTCACAACAATATATGAATGCTAAACTGAAATATGAAGGTCTGGCAGAAGATCTGCTGAGAATAAATGTGTAAAATTAGTTTTGGGGAAAGGAAACATGAGGCATGAGAATTGTAGCACAGTGGCAAAGTGTTTTCATATCATGTGTGACCCTGGTGTGGATACCCTAGCCTTGGGGCAGGTAAATAGATTGAAAATATTTCTCTTAAATTCTCTTAAATGCTCAGAGGTTCTTGGTTCACAGTACCCTTATGCAGTTTTCTAATGGTAGACTTAACACAAAAGAAATACGTTATTGTTCTGTTTTTGAAGGAGTTAAGCACCAATTTAAAAGCAGTCTCTCTGTACAGTAGCAGAGAGATTTTTCTCTTTTACTAAGTTTTAAAATATTCTCTGATGCTTTTATGAGTTCACAAGAGCAAAGTTTGGAATTCTATGGATTTATTTTTGGGCGGGGGTTGGGAGGAAGAGAACAAATAGGATATATACAAGTGAATTCATTTTTTAGATTGTATTATAGTGTCAGAAACGGAAAAGTGCTGCAGTGGCAGTCTGTAGGGTATAAAACCTGGGAAACCTTTAGCTGCTTAGTTCAAGAAGGTTGGACGTTTCAGCATCGGTAGGAGGGAGAGGCGGGGGTGAGGGAGAAAGAGGAGAAGGGAAAGAAGGGAGAGAAGGGAGATATGCAGCTCTAGTTCAGTGTACCAAGCCACTCATCCAATGGTATGTGTCTGTATTTAAAGTTTGAAACATGTCGAGTCTGAGGTACACTGGGGACAGGAAAAACAAGCAAACAAAAATTGGAAGTGAGTGTGACTTGTGCATTTTCCCTCTTCTACTTTTTTCTTGCAGCCAGGCACCCAACCTATTAGACAGTGCCACACACATGTAGAAGGTTGGTGTCCCTCACTCAGCTCACAGACCTACATGCCGATCTTCTCTAGGAGCCCCTCACAGATTCTGTAAGCATCTCTCAATTCAATTAAGTGGACGACCAAACTTAACATTATATGAACCATGGTCTGAACAGTGTTGATGGTAAAAAACTGATAATGATGTAAAGGCATGTTAATTAAGGTCTGTTTAAATGATGGAATATTTATATGATGGAACATTGGTAGCAATTTAAAAATGAAATATTTTAATATATATATATATATGATGTAGAATAGTCTGCAATACATATCACTGAATGAAAATTAGAGTCTTGGTTCTTAAAAGAACCTGTATATGTATTTGTTTTAAAGTAACTTGTCTTTATTCCTAATCTTTCCTGAGTCTCTAACAACTCTAGATTCTGCCTAATAAGAGTTTAATTCACTAAAACATACAGCTTCCCTCTACAGCTAATCACCTCATTCTTAATTGGTATGCTTTTCATATATATAACTTGATCCAGGTTAGAAAGTAGTTCTCTTAGTTCTGACTTTCACATTTCTCAGTGTTATTTTCATATCTGTTATTTATCTGGCAGACTTACATGTCTGTTTTGGGGCTTTTACTAGAGCTTATGTCTAGTATTTTGTCAACATCACATTTTCATAGAGGCTTTGGCCAGTTCCCCATTTAACAAGTCTCTCTGGTAGATTTGCCAAATAAAGTGTAGGAGGAAGAGTTACATTTGAATTTCAGATAAACAATGAATATATTTTAATAAAAAAATCCCAAATCTCTCATGGGATATATGTGTGTACTAAGAATTAGACACACTATTATACATGTTTGTTATACATTATTCTTGTTTTTTGTTTACTTGATTGGAATAAAAGTTGCCTAGGAGGGCTGGGAAGGTGGCTCAGTGGTAGAGCGCTTGCCTTGCATGCCTGAGGCCCTGAGTTCGATGCCTCAGCACTACATAAGCAAAAAGAAAAAAGCTGGAAGTGGCGCTGTGGCTCAAGTGATAGAGTGCTAGCGTTAAGCTGAAGAGCTGAGGGACAGTGCCCAGGCCCAGAGTTCAGTCCCCATGACCGGACCCAAAAAAAAAAAAAGTTGCCTAGGAGACTAATAAAACATCATACATGTTAGTTATATTATACATTATACAGGTTAGTATTGATTGTTGACTTGATTGGTTTAAGAGATGCCTACTTTGGGATGTGTCTATGAGGAAGTCTCCAGAGACAATTAGATCAAGAGGTGTCTGACAAAATTAACAGATTAACTCTTTGATTTTTATAACATGATGGCATTAAAGTGGTGAAAAGTAGGAGCTGAGCCCTAGAGAGGAAAGAGATCGCTCTGGGGGAGAAGGGTTGGAGGGAGCATGGTCCTGACGTCTGTAATTTTGCCCTAGCCCCTTCTTAAATTCCCTTTCTCTGCTTCCTGGCTGCTGTGATGTGAACTAAGCTACCTCACCATGCCCTCCAAGCCTTGATGGACTGACTCTACTGAAACCATGAGCTGCAATAGAATAATACAATGTTTCTGAAATGCATATTTAAGTTAACCTCCTGTGTTTTCATTTGCTAAGTCTGGAAACCCTACTTCTAATCATTTTCTCTGTTGTTATGTTCTGTTGTAATTTTCTCCTTGCACTTCCTACTCTGGGTGTTTGCTGGTTTATTGGGTTGTTTAATGCCTGCCTTCCTCCCTTGGACTGTAGTGTCCACAAGACTTCTGGCATTGCCAGAAGTCAGAACACTACCTCAAACATCCTAGATGTACATCCTAGCACACCCAAATCAGTGGGTGAATCCACATCTTTCAAAGACAAGTGTTTATTCTCAAGACAGTACATTTTAGATGGAAATGTTCTCTAAATTACTTTGTAGTTCTAAGAAAGCTCACTTTTCTGAGCATTCTATCATGACACAATTATAGACAGCTCATTTTTTACTGCTCCCAACTATGCATTTCAGAAGGTTTAGAATGATAAAGAAATCTTATAATTCAGTTACATAAAGAAAATTTTAAATTTCCAACCTCCAGTCAAAAACCAAACAACTACATCTCTACTACCTTAACCATCTTGATGAAGAGATATTTTACTAACTGCAAGTCTTTTTGGTACTTAAAAAAGAATTAATGTATTGAATTTTAATTCACAGAAGACTGTTAACTTATTAAGTTTTCTTGAGGTTGGCTTTTTTGTGAGTGTTTTTCTTATTTTCAAAATTCTCACAAATAAAACTTCTAACTATACATCTAAAAGTTTCAACATTTTTTGTACACATGGAATTATGTGTAGTTCATTGATTTTTAAGCCAAAAAAGAAAGTTTCAAATTCATTCTAGTAAAGGACTTTATTTTTTGTGAATATGTTTCCCTGGAATTTTATGTTCATAGGTCATTGTGAAGTAAGGAGGTCAGGTCTGGCCAGCGCCATATTGGCCACATGGTGGATTATAGGTCTGGCATCTTGTCTTCATGCTGGGGGAAGGACACCCCCCCCCCATCACCTGCCTCCCAGGTAATGGGCGGGCCCCCACCCCTGGAGGCAGGGGCAGGCACTTGACTGACAAATTACTGAATCTGTCAGTCTAGTGCCTGGGACTGGGAATTTCCTGAGGATCTGCCCCCTGCACTGATCTATTTAGGCCTGGACCAGCCTAGCCACTGGACTCCATGCCCTGTGTGTCTCTGTGATCTTGTCCTGTGTCCAGTCTCCTGGCTTGTCTCCAGTCATCATCGAGTCCCAATTCGGCTCTCCCATTGGAGCTGAATTGGCTTGCTGGTATTGTTCTTGTTATTTCTTTACTCTTTAGCATGTTTCCTAGCCGTGTTATGTGTATTTGTGTGCTGTAGGCCTTTGTAACAACTGGCTGCCTGCAGCCTGATAACTGTATAATAAAGACTCCAATATTCTATATTTTAAAATGTGGCTTCTGGGATGATTACCTTACAACATATGGCACCCAACGTGGGGCCCAGTGCAAAGTAGGGCATCTGGCTTCCTTGAAGCCACTGGCGGATGGTATCGGTGGGCTGGCTGCTGTGGACCGAAGCTGCTACAGGGGAGGCATGCCCCTGGGAAGTTCCAGGGCCTGTGGTCTTTCCATCACTCTGACAGCCAGCTCATCAACACCAGACATGCCATCCAGACATCTTTTTGGAGTCACTTAGAAATCTTCCAGAAGTCTGTTTCTCTGTCCTATATTGTGTTTATATGTTTTTCTGAAACCTGGGGGCCAGTCCATCTGGAAATTGAAGAGGATAGGGGAGCAGACATGCTGGTTACCCCACTCTTCTTCCTCTCCATTGACGGATCTGAGAGGTTCTGGTGGTGCTGAGTGGGAGAGGCTCACTTGGCAGAATCTGGTACTGTGGAGAGTTTTGCAGCTTCTGTGACTGTCATACAGAGGGAGTTCTGGATACGTTGTGTTGGGGGAGGGGATCCGCTCATGGTGGGAGAGGCCCCAGCTCACTCACCTTTTTCTGTGTTTGTCTTGGTCTTGTCTCATCTTGTGTTTGGTCTTGTGTCTTTATGGGGGAATCGAATCCTTCTATGTGTTGTATTCCCTTCACGGAGGCAGTAGGGAGTTTGCAGACAGCTGAGGGCCTGGTTCAAACAACTAGCTAATCTTAGCAGTTTAAATTAAGTGCTCCTGGCTAAAATTGGCAAAAAAAAAAAAAAAAAAAGTCAGGCAGCTTAGTGGGCTGAGAGATTAGCTTCAGGTACCCTCTCCCTTCTTCCAGTTGATGGTATTCAGAAAGATCAGTTGATGTGTAAAATGCTCTTCACAATTGGGACAAAACTAGAGTCAAGTACTGGGTGGGTCAAATTTGGGCACCAGGGACCCCCACCCAGCATTTTTCAATAGAGATATTTGAGATGCTAATATGCCTTGGTGGAACAGCTAAGTAATTTGTTAAAAATTTTGTCTTAAATCTTGGTCATCGAGAGTAAGATTGGCAAAAAAGATCTCTTATTACTAAAATTCAGAAAAATGTATGACTGATTCATTTTGCACACTTTAAGATCTTTGTGCAAAAAATGGATGTATGAACTTAAAATTGTCATCATGATGTTAAAAAGTGTATATTAAGTTTAAGCTGCAAGAAAGGTCAACAAGTTTGGACATTAGCAAAAGTGTAAAATGATTATTGGCATTTGTTTTAAAGAACTTTATTTATTTATTTATTTATTTTGTCGGTCCTGGGGCTTGAACTCTGGGCCTTGGCGCTGTCCCTCAGCTCTCCAGCTCAAGGCGAGCGCTCTACCACTTGAGCTACAGCGCCACTTCCGGTTTTCTGGTGGTTTATTGGAGATAGGAGTCTCATGGTCTTTCCTGCCCGGGCTGGCTTTGAACCGCGATCCTCAGATCTCAGCCTCCTGAGTAGCTAGGATTACAGGCGTGAGCCACCAGCGCCCGGCTTTTAAAGAACTTTAGTTAAAAGGTTTTGTAAAGATTCATTAATTTGAAAACCACAAATCTGATGTTTTGATGCATAAGGTTGTTTGCATTGTAATCAAGTTATCTGGCTTAGAATCTAAACACATTGGAAACTTAAGATTTATTTCCCACCACAAGAGTCAGATTGGTTATATGCCCATTCTGTAGGACAGGCCAACTGGCCCATCTTCATCCTGTCTCTTCCATGTAGATGGACACTGGAAACTTGATGGTAAAAAATTGGTGTTGTAACACTTCTAAAACTCTCCCTTAGGCTGTATTTAAATTGAAAAAAAATTTTAAAGAAGAGTTTATGTGATGTAATTTGATTTCTATGCTATTTTGCAATTGGATGCATTTTTTAAAAGGACAAAAAGATGCTAAGTAAGTGAGTTTAGGAAAAGGGATTAAAAATGATGTCCCCATATCTTAGCTATGGTAAATAATGCTGCTATAAACATAGTTGTGCTGGTAGCCTTAGTATGGTCTTGTTTGTGATCATTTGGGTAAATGCCCAAATTTGTGGAGGGGAAGGGAAAAAATAAATTGTTTAAATGGGGATACAGGTGGACCCATTGCAACAATGAGATGTACAAGACGTTATGTTGAAAAATGAACTTTACAACTTTGGGGGGGGGTGGATGGGAAGGGGAAACAAAGGAGGAGGCAACAATGCTTGATAGGAAATGTACTCATTACCTTGCCCATGTAATTGTAACCCCTCTGTATGGTATTTTCACAATAAAAATGTTTTTAAGAATTTAAAAAAAAATGGTGTCCCCATTATAAAAGTTTGGAAAGTAGTTAAGGGAGTGTCTGGCATCCCTGACAAAGTTTAAAATTAAAATTGTCCTAAAAATTTCTTTAAAAATCCAAAAAGATAAATTAGGATTACCAAAATGATTGTTTAATTGCTATTGCAGTTTTCCCTTATAGGTTTTTTGTAACAGTTTCCAGCAGGCCCACAAGTTTGTCAGATGTTGGCTCTTAATAAGTTCCAGGTAAGGGGCTAAGAAGTTGGCTCAGTGGTAGAGTGCTTGTCTCGCTTGCATGAGGCTCTAGGTTTGATTCCTCAATACCACATAAACAGAAAAAGCTGGAAGTGGTGCTATGGCTCAAGTGGTAGAGCACTAGCCTTGAGCTGAAGAGCTGAGGGACAGTGTTTGGGCCCAGAGTTCAAGCCTCATGACCAACAAAAAGGTTCCAGGTTAGATCATGCTTATAGAACTACTTCCAATGACCATCTTTGTTGCTTTTAATTGGAGTAAAGTGGCCATATGTATAAGACTCATTGATCTGAAAACTGGTTCCAAGCCAGCTGGGCAGAGAAAGGTCCCTGAGAGATTTGTCATCACTAATCCACCAGTAAAGGGCTGGAAAAGTGGAGTTGCTTTGGAGCTCAAAGTGGCAGAGTGCTAGCCTTGAGCTGAAGAGCTGAGGGACAGTGCTCAAACACTGAGTTCAAGTCCAACAACTGATCAAGGAAAATGGTAAGGGTGCATTTATTCCAGCATGGAGAAAGGCACCCTGGGACCCTGGCAATGATGGAGCATCCCGAGGCAGTAAACCACTGCTTGGATGGCAGAGGTGGTGTCAGATCCTGGAGTCATTTGTGCGAGGTCCTCCAGAAATTGGTCAGAGCCAGGAGGTCATGGGAAGATAGTGTGTAAGCATGCCTAATGTCCATGACTATCTACCTTGTAAAGGGACAGGAACTTGGTAGTCATATGTGATAGTAGTAAAAAGCTAAGGTTGTAAAATGTAGGGGATAGGGGTTGGGAAGGTGGCTTAGTGGTAGAGCGCTTGCATTGCATGTGTGAGGCCCCTGGCTTCGATTCCTCAGCACCATATAAGCAAAAAGCCAGAAGTGGCACTGTGGCTCAAATGGTAGGTAGAGTACTAGCCTTGAGCTGAAGAGCTGAGGGATAGCGCCCAGGCCCAGAGTTCAGGCCTCACGACTGGACCCCCCCCAAAAAAATGTGGGGGATAGTTTAAAATCCCAACTCTCCTGTGTTTGCTAAAAGCTCTAATTGGCAATAACTTTTGGGCTGGCAGCAGCCACCTAAATTCATCTATTCAGGAAAGAAGGTTGTGGACCTGAGATTGTGTCCCTATTGAGATCTGTTTTAAAGGCCTACATAGGTAACTTAGGCATTGTTAGCGTCACTTGAGATCACATTCTTAAGCCAGCCAGAAAAATGCTTTTGCAAACTAGAGTGCTAAACAAGCTACACTGCTGTAGTTGGAGAAAAGGTCTATGTGTTTTTTAAAAGTTAAATGTTGTATATAATTTCCAGTTTGGAGTAAAATAGTGCTCCCAATAACATCTTATCCTGGCAACCAATTGGTAAAATAGGCTAAGGCTATAGGTTCCTGACTAGGTAGTCTCAATGCCCCTGAGTCAGGTGAAGAAATTACAGAAGATGGATCTTCACCCATCAACCCCCTTAAGATCAAGGGACCAGGCTCATTTTAAAAATGAGGCTGGATACATTAAAAGGCATGGAAAATAGTGGTAACAGATGGACTAGAGTAGAGACTGCACTTAAAAATGGTTACAAGCCCAAGCCCAAGCCCTAGAAAAACCTAGCCTTATTTAATAAAATCTCTGGTTATTAAAAAGTTATCACCTTGGTAAATTACCCAGGAGGAGCCATTACCTAAACTGCCTTAAAAACCAATGGGGCTCCAGCCAGCAAGAGCCAGTGTACAACCAGGAGGGTAGTGGGAAATGCACTAAAGTCAGTCCTTAGGTTAAACTTCTTTAAACTTCTTTGTGCAGAAATTGGCAGGTAACTCAGCAAGAGGTATGACAATGTACCCCAGCTGCTGGGAGACATTGCTACTGCTGTCCAGCACATCTCTTCTAACCTGGAGATTTCTGTTTCGGGTAAAGTTAAAAAATGGTCTAGCAGCATCTGGAGGAGACTACATTATCATCCTGACCACCTCCACCGTGGTCAACATGGACTGGACTCCTTGCCTGACTCCATCACCTGCAGCTGATTCCTGGTGAAAGACTGCTTTGGTCTGCTTAACCTAAGACTTTGGTTGCAGGACATTCTTCCTGTGGGACATAGTGTCGTAGGAAGACCCCTACCCAGGCAGGCAAGCCAACCTAGTTGTCCAGAGTGACAGAGCCCACTGCAACAAAGTTGTTAATAAAGAAGCAACTTTATTGAAGAAGGTTTCTACACTGACCGGCCAGGGCCACAGCACAGGCTCGGGAGCTGATACTGCAACCCCGAGCAGCCCCCATTCTCCGGTTTTTAAAGGCAAAATCCATGAGGTCACATGCAGGTGACCAATGGGATCGTACCACACAAAGGATTGTATGGTCATACCAGACCACACACAGGTGGACAATAGGCGGAGTTTACTGTAAGCATGTGTGAAAGGCAGGGTTTACAGTAAGCACCTGGTATAGCTAGTTGGGGCCAGATTACAACCTATCTGTTTTATGGGTCAGTCTTTAACTCAACAATCAAGGTGGGTTAGGTTGTTAAGGGAAGGGGGACCTAGAGGCATTCTTTCCATTCCAGAAACTGGGCTGGTTGGAGCCAAGGTCTAGTTAACTTGTTTAAAGGTTTTTTTTTTCTAAAATCCCTAAAACAAAGGCAAAGCCTGGAAAGAAGCTGTACCAGCTCAAGTCTCCTATCAGGGCCTACTTCATGTAGATTTGCACATCATAACCTGCCTGGCATGGGAAAGCAGTGCAAAGTCTTATTTGGGTACCAACCATATGGAGCCAACTTTTACCTGCTGGAAACTCCATAAATTATAGGAGTAAACAGCCTAGGCAAAAATTGGTCTTTTACAGAGAAATCAATTATTTGATTTCATGTACATAAGAAAAAAAGGAGGGAACAACTGATTGATCTTTGACTTCTACATAGTCTTTTTCTATAAGAAGTTTCCAAACTTTCTTTGGAGGAGATGGGTAAGTGATCTTTTGGCAAAATTATGTGAATTACACTAAAATTGAGCTATTATGAGGGAAGTATTGTCAATGTGGATTGCTTATAAAAATTCAGACGTGCAAGAGATCAGAGGACTTTCAAGTTACATAAAAGCTTATAGCATGTACTCTACTTAAGTGAAGCTTAATAAGCATAGTGTGTATTATGTGTGTATGTCTATATGTGTAGAACTAATAAAAGTACACCATTAACACCTTTGATAGATTTTTAACTAATTTGTACACATGAGAAAAGAGTGTTTCTGTGTGTAAGTACATGATTGATACCTTTGGTAAATTTCTAACTCTCCAATTAATTTGTACACAAAATATGCAACATCGATATTTTGCTCCACAAACACTAGATATCCAGGGGACATTATCAATCATTGTTAATCTAAGATTGTTTCATGATGTTAAGAAATCTACTAATAACCAGTTATGTTTGACTTTACAGCCTGTTTTAGGGCAGCTGCTAAAGGTAGCTCAGCATAATCAGAGGGCTTCCTTCCTCAGTCTGTGAAGGCCCTGGTTTTGCTGGAATAATAGGATGAAAGATGGGAGGCTGGACAGAGGTCATAAAGAGCCAGCTCTGGACTCCACTAGACTCCTTCCAACCCACTGTGTGTGCCTCGCCCTATTTTCTGCTAAGTGTATGCATGTGTGAGTGTGCAAATATTAGTTGTTGAAACCCCCTTCCTGTTGCTCTGGTATGGAACCAAGTGGGTAGATTAGTTTTAGATTCTGATCTGAAATCTAAGAGCCAGCTTCCTTTCCCACTGCTTTCCGCTGAGTCAGTTCACTACAGAGTGCTCAGGATCTCCAGGACTTTGTGTTCAGATTGCTTTACTAGCTACAAAGCCACACCCTTGTGCAAAGGAAACTGAATACTTTGTCCTTTCAGGATGTCTGGGCTGTGGCCACAGCTCAGGGATTTCAAAGCGGCCTCTCCTTGGCCTATCTATTGTAATGTTAAGTGTTGGGTTTAGTGAGTGTCCCCTTTATACTGTAGTTTTACAATTGCTGGTGAGACAGACTATCACTTTAACAAGGCTCAAAGTCTGCTTACTAGGAAAAAAAATAAAGACAATGAGTAAAAGTGGAATAATAGTATTATGATTTAGACAAATTCATGTCTCTCTTGTTTTAGCAATATATATTCATTTATAGCAAGTATATATATCAGCAAATGAAAATGATAATTGGTCTACACAGGCAGCTATGGAGAGGCAATGTCTGTAGAAGAGCTGAACTTGGAGATTGAACTACAACTGGTAATCTTGTCTCATGCTTCCTGGCCTGGGAATAGTAACTTTTACTTGATTTTAGCTTTATGGTTAAAGATCAAGGGCTTACCTACTATGAAATTTTTCTCAGTGATAAACATCAGCTTTGGCATAGAGGACTTGGTCTATTCTGGGGCACAGAAAACTTGCTTTCAAATCCTGACTTAAGAAGCATACTGTTTTTATGCAGGTGAAGGGAAATCTTGGATAGAAGTCTTAGACAGCTAGCAACTTGATAAACAGGCCCAACCAATACCCTCCCCCACATTCAGGCAAGATCATCATTGCTGAAGTGTTTTCAGTGATTCTTCTCCTACCATCCCTCTCCCCTCCCCCCTTCTTCCATCAAAAAGAAATTTACTTAAAAAAAAAAAACCTCAAACACTTAAAACTATACATTTACATTTCTTTGTTTTTTTATTGTGAAAATACCGTACAGAGGGGTTACAATTACATGGGGCAAGGTAATGAGTGCATTTCTTATTGAGCATTGTTACTTAAAACTATATACTGGCATCGTCCAGAAAAATTTAACAGATTCATTTTGAGCTGTTAAAACTTGGTCTTTTTTTTTTTTTTTTTGGTGGTATTGGAAATTGGAGAGGCTCATGCTTCCTAAACAGACATTCTATAACTTGAGCCAGGTACCCAGCCCTTTTTACATTTATTTTGTTTTTGAGCTGGAGGGGGAGTGGGGAAGGTGTCGTTAACTGACTAGGCTCTCCTTCAACTCACAATCCTCTTATAGCTACTTCCTGAGTGGCTGGGATTATATAGGAGTACACATGTGTGGCCTCAGCTGTAGATTTTTGACTTGCATTAATGCTTTACATACCCCATCTGGATTACAAAGTTACACACATTCCCATAATGCTAATACCTGACTCCTGACCCCTATTTCTCTTCTTAAAACAACTTAGGATATTATTTTCATTCCAGCAAAGAAGACCTTATTGAAGTTACCATTTTCACATTCATATGTCTACTGAAATTAGTGGAAACAAATTTATACAAGGCCGGCCTGAACAAAACTGAGGAGAGGGTTTTTTTGTTTTGTTTTGTTTTTCCTCCCTAATCTCTGTCTTGGAGCTAAGGTCTTTGTTGGGGAGTGGAAAAGGTTTTATGGGACCCAATAGGTTATCATGAGACAGTGGGAAATTGCCCAGTGGAGCAGTCTTTTTCTTCAGAGCTGGATCTTCCCCTTTTTTTGCCTCAAACTCCATCTTATCTCCAAATTTGTCTGCCTGGGGGGGGGGGGGTCAACATGTGCATGTTCTTTCCAGATAAACACATTACTTTTCTCCCAGTCAATTCATGTGAGCTGAGAGGAGGAGGTATTATGCAGCCTCTCCTTAGAATTTATAACATCTTGGGAAAGGATGGGTCATTAAAAGTTTAGGGAGGGAATGTAGTTCACTCAGTTTCTACCAGAGTGGATATTGCTTTGGTCCATCCAACTGTATCGGAACCCTTCTTTAAAATGAGTTCCAACTGTATCGTAACCCTACTTTAAAATGAGTAGCAAGAAATGTTCATTATGCTTTTCTAGAATTGAAATGTCAACAAAGTGGATTCTTCTCTAGTTAAGTATGAAATCAGCGAGTACAACTAGAAGAGAAAAGAATGGAGACAGATTTATCACTTGCAGCAAGAATGAGAGCACAGGAGTTATTTGAAAAGCAGTTCTCTCCCTGAATTAAAAAAAAGGGAAAAATGTTACTGGGGAGCTTATATGTACTCATATATCATAGGAAAGCGCTTGTAGAGAGGGCACATCCTTGAGCATGCTCAGTTTGAAGTACATGTCAGGTTCCTAAGTCATAACAGGTTCTTAAAAGCTGCTTTTGCTGAAAGGTACTAACTCTCAAAATTAGGCATCTGAGCCCCCATTTTTTAGCTGAGTCTCTGAGCCATTCTCTCCTTTGGCAGCCCTTCTGCAATACAGGAAGGACCAGACAGAAAACAAAGACCACCTGCCAGGCAGCAATGACCCTTATTCTAGTTGTGAGGCCTCACAGGAGACTAAGAGCTACCAGCCTCTCCTCCCTTCCATACCCTCCCCGCCAAAAAAAATACCAGACCAACAACTGGGACTGCTTAATAATCATGCATACTTCCCTTCAGTTCACCTACGTCTCCCTTTTTTACTTAAACTTAAAGCAAGTGTCTGTACCAGAAGACACATTTCTGAGCCACATAATATACTCCTTCTCTCTGCCTTTCACCGTTATTCCTGTTTGGTGGCAGGTGAGTGGTCAAACCTGACTTATGAGACCCAGGAAAATGGGCGTCTGCCCTAAAATCTCCTGTAACAGTATCTTCAGAAAGGAAGGTGATGGGCACATTTCTGGTAAACTGTTTTTTTTTTTTTTCCAAAAAACCCTCAGCTGAAACATAATGAACAGCTCAGAAGGTGCATTCACAGCCTTCCAAAGACAGCAGTTCTCTTCCTGTAAATATAAGAGCTTGTCCCTAAAGGTGTCTGCTGTGGTGAGGGGCTGACAAACTCTCAGTCAGATCAATTTCAGTCATTACAAAGCACGGGGTTTATTATGGAGAGACACATCCAGATCTCCACACTCCCCCCCCCCACTCTACTCCCCTTTTTATTACCAAATTCAAAAAAGACAAATTCTTTTTGACTTATGTTTTGAGTTTCAGATGAGACTTTAATATCTGCCAAAAATCAATACAAATATCATTCATTTGATGAGACCTCAAACTGAATAGAAATAGTTAATTAAAGCAAAACGCCGGAGACCAAGAGATCTCGGAAATAAAAGATTTATTGAGCAATTACAGATGCTAGTATAAGAGGAAGGGCTGGCCTTAGACAAGTTCTCTCAGCCAACAGCAATACAGCCCTGGAGCAAGTGAGAAACTGTCCTTCAGAGCTAAGGAGCCGCAGTACTTTATAGGGAAATTCAAGAGAAGAAAGGCAGACATTATTAACTTTGAGCCTATATTGACTATCAATAAAAAGAGTGGGTAGACCCTTTTGGGGGGTGGGTTGTTAAGAGGAGAAACACTCATTGCTTAAGACCTAAAATCTCCCCTAGTTCCTGATATTTAATCCATACTTTCAGTTAGAATAGTTGTCACATAAACAAAAAAAAACCTTTTAATTTTTCCTCCTATCTATTTCTCTTCTAGCCTTGTCCATATTATTAAGTTCCTATTGAAGTAGGAAGAACAGGTAACAGGTATGGCCTGGCCGCTGCCACTTTGGCCACATGGTGAATGGTAGGGTCTGGCATCTTGTCTTCATGATGGGGAAGGTGAAGCCCCCTCCCCAGGTGATGGATGCGCCTGAATCCCTAGAGGAAGTGGTGGGCACTTGACTGACAGGTTACTAAGCCAGTCAGTCCAGTGCCTGGGACTAGGAGTTTCTTGTGACCCTGCCCCCTGACCTGACCCTATTTAGGTCCTGACCAGCTCAGGTGCCATTATGCCATGCCACTTGTCTCTGTGTTTGTTGCCTGGCTCCTGGCTCCTGGCTCTTTTCCAGTCTCCATTGCATCCCAATTCAGCTCTCCATTGGAGCTGAATCCATTTGTTGGTATTGTTTTTGTTCTCTGCCTTTATGGCTCAGTTTCCTAACTGTGTTAAGTGTATTTGCTGGCTGCTAGTCTTTGAGACAGGAGTCCACTGGGCAGTCACCAGGGTGACCTTTTAATAAAGACTCCAAAATTTGATCTCTCAAAATGTGGCTTCTCTGTTTTCTCATCTTACAACACTATCTACACTGTTAGTCAGGGACCATGAACTCTTGTTTCTATATTTCTTAATTTCTTCATGTCTATTTTATGTCTCCCTAACTAGACCAGATTTTCTGTTCTGTTTTACTTCAGAGTTTTTTTTTTTTAATTTTTCCTTGTTTTTGTTGGTTGTGAGTCTTGGGCATTGTCCCTGAGCTTTTTTGTTCAGGCTAGACCTCTACCACTTTGAGCCATAGCACCACTTCCACTTTTCTGGCAGTTAATTGGAGATAAGAGTCTCACAGCCTTTCCTGTCAGGGCTGGCTTTGAACTGCTATCCTCAGATCTCAGTCTCCTGAGTAGTTAGGATTACATACTAGAGCTATTGGCACCTGGCTACTTCAGACATTTGATGCCTAGTCTGAGTCCCATCTCCAGCATAAACCTAGAAAAAGTCATTTTGGATTAGTTCATATCAGTTGTCAATCCTGAAGCACAACAGCCAGAGTAGGATGAAGGTCATGTTCTATTATAGTCTGATGATGGGTGGCAAGATTTTCACAGAGGGCAGTTCATGGTATGTGGGCTGAACAGGCATCTTGATAATGTTTACTGTGCAATTTTAAGTTTCCAGAAGTTTTATATTCATGACTCTCTGATCAGAGCACTTATGAAGAATTAGAAAGAAATATGTTTTTGTCAGTCATAATTGTAGTCCAAAGTCTTCTTTTTCTGTCCTATGTTTTCTTTGTTTCATATTGAGTAAAAAAAGTTGATACTATATTATTTCCTATTTACTCCTCTCCTTTCTTTCCTCCTGCTCTTTCTTCTTCTTTTTATTTTTATTTATTTATTTTTGTGTGTGAATTGAACCCAGAGTCTCATGAACGAACTTGTACTCTTCTTACTTGAGCCAAGTTTCATCCTACTTGATTGTGTTTTGTTTGGGGAATAAGTGAAGTATCCCAATTTCCTGGGGCCGGTGGGACTCGAACCCATGATTGGTGAAAGGAGTCACCAGCACTGTCAATCTGGCTGGAAGACGTTTATTAGCCACGCGACGACTGTCTCCAGCTCGAAGCGCTTCAGAGAACGGCCCCTTTTGTTTTTCATAGGGAATTTTTATAGGAAAGGGTTACACATAGGTGATGTTTGCTAAAGCAAGCAAGGTTACAGAAGCAAAACATAGCAAAAACATAGCATTGAGTCACAGGAGCATTTGTAAAACAATCTTGACTTGGTCATCATGACTGATACTATCAATGAGCTATTGACACTATTGATACTCGATTACAAAATATCAAAACATATCCTTGGATTACAGAAGTCAAAACAAGCTTGGATAGGGGTAGTCTATTTTACAGAAATGATTTTTATTACAAGCTCCTGAATAACACAGCAAGTCAGTAGAGCTGATGATAAGCATCAAGGTTATCAGTGGCCTTCAGCAAAATTTGTGGTAAACTGTAAAGCTGCCAGCTTAGTAAACTTGAGTGAGGGAGAGATGTTCTTTTGCTTTTTAGTGAGGATGTAAAGGGGTCAGCCTTAGTCTGGAATTTTTCTTTCTTTTTTTTTTTTTTGGGTCCGGTCATGGGGCCTGAACTCTGGGCCTGGGCGCTGTCCCTCAGCTCTTCAGCTCAAGGCTAGCGCTCTACCACTTGAGCCACAGTGCCACTTCTGGCTTTTTTCTTTTTGCTTATGTGGTGCTGAGGAATCGAACCCAGAGCCTCAGGCATGCAAGGCAAGCGCTCTACCACTGAGCCACCTTCCCAGCCCCGGAATTTCCCCTTTATCAATAATTTCGTTCTGTTTTCTGATTTTACATTTTTGTTCCCATGGATATCCTTCTTTTCCAAGGGAAAGGGGCTCAGGGGAGAGAGTAAGTTTCCTGCAGCAGGAGGGACTCAGGCTGGACAATAGAAGGAACTTTTTGCCAGTGAATAGTCACTCAGAGACCTTGATTTTTTTGGTGGGGATCAGCACAGTGTTACAATAGGGTCTCCCAACTTTGCTGGCACTGGCCTTAAACTGCCTCCCAAGTAACTAAGTGCCATCAGCACCCACTATTTCCTACATCTTCTTGACATAGACCTTTTTCTAGGATCAGCTAGATCAGCTCAGGCATAGTTTAGAAAGCATGATTTTGCAAAGTAGGCCTTTTGGATATAATCAGATAGACAAGGACCTGTGTTGACTAAGTTGAATACAACCTGTATCTGTTAAGATTATGGCTTTTGTAATAATGAATCTGAGTTACTGAGAGTTGAGAAGAAAAGAGTACAGTAATAGTAATTTTCCAAACAGGATAATCTAGTGAGAGAACATATTGGGTGAATATTTTTAATTTTGAAAACTCAATTTAAATTTGATGATGATAAAGTGCCATTTTCCTTTGGACTAAGTTTATCCATACTAAGTACATCATAGAAGGAGAGCTGGTTTTATACTGAAACCTAACCTTCAAAAAGACTGGCATTCACTTGGTGCCAATGGCCTGAAATCTGCCTGTAATCCTTGTTACTCAGGAGGCTGAGATTTGAGAACTGGGGTTCAAAGCCAGCTTGGTCAGGAAAGTCCATGAGACTTTTCTTTCCAATTAGCTATCAAAAAGTCACAAGTGGAGCTGTAGCTCAAGTCATAGAGCACTAGCTTTGAGCATAAAAGCTCAGGGGCAGCACTCAGGCAGAGTTCAAGCCCCAGGATCAACACACACCCATAAAAGAAAGACTGTCATTTTATTTCCATTGACCTTGTTTCTTACCATTTCAACCACTTAATAGTAATTTTCAAGAGGAAATCTATTATTTTTTTTCCTTTTTCCTTCCCTTGGTATGGGATTTCCTGTCTAGTAATGTCTCTGTTTCCCTGTAGTCATTTTATAACTGCGTGGAAATTCCCTTTTAAAAGCATGACTGAAGAAAATTGTGTAACATCTCTTCAAAATCTTTTAAGAAATACCCTTGACATATTAAGACAAAATGATCTGAAACTTTTTCCATGGGTTATTGCTATTAAAAAGAAAGTAAAGCAATGTTTTAGTAGCCTATGGCTTCACTGGTAAATTTTCCCTTATCATTCTTCATGGATTGATTGTTTGACAACAGAATTCTTCACATGATGGATAAGTTGTTTTGGTCACTCAATAAGTCACAGTATGAAAGACAATATGACTATTGTTTTTTTACCTTTCTCCCTTTATCTAATCTAAATTACAAATCAAAACTTAGTTATTGGCTATGGGAGATACAAACATAAAAACTAGACAGTGAGAAAAAGATGTCAAAATATTTTTTGTGTTAAAGATCTATCATTGTAAATGATATTTTCACTAGTTTTTAAGCAAACTGACAAAAAGAATCTCTGTTTATAATGAGAATTCTGGATACTATTTAAACAAGGGCTCCTGTTCAGACTTCTTGATTTCTTTGATTGCTACTAGATAGGTAAAAAGAAGTGGGGAAAATAGTCACTGATAGAACTTCAAATTTTTCCTACTTAGATCTAAATTATAAACATGTATAGGGCTATATGCATATATTAACAAATTGGCTAAAGAATGATATACTCAGGAGGATTCTAATGGTGTAACTCTACTGGACAACTAATTTACTGTTAACAAAATGAGTACTAGGGGCTGGGAAGGTGGCTCAGTGGTAGAGTGCTTGCCTTGCATTCATGAGGCCCTGGGTTCGATTCCTCAGCACCACATAAGCAGAAAAAGCTGGAAGTGGTGCTCTGACTCAAGTGGTAGAGTACTAACCTTGAGCTGAAGAGCTGAGGGACAGCGCCCAGGCCCAGAGTTCAAGCCCCATGACTGGCAAAAAAAAAAAAAAAATAGTACCAGGAAGCTGAAACATGTTTTGTTAGGAGAGGGAGTAGAAAGTGGAGAGATGAGTGGAGAGAGGAAGGGGTGGTAAATACAGTCATTATATTCAATGTACATATGTGAAAATGGAAACACATAACTTGAGGGCAATTTGGATGGGATTGGGAAAGATGGGATGATGGAAGGAATGACATTGATCAAGATGTATTGCACTCACATTAAGTTGGAATCCCTTGTACAACTACTTAAATTAAGTAAGACAGACACGAGAGACAGAGAGAGAGAGAGAGTCATATACTCTTCCCTAAATGAGCACTGTTGGACATTATCTTTGTGATTTCAGCTATAGGCTGCACCTCTTTTGAAGTGCCAGTTCCAGATCCTTGGCCACCCTGGTGGCTTTCTGTGACAAACATGACTTCTTGGCAATGTGAACTTCACAGATTAACTCTCAGTCTTTCCAAATTCATGTTCCTCCTGTTTCTTTCCCCGGGCTGTCTTCCTGTCCAAGTGGAAAACTGGTGTTCATCCCACTTACTTCTCTCTCTGTTACCATCTCCCACTTCTAATCCAAGCCTTCCTCTCTTTTCATTTCATCTTTTTCTGATCTCTGTGATCTACCTTCTTTTCCCCTGTTGTCAAATAGCCCACTGTCTAGGCTTTCCTGTTGGAAGCCCACTATGGTCCCTTCCTTCAATTCATCTTGTGCCTGACTATCACAGATTTTCTACAGAAACCTACCCTGGGGGGTGCCATTTATAAAATATGACAGGATAAAATTCCTACCTCCACTTTTTCCTCCATACTTACCCTGTCTTAATACTGCAATCTGTACTTCATAAATTCCCTGAAATTGGTGTGTTCTCTTTCTATTACTGGCTGCACAGACTGGCTGGAAACACTCCCTCCATTCTATATTTTTTAAAGTAGGAGCTTCATGCTTTATTTCTCCAGTGACATATTTATAGTTTAATACAAATTGGAGGCCTGCTAGAACACCAAATCCTTTAGGTGGTTTGGTCAAAGAGGCGAGACCTCCAGCTGGCTCAAAACAGAAATATCCACTCCTTGGCCCATGTGTGATCATCCAGCTCTTTCTCATTCAAGCTTGGCTTTTGTGTGGCCTCTTACACTTCAATCTCCACTTTTCTGAATAATATGTCCCTTTAAACATCTAACACAACACTTATGCAACACTAAAAGGCAGTGTGGCACTCTATGGATGATAATAGCAATTATTGCCACTAGAATCACATAGAACTGGATTCAAATTATATATAAAAAGGAATTATAGGGGCTGGGAAGGTGGCTCAGTGGTAGAGTGCTTGCCTTGCATGCATGAGGCCCTGGGTTCAATTCCTCAGCACCCCATAAGCAGAAAAAGCTGGAAGTGGCACCGTGGCTCAAGTGGTAGAGCGCTAGCCTTGAGCTGAAGAGCTGAGGGACAGTGTCCAGGCCCAGAGTTCATGCCCACGACTGACCCCCCCCCCAAAAAAAGAGGAATTATAGATAATTATAGATAAACTCTTCCTGCATATAAAGCTAGAAATACACTTTAGTCTCAATAAGCTTCAGTTTTCAAAATCTGTAATTAATCATATAGAAAATCAGAAAATAGTTTCCATATTACAAAGGTTTCTCTGGTTATTGTTGATTTTTTGCTTTTTGTTTCTTTTTTAGTTGGAATGTCACTGTACAGTCTAGACTGGCCTCAAATTTGAAATCTTCCTGCTGCATCCTTCCTGAGTTTGTCAGGATTATAGATGATGCCTGGCTCATATTATAAGGTTAAGTAAATGCAAATCTATATAAATGTTAGGCAAAGAGAAATAACTACCACATTAAAAGATTGTTTGCTTTGCCAAGCAGATGTAGTTAGATGTCCCCATAACTATCAAAGTTTCATGTTCCCTTTGGGTTGCTAAGAGTCAGGAACAGAGTTGGTCCTGAGAAAGACATTATTATCTTATTTAGAAGGAAGGATATTATCTTTCCTTCTAAAATACATTCACATATCTGTTTTTCCTATTACTCAGAAGTTCATTTTCAGTATAGTTTGCTAGGTGTTCTTCATATACTTTGCACCTTTAATGTTTAGAGTTCATCAGGCTTTGCATTAACAACTCTTTCATCGTCGTCGTCGTCATCATCATCATCATTTTTCTCTAGGCTAGATATCAACCCAAGGCCTCCGCATGAGGTCAAGCTCTGAGCTATACTCTCTTAGTGCTATTATTCTTGTTGTTTCCCAAAGGTTAATGAACTCATTGCATATAAACCACTTGCTTTTTCTTTTCCTGAGTTATAATTAGATTAACATACATATAATGGGTACCAAAGTGACACTGGATTATGAATCTGCATTTATAATGATTTTTAAGTAAGCCTTAGAGACCTGACATTTGAAAATTGTGCCGGTATTGGGGTTTGAACTCAGGGCCTTTTACTCTTGCTTAGCCTTTTTGCTTCAGGCTGGTCCTCTACCTCATGAGCTACATATATTCTACGTCCTACATTTGAAAATTGTGACCTGAGAAAATGTATCCTTTTCTGCTGCTTCAAATATTATTCATTAGCTAAAGACTTGCGAATGTATGGATGCATTCCAAACTTCACTGTTGAATCCCAACTCATATGGCTGGCAGCCTCTTTAGCATTTCCCTTTAGAGTTTTTCAGACAAAATACTGAAAAACAAACTACTAATACTCTGCTGCTAAGTGATTTTTACATTAAAGGAAGTAGCTTCTGTCCAAATGCTCACACCAGCATCATCAGCCTTCTCCAGAAATTGTAAAAGGAAATGACAATTTCCCTAATTGGAGGAAATAGGTCACAGAGGGTGGGATGGAGGGAACATTTTGTCCCTAGCCCCTGGCTCTCTCACGATCTGGCCTCAGCCTCCACGTGATGAGTGGTCTTGCTCCACCGCTCATACTCAGCCATGATGTGCTGCCTAGATTTAAAGCAATGAGCCAAAATACATCGTTTCTCCTTGAAGCTGATTTCATAAGTTATTTTGTCATACTGACAAAATATGGATATGGCCATCAGAAGCCTCCATGATCTCTCTAGCTTTTCCTTTACATTTTTTTTTCTCAGCAGGTCTGGATTTCTTTCATTGCACATACACTAAAACACTCTTAATCCTATTTCTTGTATATGCCATTCACTACCCTTCCCTGCAAACCTCTCAATTATCTTTTATTTGAAGAACTTTTTAGTATTTTTTAAAGTACTATATTAGATTTCAGGAAAGAAAACATTTCTCAGGGTGGCTGCCTCCTTTTGGGTTTAATTTATTTATCATTTATCACAGTGGTAAATTCATCTTTTGGCCATTATTCCTATTTCTCTCCCACTCTGATACTTGGGAAGTATTTGTCTTCACAGTTGCATTCTCCTAGTGCCTGGCATATAGAAGATATTCAGCATTTACTGAGTAACTGAATATGATGGGCAATACATTGATCATTTTCCAATTTCCTGTGTATACTTCCTTTCTCTTAAATCTTCAAATTTCTATTTTCTCCAGAATCTTGTTTTGTTATGAAATGTTTAGTCAGATTAAGTACAAAAACTGAATCGTGTCCTAAAAAATTTGAAAATTTCTCTCAGAGGAATGACTACATCTACAAAATTCCACTTAAAAAAATAGGTTCCCAGGAATTATATATTTTTGTTTTAAAAGTTTGGGTAGTTTCTCTGTTGTGAAGAAAATGTTTAGTATTTTCTTCCTGAGTTCTTGACTTGATTCTCTATAGTTGCACTCTCATCATTTGTGGCTTCCCCCACCCTTGCTCTCTTTCCTCAGCATCTTACACTGTTGAAATAAATGGGAGAGGAACTCATTAGAGCCCTTCCTCTTAATTAGTCATCTTAATTACTCTCTTGCTTAGATCCAGGGTGCTCCGCCCAATACCAAGATTTATAGCCCAGGGTAGTAGCTAAAAATAGCCCATTTCTTTCTACACCTTGTTAAGAATGGAGTGTTGCAGTACAAGGTCAGAAGTATGGTTTGGTAGGGAATGTAATTTTACTAGCCAGCTGCTAGGTAGAAAATATTATGAAGAGAGAAAAATTGAGCCCTAGGTTTAAAATACCTCTGCAAGATTACTACTAAGATTTATGAATCTTGATACCCATGACTCTAGTATCACTTATTTTATACAATCTTCCTTTGGGCCTCTCTCAGCTCTTCTGACAGGATGTACATAGTAAACAATGATTTTACATATTGCTACAGACTCTCATTTTCTAATTTATATTTTTGAACTCAGGAAGTGTCATGTTACAAGGTTAAGTAATGTGCCAGATTCTTCTGATAGTACACTGTGGGGTTTGGTGTTCAAATGTAGACCTTTCCGACCTCTAGGGGTGTTTTCACTGCTTTATCTTCAAGACACTTAGCAAGCCAACCACTGCATCTGAGTGGCTGATTTCATGAATGCTTCTTCTATGACTTTTCACATTGTTGCAGCCTACCCCATTGGCCTCAAAAGACTCTGTCTGGTCAGCTTTCTACATTACTTCACACCTCTCTCCACATTATCGGGAGCTGGCCTTCCACAAAAATGCCATGTCATAAAAGTATTGCTTCCTTTAAATGATATTATTACGCAGAGCTGGCTTTGTTTATAATAATCAATTATTATACATAACATAAAATGAGGGAAGGTCTTAGCCAAAACATTCTATTTATATAGAAATCAATAGAAATTTGCTCCTACAATTTTGCACAACTTAAAACAAGTTAATTTGTCTAAATGGTTAATACTATTAAGTGTACATTGAATATTTTAGTCAATAATATTCTATCAATAAGGTAAGATCAGCTTTCCTGGATGAATATATTGTTTTCATGAAGGACAAGAATAGAATGGATGAGAAGGGGAAGATGGATGGAGTAGGCATTAAGATATTAATGAAGTTCCATTTTGGAGTACAGCCCTAGGGAGAGAAGTTCTGGAACAAATGCTATTCTCTTGTAATAATATGAAATGCAAAAAGTTGGCTAAATTTGTGCTGCTGAGATGCAAGTGACATAATACAAGGAAAATGATAGTTTGCAGTCTTGATTATAAGATGCCTACTCCTTACTGAAGGCAATTAGTGAACTCTGGAAAAATGGTGCTGAATCCTAACCTTCACCTGGTAGTTTTCCCAAAGCATGTGTTTTCATCTAAGCTTTTTACGTCTCCCTATGACTTCTCTCCTTTTTTTTTTTTTTTTAGCAGTGGTAGTGATAGAACCTCACTCATGCTAGGCAAGTCTTCCATCACTATGCTACATAGCTCCAGCCTAGGGCTTTGTCAAAAAGCTTTAGACTGAATAATGCAAAATCCAGTAGAACCCAGTTAAGGAATTTTCTTGCAAGCATCTTGATGGTTTTAATAAGGAAGAGTGTGGAATATACAGCTAGCTTTTTGTACACTGGATGTGTCAGAAATTTATTCTTTTCTAGGGCCAACAGTGATTCAAGTTTATATATGTCTGCTGTATTTTTTGGTCTCCAAGGAATAATTACTTCTAAACAGCTTTAATTTTCTCTATTGGAAGGATTTAGAGACAATAGTCTATGGTAGTTGTGGCACGAGTGTTAAAGGACTTACATAGAAGCTGTAAGCAAACTTGTGAATTAGACTCTACACTAATGGAGAACTATGGAGCTTTTCAGCCACCCACTTGTACACTACCAGGCATATCTCTCTTTGGCCTGTCTATGAGAGTACTAGCAGATGACTCAGAGTGACCTTTCATGTCACTATTTCAGATTCCTAATTAGACAATAGCTGTCCTAGCTTCAGTTTTCATCTTGTGAAAATCATCTATGGTCAACTTGCTGTTAACCATTTCCCCTCCACCAGCATTTCATTTCAGCCCAGATCAGACGAGGCTAGCACAGTATTGTTAGTGGACAGCTTTCTGGGAAAGAGTCTCAGGGCCTACTGCTTTCCCAGATGTTACCTTATCACCTTGGTATTTCTTTTTTGTACATGTGGAAGACCAAGGTACTTATCATCAAAAGCAAAACAAAAGCACCTATTGGTAAAAGCCTTCCTCAAATCCCCTGAACCAGACATGTCCCATTTCCTCTGCTTAAGCTCATTTCCTGAGAGCCAGACTTAGGCCTTTCTGAACTCCTAGTGCAATTTACTAAAAACAAACAGCTTTGTACACTGCCTCTGCTTGGCGACATCATCGTTGGGAGGTAGTTTGGGAGGAGTTTCCATCTGTGAATTCTATGATGTGATTTAGTTTTATACATATACACATCTGTATGTGTACTCGAAGGAGTACCTGTAAATACTAGAAACATAACTGCCAACAAAATGATATATATTTTAAATTTCAGAATTTGTTTTTAAGTAACAAGAGACTTGAAACAATTTCTTTTTTCAGTTGTGGGGCTTGAACTCAGAACCTGGGCGTCAGTACCTGAGCTTTTTCTGCTAAAGGCCCAAACTCTACCACTTTGAGCTATTTAACCACTTTGAGCTATAGCACTACGTGCAGTTTTCTGGTGGTTAATTGGAGAGAAGAGTCTCATGGACTTGCTTTCCCTGGCTGAGATCAGCCTCCTGAGTGGCTAGGATTACAGTTGCAAGCCACCAGGCCTGATGTGAGACTTGAAACAATTTCTAGGGGAAAAGCAGACTGGTTCTTTTAGAAATTTAAAAATTTCCATATCAATAATGTATATTTATTGGTGATATTTCTGACAATTTGCTTGAATACAACTTCCTGCTCTTTTCTTTCTTTCTTTTTTTTCTTTTCCTTCTTTCTTCACCATGCTTTTCTATTTGAATTATTTGTTTAAACTGTTTCCTTTACATTACAAAATCTCATCCAGATCTCCCTTTCTGAATTTCTTCTTCTGAATAAATAAGATCTTCCCCACCCCCGAGCTATCTTCTGTCTGCAGATTAGTCCAAATATGTGTGATCATTAAGAACAAAAACAAAACTAAACCACACACAGGCAGGCTGCAGACCTGGCTGAATTCCAGGATTCCATTAGCCAGACAATGCCCCAGCCAATTCCACAGCCTGGGAGTGTGGGGGAGGAAGACCATCTTGGTCTCTTCTAGTGGCAGGCTGTCTGAGCAAGGTCAGCAGCAGGTTGAGGCCAAGAATGGGGTAGACAGATTGTTTTGCAAATACAGTAGTTGGCAATAAATATCTGACAAGACTTGTCCTACTTAACACACCAAACACCATTCATTTTCGTAATAGTGAAGATTGTACTTAAAATTCATTTTACAAAGTTTTTACCCCCTCTTAGAACCGTTGAAATAAAACTGTGACCAATTTTAGAATAACTACAGCAGCAGAGCAAGAAATGGTTTAGTGGAAAGCTAAAAATAGATGTCTTCTTTTAGATTTCTTTTCTTGTTTATTTCCAAAAGACTTGCCAGTGTACTTGGATTACAGTCTAAAGACTAAATTAATCAAATAAGACAATGAAAATGCAAGGATTAGCATTTTATTGCATTAAACAAGCAATTGCTGCCTTCTAAATTTGGATCTCTGAATCTTTATATTCTGTCAGCAATTTTGCATTGCTCTTTGTAAGAAATTAACAAATCTTAAGAGGACTGACATCTGACAAAAAAAATGCCTAAAAGTTCTTATTTTTGGCAGTCCTCAGGTTTGAACTCAGCATTTCAAGCTACTAAGCACGTACTCTGCTACCTGAGCCATGCCTCCCGTCCTTTTTACTCTGATTATTTTAAACTTTTATTATATATATTTTTTATGCCAGTAGTGGGACTTGAAACTGAGGGCCTCTCACTCTTTCTTGGCTTTTTTTTTTTTACTTAGAGATGACACTCTACCTCTTGATTCACACCTCTACTTTGGATTATTTTTAGCTAATTGGAGAAAAGAGTCTTACAGATTTGTCTGCTCAGGTGGGTTTTGAACAGTGATCCTCAGATCTTGGCCTCTTGAGTAAGTAGGATTACATACATGAATCACTGATGCCCAAATGGCTCTAGCTATTTTTTATTTTTTTTATTTTTTGGGTCCAGTTGTGGGGCTGAACTCTGGGCCTGGGTGCTGTCCCTCAGCTCTTCAGCTCAAGGCTAGCGCTCTACCACCTGAGACACAGCGCCACTTCTGGCTTTTTTCTTTTTGCTTATGTGGTGCTGAGGAATTGAACCCAGGGCCTCATGCATGCAAGGCAAGTGCTCTACCGCTGAGCTACCTTCCCAGCCCGGCTCTAGTTATTTTTGAGATAGAGTCTCACTTCTGCCCAGGCTAGTTTGGATCACAACTTCCTATTTAGATTTCCTAAGCTGTGATCACACACGCACACAGACACACTGCCACCACCACCACCATCACCACCACCACCACCACCACTACCACCACCATCATCATCATTAGCAGCAGCAGCAGCATCACACCCAGATCTGCCCATTGGGATGGGGGTCTCATGAACTTTTTTTTGCCCCAGGTGCCCTGGAACTGGGACCATCTTTATCTCACTCTCCTCCATAACTGGTAGGACAGGCATACACCCACCACACTGAGCTATTGGTTGAGTAAGTGTCTCTCAAACATTTTGACTGGGCTGGTCTAGAACTGAAAATTTCTCCTATCTCCTCCTTTGTAGGCCAGAACCCACCAGTGCCCACTGAAAGTTATATTTTTTGATAGGACTTTAAATTTTAAAAACTATTCAATATGTGTAAAGCACTTTGGTTTACCCAGTACTTCAACATATTATTTTAATGACTCATCCAAATATCCCACAGAATCCCTAGAATGTACAGTCCATGAAGGTGAAGACCTGAGTTTGCTAATTATTGTCTCAGTGGAGAACGTATCTCAGTGCTCTGATTGATATACCCTACCAGTGAGTGGGTGGTTACCATTGATGCCATTCCTGCTGGTACTTCACATATAGAATTTCTTTTTTTTTTTATTGTGAAAATACTGTACAGAGGGGTTACAATTACATGGGCAAGATAATGAGTACATTTCTTATCAAGCATTGTAGTCTCCTCCTTTGTTTACCCTTCACATCCCTGCCCATCCTCCCCCCTCTACCCCCCCCGCCTTCCCCCACCAAATCCTTCTCCCCCTCTCTCCCCACCAAAGTTGTAAAGTTCATTTTTCGATATAACAATTTGTACATCTTGTTGTTGCAATGGGTCCACCTGTATCCCTGCTTTAATGATTTGTTTTTTCCCTTCCCCTCCACAAATTATACCAACATCATATACAGTGAAAGCAGGGGTTATACCGTGGGGGAGGGACATATAGAATTTCATCTCAAAATAGTACTTCTTCTTTTACGGAGGAGTATATTGAGGTTTAGATAAGACCTTCCCATGTTCTTCAAAGATTTTTTTTTCCTTTAAGCTGTCACACTGCAAAAATAACACATTTATGGTTGCACAGCTTCTTATTGGTATGTCTAAGATGTCCATCCACATCGTAAATGTCATTTGTTATAGTGACTTTTTTAAATCCAGCATTCTGAATACACTGAAGAACAGGGACACATCTTTAGCATGAGCTGTAATAGACAGGTAGGGTGATTATGGAATCCATCTAAGTGTTTATCAGTGAACAAATAAAGAATTTACTATTAGAATTCTATTCTGTTTTTTAAAGACAGAGTAAAAACCTATCATTTGCCATAGCATAAGCAAACTTGGAGGACAACATGCTAAGTGAAATAACATGACATAGAAAGACAAATATCACATGTTCTTGCTTGTAGATAGAATATAAACCAGTTGAACTCATATCCACCAAGGATAGAATGGTGGTTCCAGGAATTTGGCGTCATTGGGGAGACATTGGTAAAAAGATAAAACATTTCAGTTAAGTAGAAGAACTAAATTGTAAATTTGAGATGATGCAAATGTTAGTTTGATTCAATAATTTCATATTGTAGGTACTGCGTACCTCCAATATACAATTGTGATTACCAATAAAATTTCACAAGTGATTTGTCTTTGGGGAATTAAGTGATCATCTAGATAGGGGAGGGTAGGAAAACATTGTATAATATCCCCAATTTGGCATAGTTGGCAAAGTGAGAAAACAAGATCCAGATTTTCAAGATCTCTTTTTTTTTCTTTTCTTTTTCATTTGTTGGTCATGGAGCCTGAACTCTGGCCCTGGGCACTGTCCCTCAGCTCTTCAGCTCAAGGCGAACGCTACCACTTGAGCCACAGCGCCACTTCCAGCTTTTTCTGCCGATGTGGTGCTGAGGAATCGAACCCAGGGCCTCATGCATGCAAGGCAAGTACTCTACCACTGAGCCACCTTCCCAGCCTCTCTCTTTCTTTTTCACTCATGCCTCTCACAATGTTCTTTCCTCCTGTAGGAAACAACCATTAAGATTCACTCTTCTCATTTTCCTCTCCATTTATTTATTTTTAAGGGGCTGTACAAAGGGGTTTCAATTTAACATGTCTGTTTGTGAGTAGAATGCATATTGATCAGTGTTACCCTTTTCATTGTTCTTCCACATCTCTCCAAATTCCACCCGTCCTCTCAGTTCATTCTTTAAAGAGTCACTGTTGATCTCAATCTTCAGATAAAGTTCAAGCCTGCTGCTTTTGGAGTTTAAAGCAGAGGACTGACATCTAGGCAGACTGACTTAGCGGTGTCATGCACCAACAATATGTGTTGATTGGATATTCTGAATTTTAAGAGTTTCCTGTTCATTGCACATAATCACCCATCGTGAGTTAGGAAAGCAATTTTGGCAAGAAGACCTGACAGAAGACTGTGTCTTCTCTAAGGAAACTGGAGAATGGTGACCTAAGGGGGCACAAAGTATTCGGTATATCATTAAGCTTTAAAATTCCAAAGATAGAAGTTGGGCTGGACTTTTAAGAAAAATAAATAAGAATAATCTAATTTCTTCTTCTGTATACTTGTTCCTACAGGAAATATATTGCTTGGAAAATCTCAAAATACTGACTGTGGTAATTTTTTTTTTGGCCCATTTTCTATTTTCTGGTCTTTTATAGTTTAACATATTTCATTTTCAATTCAAATTTGATCTAAAATATTGGAATTCTAACTTTTTTAAATATTAAGAAATACTCTATATAGTCATAGTTGGACTGAAAGATATAAAAAATCATAAAGTAATTAGTGAAAAATATTTTTCCTTAGACCATATATGTACATATATATATATTATCAACAGAAAACAGGCTGTCTGCCACACCCAGAAAGTCTCTTAAAAATATTGATAAAGATGTCACTGCAGACACATTTTAAGGTTAAGGGAAATCAACATATTTCTAGTGTTTGAAATATTTCCTTTTAGTACAGGTTTAGCAAAATATTAAAAATGCATAAGTGGGTGGATGTACTGGTATAAGCCTTTAAAAATTACCACAGTACTCTAGCATCTGATTTACTTAGCTTGGCTGAACTCCTCTTAGACCTATTAACTCCCACTTGAAGATTAATTATGTGGGGATGTTTAAAAACCTCATTTAGGTAAAGTACAAAAGCTATTAAAATATGTATAATTATTTAAAATAGAGTATTCTAAAGCAGCTATTGTGACCAGATTATAAAACACATTCAGATTTAAAAGGAATAAATCTCTAGATTCACTTGGAGAAGCCATTTTGAGATAAGTTTTGAAGATACGTTTAAAATTCTGTGAAAAAAAAAACTGGTTGGTTAGAAACTGGTTATTAAAGAAATATGATCTCTATTTTAAGAATTAAAATGAATTTGGGGTTGAAACCCAGTGGTAGATTACATACACAAGCACTAGGCTCAACATCCAGTACCAGAAAAGAGAGAAAAAGTCCATGAATATGAACTGTCCATATTCCAGAGTTCATGAATACTATGAACATTTTCCAGTGGGTTTATACAGTCATATTCTTAAACATCTTTAATAAAGTATTTCCTCAATTTTTTGATTCAGGTAATATATTAGTCATGACTCTAGAGAAGCAGAATGGATATGATGTATGTGATTTTACATATCTCTTCATATAAATAGAGAGAAGAGAAGAGAGAGAAAGAGAGGGAAGGAGAAAGGGAGAGAGAGAGAGAGACTGAGAGATTGGTTGTAAGGAGTTGGTTCATAGAACCTGACTCTGGAGGCTGACACATTTGAATTTGTTAGCCTGGCTAGAAAGTCCAGGAGGAGCTGATGTGGCATTTTAAGTTAAAAAAACAATGTAACATTATAATGGAAGCTCCTTCAGTTCATTTTCCCTTAAGACTATCAAGTTGATCTGGGTATGGTAGTACAGGTCTATAATCCCACAGCTAGAGACTGAGGCAGGAGGCATTTCAGACCAGCCTGGGCTTACTGGTAGTGAGGCTTTGTCTCAAAAGCCAAAAGAGAAAGCCTATTATCAAAAATTGCACTAGTTGTGGTGTCTCAGACCTGGAATTCTTACTACTTTGGACATTGGGGGATCATGGTTTGAGGCTAACCAGGGCAAAAGAAGTTTGTGAGACTTGGTTTCGAGCTATGGCTGGCTATCGTGGCAAATGCCTGTTAGCTTTAGAGTGGCATGTGATGGCTGGGAAAAGTGGCACCTGCTGTTTTTATTGCCATGGTCAAGCATCAGTAAGAGATCAAAGCCTAAGCTAGCCCTGGCATAAAGTGAGACCCTACTTTGAAAATAACCCATGCAAACAAGAGCTTGAGATGTAGCTCAAGTGGTAGAATGCCAGCCTAATAAGCTGGAAGACCTGTGTTCAATACCCAATGTTGCCAAAACAAACGACGAAAAATCTCCAACAAACTTGATTATAGAGGAACTCTGAAAGGAGGGAAACCAGTGGGTAAGGGGGAAAAGGAAAGAGTGATGGCATGTATGTGTGAATATTATAGAAGCATGTTACACACACACACACACACACACACACATGCAAATGGTATACACAACAAAACATATCAAATACTGTTAAAATAAGGAGGAGAAAGGAATGTCACTGTCAGAGTAACTTGAATGGAGCGAGTGAGATCAAAGTACATTATATACAAATTATAAATATTATAATGGAACACCTTTGGATAATTTATAGTAACTTTTCTTTTTAAGAAAACCAGACCAATTGGAAGAAACCCATTCACATGTAAGGTAATCTGCTTTACTCAGTCTACTGCTTTTTTTTTTAATTGTGAAAATACCGTACACAAGGTTTATAATTACATGGGCAAGGTAATGAGTACATTTCTTATCAAGCATTGTTGCCTCCTCCTTTGTTTCCCCTTCTCATCCCTTCCCATCTCACCCCGTCCTCAGCCAAAGTTGTAAAGTTTGTTTTTTGACATAATGTCTTGTACATGTCATTGTTGCAATGGGTCCACCTGTTTCCCTATTTAAACAATTTGTTTTTTCCCTTCCCCTCCACAAAGTATACCAACATCAAATACAGTGAAAACAAGGGTTATATCATGGGGAAGGGACATACAAAGCAACAAAGAAATCATCTTATAAATGTGTTAGAAACAATCACAAGAAAGAAAAGCCATTTGAATCCTTATCTTGGGGTTCATTTCGCCTAACATCAACTTATCTGACCGTTTCTGCTTGTCTCGGACATATACTAGTTATTGAAAATAAGGGAAACCATGGGACCTATGTTTCTTTGGGCCTGGCTTACTTCACTTAATATAATTTTTTCCAAGTCTTTCCATTTCCTAACAAATGAGGCAATGTGATTCTTTCTGATGGAGGCATAGAATTCCATTGTGTATATATACCACATTTTCTTGATCCATTCATCTACTGAGGGGCATCTGGGTTGGTTCCATATCTTAGCTATAGTAAATAATGCTGCAATAAACATAGTTGTGCTGGTAGCTTTAGTATGGTCTTGTTTGTGATCATTTGGTTAAATGCCCAAAAGTGGAATTGCTGGGTCATAGGGGAGCTCTATGTGGAGTCTTTTGAGGAACCTCCATACTGCTTTCCAAAGTGGTTGAACAAGTTTACACTCCCACCAACAATGCAGTAAGGTTCCCTTCTGTCCACATCCCCTCCAGCATCTGTTGTTGTTAGAGTTCTTGATTATAGCCATTCTAGCTGGGGTGAGGTGGTATCTCAATGTTGTTTTGATTTGCATTTCTTTTATGGCTAGGGAGGTTGAGCATTTCATGTGTCTATTGGCCATCCTTCTTTCTTCTTCAGAGAAGTTTCTAAGTCTATAGCCCACTTATTTATTGGGCAGTTGTTTCTTTGAGGATTTGTTGTTGGGGGATTTAATTGTTTGAGTTCCAGGTATATTTTAGATATGAGACCCTTGTCCGGTGTAAGTCTACTGCTTTTAAATATCATTATATGCAAAAAAATCTGCAGAGCAAGAACCAGACTGGTGTTTGAATAAATGTGTGGCTTAGCCAAGTTAATACATACAACTAACCATCCCAACTGACAATGATAAAACAACACTTTAATCTTTGAAGTTAATAGATACAACCAACTATCACAACTAACAATGATAAAACAACACTTTAATCTTTGAAGTGAGGCAAGTTAGATTTTCCTGAAGACAAAAAGGAACAATATTCTATCAGGGATGGAGAAATTCTGTGTGTTTTTTTTTCTTTTAGATTATACTAGCTACCTCCTTCTTAGTGTTGGTAGATTCAGCAAATAAATATAATGTAGAGTTAAGTTTGGATTTTACACAAGTGAATTTTTTAGTACAAGTGTGTCTCAAATAATGTCTGATTCTGAGGCTTACATTAAAAAACTATTCATGTTTATTTGAAATTCAGATTTAGCTAGGGACGTGTACTCCATTTTGCCCCTTTGCACTTCCTTTCAAATCTGTTTTGGGGACTGTGTACCTTTTGCCCTCAGTTAGCTCTCAGAGCCTGAAAGTGCGCCACGTGTCCCAGGCTAGTGTGACACTGTGCCTCCCACATGACTCACTGCCATGCCAGGTGGTGGCATTGGTGCCAGCACGCTGTGTCATGCGTGCCCTTGGTGGCTTTGTAGTGATACTACAGTATCCAGTACCATTCCACCTCAGTGTTTTTAAGATGTATATATTCTTTTTTCAGCTGATTTTGTTGTGAAGTTAATGAGGTATTGTCATTTCAACACTAACTTGCTCTTACTGTTTCATTGAAGTACTGGAAAAACTTGCTAGAATGTTCTGAATCCTGTTGACTTGTAGCAAATAGCTACTTAAAGAAGAGAAAGATGCTAAATGCGGGTTGAATATACAGATGTGAACTGGGAAGGTTAAAAGACATGTGTTTTCTTGAAAAAAGAGACAAGGAATAAGCTCTCAGGCTGTTAGTGGATACATGGATACGTATTTGTGGCTAATGAGTATTTAGAAGTCAAAGGATTGACCTTCTCATTTTTGATATTTGATCTTTGAGTTTTTTTCCTTCCTTCCTGTCCGAACACAAGTAGGGTGTCTAGAGATGATAAAGCCATAACCATGTATGAAAGGCATATATAGAAATAGTCAGGAGAGATGGAACCTGGGCTTTTGTGATTTTTATTTTGACAGTTCTGGTGATTAAACCAAGTCTTTGCTCTATTGAGCTGGATCCCAGCCATAAGCTTTGCTTTTGAGAGATCTTTAATTTAATCAAAACAACACCCCTGGATTTCCCATTTTAGACCTTACCTTTTTTTTTTTTTTGTCTGTTCGTCATGGGGCTTGAACTCAGGGCCTGCACTGTCCCATAGCTCTTTCATTCAAGGCTAGTGCTTTACCACTTAGTACCAAAGATCCACTTCTGATTTTCTGGTGGTTAGTTGGAAATAAGAGTCTCATGGACTTTCCTGCCCAGGCTAGCTTCAAACCATGATCCTCAGAGCTCAGCCTCCTGAGTAGCTAGGATTACAGTTGTGAGCCATCAGCACCAGGCTAGACTTTACTTTTATGTGAAAACCTTTATTGGTTTACGCTACTATAGTTGTTTCTCTTTAATGAAGCTGAATAGAAGCTTAAAAATTATCGATTTCTGTGACTTTTTTGAAATTAAATTTGGAAAACTTTGACTAATTTCTGCAAGGGATCAATCACTTCGTACCCATTCTTCTTTATCATCAAGACAGCTCCTTTAATAAACTTCTTAATTCATGAATGAATTTGTACTTAGATCAAACTATCTCCACAGCCAGTGTGAGGAAATGATAATATTGTCTTCTTCAGTCTTCAGTGTGTTGTGCATATATATGCCACAGCATGGTTCATTTTGTCAGCTGCTAAAATAAGAGGATAGTTAACATTTTAAGTGACCCATAGAAGAGGATCCCTTTGTATCTGCCTCAGTGTTCAAATTCTGTTCCAAATCATGTTGCTCTTTTCCAGAACAAGTTAAAGAAAAATAGAGTTAGCTACTTTTCCAGGACATATTGTATAAAAGTAGGAATTATCTAATTCAGTAGGATTTAGTAGGTTGTGAGTATATATGTCAGAATAAATGGAAAAAATGTATTTTTATTGTTAGTAAATTAATAGTAGTTACAGTAATAAAAGAGCTGATATATTCACAAATAAAGGTGAACAATATATCACAATTTCTGAAAAACACAATACAGCTCTTCCATGAAAGCTACAGAGCTTAGATTTATTTGTAGGGCACAAAGTAAACTTAGTATATCTTAAAAGGTACATTAGGAATCATAATCCATTCCCACAAACCTCTGGACCTTCTGTGCCCTTGAAGGAATTTGAGTTGCAGGAGTTGTCACGGGTGGGTATAAAGTTCTCTGAATTATTTGGTCCAGGACAGGACAAATACTGTAGTTCTTCTTCTTCTTCTTCTTCTTTTTTTTTTTTTTTTTGCCAGTCGTGGGGCCTGAACTCTGGGCCTGGGCGCTGTCCCTGAGCTCTTCAGCTCAAGGCTAGCACTCTACCACTTGAGCCACAGCACCACTTCCAGCTTTTCTTTTTTCTGCTTATGTGATATTGAGGAATCAAACCCAGGGCCTCATGCATGCAAGGCAAGCACTCTACCAAGGCCTGTCTCTACTGATAATTTTGTATGGCATGAAGTTGATGTTATAACTATCTAAATATGATATTGAAAAATTATACAAGTAAAGAACATAGTGCTTAGTTTTTATATTATTACTGAATAATATTATTATTCCTATGTTTTTGCTCTAAAGAAGCCAGACTTTCAGAACTAAAATGGTTATAAATGTAATTAATTTCTATGATATTATATAGTAATTAGCAAAAATGTAATACTTCATATAAGGAAACATATGTTCTATCATGTTGTTTCATGACTGTGTTTCAAGATATAAAAATAAATTTCTTGAGTGAATAAAGGCATCTTTGAGAATAGCTAGCAAGTAGATGTGAGTTCTATCATTGAAAGAATATGTAAATGAAATAAAGTAAGTTAATTACATAAAAAAAGAAAAGCATAGGAAACAAAAACAAAAGTAGAAAACAGAGTTCATCAAAGTAAAAAGCCTGATAGCAAGTGAAACACTTACTTTTACCAGAGTAAGCAGATAACTTACAAAATAGGAGAGAATATTTGCAAATTATGCATTTGACAAGGAGTTAGCATACAGAATATAAAAGATATACAAACAACTTAATACCAGAGTAGTAGGAAGGACGATGGAGGGAGGAAAAAGAAAAGGAAAATGAAAAAGTAAAGAAATAATCCAATTCAAAATGGTCTAAAGTATGAATAAACACATCTCAAACAAACACATACCAAAACAAAGTAACTAGTGTTTCACATATGTATATTGATCATTATTTTTCTTATGACTTACACTGTTACTGTTTAGAGCTTAGGAATTTTAGAGAACCTGAATTTAAAGAACACGAATTTTGTCTTTCACATGCTGATAGAATCTTAACAGTTTAAGTTCTTATTGGATTTACAACTATTTAAAACTATACAGAAAAGAATTGTATTTTTTGCTTAATAGGATGGTGTATAGTATTAATTATTGAAGTCATTTTAAATAATCATTGGTCTTAGTACACAGTCTTTTTTTTTTTAATCAAGGGAAAGAGAATGTTTTTAGTTTTGGCAGTATCAGCGTTGCTAGGCAGGAGCGCTACCATTTAAGCCACACTCTCAGCACAGAGAGTTTTACTTTTAAAGTATAATTAATAGCCCAGAAACACCAGTGCTGTATGCATAACTAGAAAAAAAATTAAGAAAATGTAGGAGATTTGATTTAAAGCAGAGATTTGTATTTGCTACAGTCTTTGAAATTTTATTTATTTACGTAGTATAAAACTAGAAAAGAATGAACAAATCATAAGCTCCTGATACGAAGCCTACAAGGAAGAGAGAGAAGGAGAAAAACCACCCTGTTACTTCTTTTTGTTTTTTTCTTTTCTCACCTCTAGGGTACTCTAGTTTCTTTTCATCAAGGCAGGCCTGCGGGCTGCTGTGATGTCTCCTGTGCCTTTAACCAGTCATCTGATCAGAGCAAGCAGTTCCAATTGGTGCACAGAGCAGTTTGCCAGACCTTTACTGTCACTAAGACAAAGGGGTTATGTTGGAATTTTCTTTTCTTTGAACCAGAATTTATCTTTTTTAAAAATACTTTCTGGAATGTTTCCCCCATCTGACAACTGTCCTAGACACATGAAATGTGATTTTTTCCTGTATCTAAATGTGAGAGTGGTCCATAGATAATTGTTGCTTTATAGTTATTCATAGTAAGAAATAGTATTGAGAAAATGTTAGCCTGTGTTTACTTGTTATGCATTGAAGTATACTGAATATCAAAGCACCAGATATCTTTGAGAATAAAGCTGAAAGTCTGGTGGATAGCTACTCAGCATGCTGAGTTTTATTTTGAAACAGAGCATTACTTACATGCTTTAATCATGGGTGTACCTTAAACAAGAACCAGTTTAGGCAACCTGGCTCCTTCCAAAAGTCCCTTGCTTACCACATCATGTCACCCCATATGACCCCACTTCAAACCCACTCTTATCCCTTCTGTCCTTCAATCTGCTCCTCAAGCCTCTCCACAGAAGGAAGATCCCCCATGTGCTTACTTACTCTTTGCTTGCCCATAGGGTTCTAGACTTAGACTATTTCCTTTTGAATCTACTGGTCATCTTTTTCACTGGTCCTCTCGCTTTCTCCAACTTGTAAGTATTGGGAGTGGTTTTCTGTCCTTTAGTATGCTCCCTGGTTGAGCTCATTCCATCATGGCTCAAAACTGTTTGATAGCGGGGCGCTGGTGGCTCACGCCTGTAATCCTAGCTACTCAGGAGGCTGAGATCTGAGGATCGCAGTTCAAAGCCAGCCCGAGCAGGAGAGACCGTGAGAGGCCTATCTCCAATAAACCACCAGAAAACCGGAAGTGGTGCTGTAGCTCAAGTGGTAGAGTGCTTGCCTTGAGCTGAAGAGCTGAGGGACAGTGCCTAGGCCCAGAGTTCAAGCCCCACGACCGACAAAAAAAAAAAAACAAAACAAAACAAAACTGTTTGATGCGGATGAATATCATGTTCTAATCTCTTTTGATGACCTTTCTTTTGAGATCTACATTCCTTCCTGCATTTGTTAACTCCCTATTTGTATTTTGTCATCTGCTTTGCAACTCAAATTTAACATACAAAAAATATGACTCTTGAATGGCACTTTCCAAATTCACTCTTCCATTTTCCTTAAGTGTATGCTACTTTTATTCATTCATTGTGTGTGTGTGTGTGTGTGTGTGTGTGTGTGTGTATACTGGAACTGGGGCTTGAACTCAGGACCTCATGCTATCATTTAAGCCACACTTCCAGTTCTATTCATTCATTTCCTTAGGCTGAAAAGCCAGGGATCATCTTTACTTTTCCTTGGTTTAATCCAACCAACCAGCTGGTCTTTTGGCCTCACCTTAAGCTGTGTTCTGAGTTGAACTACTTTTCACAACTTGTACAGTGGCCAGTTCTTCCTAGCAACTACTATTTCTGGACTGGACTGTTGCGAAAGCTGCAGAACTGGTCATCCTACTTCCATTATTTTCTTGCCTTCAATCTGTTCCTTGTGTGGCAGATTGTAATCTGTTTACAATGTAAATTCAGTTACTTGGGTCTCTTTATCAATGCTTTCTAAAGACTTCCCATCATATTCAGGGCAGAAACCAAAGTAATTTCCATGACCTGTAAGAGGGCAAGCTCTTGCCTAATGGGCCACAACTTCCCTCAACCTATTTGGGTTGAGCTCACCTTCGGTTTCTTGCTTCTGTAAGCAGGTCAAGATATACTTGAATCATAATCATCACTGTTTTCTTCATAGCTTGGGATACTCTTCACCAAAGCCTTTTCTCATTCTTTTTTTTTTATTGTGAAAATACTGTACAGAGGGGTTACAATTACATGGGCAAGATAATGAGTACATTTCTTATTGAGCATTGTAGCCTCCTCCTTTGTTTCCCCTTCCCATCCCTTCCCAGCCTCCCCCCACTCCTACCCAATCACCAAAACCTTTTCATATCTGTCTCATTCACACCTTTCAGATTGCTTATCACATCTATTACTTTTCTACCTTCTCAAAATCATATATATCATTATCTGACATGTATGTTGATATATATGTACGTGTATATATGTGTGTTGGTACTACTATGCCTGGACTCAGGGCCTCACACTCTTGCTTTGCTTTTCCCCTTCAAGATTGGTGTGGTACCATTTGAGCCATACTTTCCCTTCTAGGCTTTTTTTTCTGGTTAATTGGAGAAAAGAGCCTCATGGACTTTTCTTCCCAGGCTGACTTTAAATCATGATCCTCAGATCTAAGTTATAATGTATTATTGAGTTGGGCCTAATTTGTTTATTTCATAGTCTACCAAGTCAGCACCTTTGAGTCCTACAGTTAACATAAGGAAAATTTGTTGGGTGAATGAATGAAATGGTTTTCATTATTTTCAAAGTATAAAATGGGTAAGAATCTCTTTTTAGCAATGTTATATAACAGACATTTTAAATTGTTTATTCAGTTGGCATATTTCTTTTTCTTCAGGAATGTGGTAAGAATGTTCTTGAGCTTTACTGTTCAGAGGAAACCCATTCATATCCTATTGTTCTTACTTTGCTCAGGTTTATTTACATTTCTAAAATACCTGTTAGTGTTTTCAATTTCAGAACAAGGGATGAGACTTCTTTTTGGGATAAAGTATATAGAGATAATAGCATTAAAGGTTTCTCTTATACAGGTCACACTTGTGAAGTTCTAAATACATGGTGGTGCCACTACCACTGCCCCTTGCCATGCACAATCTGCACACCCATCATCTATTTTTAAAAGCAAGAGATGTGTCTGGGCATGTGATAAAACACACAGGGGGGGTGCAGGAGTCTGGAGGACATGTGAAGTGAAGGATGTGAGGTTTACACAGAGGGAAGGGGAAAACTGTTGTTTTCAAATTCCTTAGTCTCTCATCACATTCTATGAGCTCTGTGATTGTATCTATTTAGGAAGCTATTTTACAACCACAGAAGAAATTGAGAATTTCATATATTTTGGTGAATTTCATATATTTGTAAATGAACATTTCTCAAAGAAGTTCTTATTTCCTCATTTTCATGAGATGGAATAAAAGTGTAGTCTGGTACCTGGTGCTGGTGTCTCATGCCTATAATGGTAGCCACTCAGGCAGCTGAGATCTGAGGATTGCAGTTCAAAGCCAACCTGGGCAGGAAAGTCTGTGAGATTCTTATCTCCAGTAAACTGCCAACAAAGCAGGAAGTGGAGCTGTGGCTCAAGTGGTAGAGCACTAACCTTGAGCAAAAAAAGCTGGGACAGTGTCTAGGCTCTGAGTTCAAGCTCCAGGGTAGCCTTCCCTTCCCCCCAAAAAGTGTGGGGTGGAAGCACTGGTGAAAAATCCTGACTATTATTTTCTTTGTGTATGTGTATCAGGGCTTTGGCTCTGTCCCTTAGCTTTTTCGCTCAAGTCTGGCTCTCTACCACTTGAGCCACAGCTCCATTTCTGGTATTTGGATGCTTAATTGCGATGAGTCACCAGAGCCCAGATAACCCCTAAGTTTTGAGAATGTTCTTTATATATATTTCAAGCTTTGAATCTGGCTTATCTAATGAGTTAAATGAAAGTAAATATTCAAAGCAAATGTAATTTACCAACCCCCAATATTTGATTTTCAGTAAAGATAGCCAAATGTAATCTTAATACATGAAGTCAATCATTTTGATCACTAATTACATGTTAACATAGGTAAAACTGATTTAACTATTTCATGGTGTTAGCTAGGTATGTCAGGGTATTTTCTATAGTTCAGCTGATGCTACCATCCTTCTGAAATTAGCTGCTATACACAGAACAATGGCTTCTCTCAAAGGAATCTATATGACTAGATTCTTGAAATGTATGATTTTGCAATCTTGTAGGATAAAGGAACTTTGCAGCTGTAAGTAAAGGATCTTGGAATAGGAAAATTATCTAAATGGATCCAGAATTATTTCAGGGTTCATGAAAAGGAGGTCACAAGTGAGAACAGAGAGAAAATGCTCTGAGGGAATATACAAAGCCAAGGTATATTGGTATTTTCTCGAAGCTGGAAAACGCAAAGAAACTGAGCCTTTCCAAGAGCTGCTGGAAAGAACATATCCTTGTTGACCTATTTTTATACTTCTAGGAATTTAAATTAATAGATGTTTGTAGTTTTGAGACACTATGTTTGTGGTAATTCCTTATAGCAGCAATACGAACTAATATATTTCTCTTATAAAAATGATCATATGGGGGCTGGGAAGGTGGCTCAGTGGTAGAGCGCTTGCCTTGCATGCCTGAGGCCCTGGGTTCAATTCCTCAGCAGCATATAAGCAAAAAGAAAAAAAGCCGGAAGTGGCGCTGTGGCTCAAGTGGTAGAGCGCTAGCCTTGAGCTGAAGAGCTGAGGGACAGCGCCCAGGCCCAGAGTTCAGGCCCCACGACCGGACCCAAAAAAAAAATAAAGATCATATGATGGAGTTTTCATGAGAAAACCTTTCTACTTTTTTATTGTTTTATTTCATAATGCTCAAAATAGTTAATCATGTGGAAATTCTGTCACATAAAACAAGTTACTTATAAACATATTGAACATAGGGAATTGCCTAGAGTAATTATTATCAATTTTTTAATTAGTATAATGGGACACTTGATGCTGGACAACTTTATAAGGAAAGGAATCTATTCAGCTCCCAGTTCTGGAAGCTGAAGAACGTAGCACTAGCATCAGTTTGGATCTGGTAAGAATCTCATGGGGGATGGTATTCCAGTGGTGGGAGCATGTGTGGGAAGAAGCGATCATATCCAAAGACTCCAAAGAGTAACTTAGGAGTCAGGCTCTCTCTGATAACAATTGTTATGAGAATTAACTGAAGGTCCCACAAAACTACCTTAATCTCTTCCACCAATCAATGACTTGATCACCTCTCAATAGGCCCCACCTTTGAAAGGTCCGCAGTCTCTCATATGATACCCTGGGACCTATGCTTGTACCTCATGAATTTCTGAGGGACAGATCACATCCAAACCATTGCGTAACTCATCTAATTCCTATTGTGAAGCCCTAGTTGATTATTTTTTGTGGTAAGAACATATGACTTGAGATCTACCCTCAACTTTTTAACTCTCTGGTATTGTTGTTTGAACATAAAGGGCATTGTGCTTGGTTAGCTTGCTTGTTTGGTTGGCACTCCACCCCTTAAGCCATACCTCCTGTTTTGGCTTTTTTTGCTGGTGAATTAGAGATAAGAGACTTGTCTGTTTGTTTGTCTAGCCTAGCTCCAAACTATAATCCTTAGATCTTAGCCTCCTGAGTAGCTAGGATTATAGGAATAAGCCATCAGTGTCTGGTCCATCAGCAAATTTTAAGTGTCTAATACAGCATTGTTAAGTAAAGGCTCAATGTAGTATGCCTGATGTGAGGAACATATTCATCTTATATAACTGATGTGTTCTATCCAGTGAACAACCTCTCTCTACTTTTCTTCTTCTTCCCAACCCCTCACAACGTTTCTTCTATTTTCTGCATGAGTGAGCTTGATTACCTTAGATACTTCTTAGTAGAATCATGAAGTTATATCCTTCTCTGCTGACTCATTTCACTTAGCACATTGACCTCGAGGTGCATCCACATTTGTTGCATGGGATAGGACTTCAGGATCTCCTTCTTCTTATTTTGTAGTGGAATAATTCATCTACTTTCTTAAGGAAGATTATTACTAAATGAGAATTTCACACAGTCTTTCTTTTTGGTAGTGCTAGGGTATGAACTCAGGTTCTTATGCACTCTAAGAAAGCATTCAATTTTACTCAGCTGTAATTAGAGCCCCTGGATTCCAGTTATTATATATGAAATTATGACTGACACATTATCTTCCATTCTGTGGTGGTTCTGAAATATATCTACAAATTCAAAAGGTAGAGATTAAGGGTTCCCTTCTGAGTGTGGGTTGGACTTAACTGGCTTGCTTCTAGCAAGGAGAAAATAGCAGAAGTGATCCTGTGTGCTTTTCAGAACTGGATATTTGCAATATTGCCCTGCTTTTGTATACTCACTCTGGAGGGAATTAGCTTCTTCTATGTCTGTCTTAAGGACAATGAAGCAGCTCCTGGAGCTGTGGCCTCCTGCCAAGAGCCGTCAGTGATCCATCTTGTAAATGGATCCTTCAGTCCCAGAGGAGCCCAGAGATAAGCTTTGGTCTGTAGATTGTAAAGGACTCTGCCTGAGTCAGAACTTTCTCTGATACACCATTTCTGAAGCTCTACTTCTCAGAAAATGGCTCAAGTAATACATGTTTCTTGCTTTAAGATGTTAAGATTTGGAGTGATTTTGAACTAATGGAAAATGTACGTATCTTTTCTTGATATTTTTCCTAAGCTAAATAATGTTACACTATGTATATAAAGAAACTTACATACTGTTATTAAAAATGTCCCCTTTAGTCTTTTTTCTAACATGTTGTAGATGTGGCGAATGGTCCAGCTCAGGACCAGTTGGATTAATGCCTTCTGCTTAGAGAAGTGTAAAAGTGAAAATCCACATACTTTTTGAGAATGCCTTTTGAGAGACAAAAGTATTCCTAGGAAAAGTGACTAATGGGGATGAAAGGGTGAAAAACAATGCTTTTTTTTTCTGTCCTTTACATTCCCAGCTAGTTTCACTAATTAACATCATTTAACTTTCACTGTCTAGAATCAGGTCATATAATTAGGCAAGGATTAAGCTCCTCTTTCTTGGAATGTTGGTTAATTTAAACTGTTTGGAAACCACTCTAAGAAAGCCACAGGAAGATTCTGAAGGATGGTCCCCAGAAATCATGAAAAAGAATGTAAATGTTACCCAAAACATCAGTCCCAGTGCCAAATTGTTTCAGAAATAAGTCACAACAGAAAATATTTGTTATTAGGTTTCCCTGCATCTACAATGCTACCTTTTATAGATGTTAATGTATGAATGTTTTGCTTTTCATTAACAGTCTATTATTCTTTCATATAGTGTGATTAGAATTAGCATGGCTGAGTTAGCCCAGTCTCATTCTTTTTGTATTTATTTTTGACAATCCAGAAGTATACTCAGTGCAGAAACGAATAATCTCCAGAGTTCTCAGACTTTTTTTTTTCCTTTTTGTATCTAAGTCCTAGAGAACAGAGAAAAGTTGTAGATAAAAGCCAGAAGTTGTGTGTCTGGCCTAGAAGTCATATCATAAACAGAATGGATGTTACTCATCATCTTTCATGAGGAACATACATGTTTCACTAGCAATCTGGGGGCCCTGATGAGTGTAAATACTGTTCTAGTCAAATCATGTTGAAATTTTTGTGTCCACCCTCCCCCACTCCATTCCTGGTAAATGGCAAGAATACAGGATCCAAATGTCTAATGAAAAGGATGTGCCTACTAGAGAATATTTAGCCCTTGTGAGTTTGCCCACAGCTCCTCCCATTTGCAAGTGAATCTTTAAAGGACCTTCTTTCAACCAGCAATCTGTCTCTGGTCCCCACCAACCATTTTATTATAGATAGAAGCTGTATTTGTAGTGTGAAAGAAAAGGCAGACAAGGGGCTCTGCTTGGGGGTCACCACTTCAGGCAGCCATAGTCGCTGCATGCCCAAATGGAGTGACAGGTCTGGGAGAGGCTGAAAAGCTAGGGGAACATTCCCAGCATAGAAAATGCATGAGAAACAAAGACATCTGGCTGACCATCGGAGACACTGTGAATGCCAGGTCACATGGAATCTCTACACCCCTTTATTGAGAGACCCTAGACTGCAGCTGTTTCCTCTAATTCATTCAAAGGGTGACTGGGAGCTCAGGCCAAAGCTTATGTACCCTTTTCCCCTCATTTGAATCCATCTGATGTTCTAATTCTTCCATGAAAGTATCTCCGGAGTGAAGGAAAATCAACCTAATTTGATTGAAATCAGAGCAGCTTCACTGTTACTTATCAAATTGTTTCTATTTAACTTTAATTAAGATGACAAAAGGATAGAGTAATGTCCATTAGTTTCTCCATGGAACGAAAATGGAAAGAAATGTAAAGTGTACAAATTTGTGCTAGAATTCTTCACAGTGATAATATTCAAAAGAAATATTCAGAGGTAAATGTGTATTCTCACATTCTCATCAACTTGCCACGTGCTTTGCTAATGCCCTTATTTGAGAATTTTCTTTAAGTTCTTTGGTTCATTTTGTTGTTGTTTTGTTCCTGAAATTATTTTCCCCTGTAATTCAATCCTCCTTGGTTCTTACCTAGAGAACACAAATTTGAAATTTATTTGAAGGAAGCAAATAGTAGCCTCAGAGTTGGGTCAAAACATTAGAAATAGCTTGCATGACAGCACAATAACAAATACTTTATCTTAAAAAATACATGTATGGGGCTGGGAAGGTGGCTCAGTGGTAGAGCACTTGCCTCGCATGCATGAGGCCCTGGGTTCGAGTCCTCAGCACCACAAAAGCTAAAAGGAAAAAAGCTGGAAGTGGCGCTGTGGCTCAAGTGGTAGAGCTGAAGCGCTGAGGGACAGTGCCCAGGCCCAGAGTTCAGGCCCCACGACCAGAACCAAAAAACATTAAAAAAAATACATGTATGGTACTAAATACAATTAACTTGAATGGTCTGCAAGTAATAATCCAACATGCCTTCCCCTTGCTGCTTTAGTGTACGCATATTTCTTAAACAAAAGAATAGAAAGAATAGCCAGCCAAGAAACTTCTAGGGCAGGGTAATTAAAACTAGATCTTGTAGAAAATATGAAGACTATTCAGTCACTTCAGCATACATCATTTGAGATAGGACAGCTATGCAAGTAGAGCAAAAAAGGGAACCAACAATCCATTAATAAGTAGGTGTGCTGATATCCATCAAATGCAGTAATAGCAATATGATAAACAGTATGATTATTATGACGGCGTTTGAATTTGTTTTTCCACTGAAAATAAAGCCTTATATTTTATGTAAAGGTGTTTGCTTACATATTATATGCTTGGCCTTTGTAGCTAGCCCATATAACCTCTTACTATTAGCATAATATCAGAAGTTGAGTTCTCTGGATAGCAACATAGATTTATCAGTGAGTTGCTGGAATCCACATCCTTGCAAGAGAGAGGAAGGAAATAGTACTGTGTAGACCTGAAAAACAGACTTGGGTGATCTCATAGGAATATGAAATTAAAATACGCCTTCGGAGTTGCTGTGTTTTAGAGTAAAATAACCTGGTTATTTCTGTGCTCCTCTCACAATCATACAATGTTATACCCCTCTGTTTAAGTCTATGCATCAACAAATATGTAAATAGTTGTGATGTTTTAACTTGCAGAAGGTAAGGTTTGTCCAAAGAATTTTTAAAATTTTTTTCTTTTCTTTTTTATTGTGAAAATACTGTACAGAGGGGTTACAATTACATGGGCAATATAATGAGTACATTTCTTATCAAGCATTGTAGCCTCCTCCTTTGTTTCCCCTTCGCATCCCCTCCCATCCTCCCCCCGCCCCCCCCCCCCCTCCCCCCCCCAAAGATGTAAAGTTCGTTTTTTGACAATAACAACTTGTACATCTCATTGTTGCAATGGGTCCACCTGTCCAAAGAATTTTGGGACTAGGTCCAGGAAGTCAGGGTTGATTGTATGTGCTGCCCAGAGGGAAGGAAAAAAGACATAGTTTGTCATTGATGACACAGACCCAGCCTAGTATGTAGTCTTCCTGTTCAGTGCCTCCTGCATTGTCTTCCAACACAAGCACTGCGTACCAGGGATTCCCTAAGATGATCTAGCTGATTGCTATCTTTCCACAATGTCTTTGAATAAACCTCATTTATTTCATACCAAGTACTAGCTTTTGAGTGGTAAACAGACAGCCTTGGGTATTGCACAACTTGATAGTATATTGCAACTTGCAAATATGAAAAATATGAAATTAGATTGTGGAAGCAACCCAAATTAACGTTGAAAAATACTCTAGCCTAAGCAGAATAGGCTAGCTTCTCATAATCATGAATCACTTCATTTCCAGAAATCAGGATAGAACTGGCATAGAGTTTTGCAGATCTGTAGGCTGTAGAGATGGTGAGGTTCATCACTAATCTCTGAATCTTATAAGCCTGTTCCAGGCTAGGTATCATTTGTCATCATTCATCTTCATAGCTTGAGCTCTAGGTGAAATTCTCCCAGAGGAAAGATGTTCATTACTAGGGAAGGAAATAGCAATATCATTGAGAATCAGAATTTCTGTTTACTTGTAGAGTTTAAGATAGGATCAGGTCAAGATACCCAAGTTTTTCCAGGTAGTGGATTCCTGAGATCTGTTTTGTTTTGAAACTTTCATGTCAGAGAAATTACTAGAAGAAACAACTAATGTCATACTTAAGAATTTTAAGTGACATATATCGGTTAGTGTAAATGAATGTAGTATGGCCATAAATTAAAGTTAAGAAAGGGAAGACTTTACTGTTAGGCAGATAGGAAAAAAATACACGAACCAAACAATGTATAATCTTTTTAAAAAAGTGATAAACTTCTTGTTTATCCCAGCAAATTTTTTATAGTTGCTATTTTGTAGATGAGGAGTTTGAGATTAAATTTAGCCAGGTTAGTGGGGTCAAGATCAGAATTTGCATCTCTTTACTAACTGAACATCATATATGTGTTTCTGTGTTCATTTTTAATGATCTGCTGAATAAATATATAATTCTTATATGTGAAAATATGAATTAAATACTGTTTAGCTACAGTTATATTAGCTCTCATGTTTCTATATTTTATGTTATTGTTTGTGAGATAAGACTATTACATGCTTTAAGACTCCTTAATTATTATAGATTTTTTCCTCCTCAGTTTTATCTCTGTTGTATTTTAGTTCGGTGTTAAAATAAATTCAGAAGTAAGCTGGGTACTGGTAGCCTGTAATCCTAGTTAAGCAGGAGGCTGAAATCTCATGATCATGGTTTGAACCCAGTCCCGGGCAAGATAGTCTGTGATACCTGTATCTTTAATAACTACCAAAAGTTAGAAGTGGTGCTGTGGCTAAAGTGTGAGGATGAGCAACAAAGCTCAGGGACAGTACCCAGGTCCTGAGTTCTAGCCCCAGGACTGGCACCAAAAAAACAAAACAAAACAAAAAAACAAAAAACAACCCCCCCCAAAAAAAACCCCTAGAAGCCAGATTTTTACCTACTCAAAGCAGTAACAATTCATGTCACTGAAGAAAAGTTGAGCTAAAGTCAACCAAAGTTTAGAAACCAGTGTGAAAATAATTTGTAAATATATTTTACATCAGTCAAATATTTGAGATTTTTACTAGTACAATGCATAACTCTTTTTAGGTAGCATCACTTTTGAAAAGTGTAGCATATTTTGTAAGATAAATAGACTATCTTTGCTTTACCAGGAATTTTTTTATATATTCAAGAGCTTATATTCACTTCAGTTTTCTCTGTTGTATTACCAATGGAAGAGCTACAAAAGGGCAAAAGAAGCTAATAAAGAACAGACTTTAAAAAGTCACTATTAGCCCAGTTACCTCAAAATAGTACAAGAAATTAAGTGATTGACCTCAATAAATAGATTATCTCATATCACTTCTTTTCTCTAGAAATTAGCTCAGTGAATTGTTAAAGGACAAATTCAGTTTCAACATTAGAGATGAAAATTGAACCAGAATATGTCAGAAACTGAATAAACTACAAGTGTAAAGTACAAGCATTGTTTCTATACTCATCTGTCCAAACGAAATGTCAGAGTTTAAACTCGCCCTTTAGATTTTTGTTTTTAATTTTGTTTTGTTTTTATTGGGTCTAACTACCCAAAGCCTGGTCTTGAACTTGGGATCTTCCTGTTTCAGCCTTCTGAGTGCTGGGGTTACAGACATGTACCACCATACTGACTCATCCTTTTTTTTTTTTTTAATCTTGATGCCTTTATTGTTCAATGTTTTTCATTCCTCTTATTTAAATCATAATAAAATTTCTAGGTCTTACTTTCCATTATCTGTAAAATTGGACAGACTTTAAAAGTTATGTTCTGTGTATCATTAATACTTCACTCAGACATATTGATAATTGTTATAGAAAAATTATAAGAGACTACATACATGAGGACTTTCAGAGTATTGTACTTGCAATTGATAAGTTTTATAGTTTATGTTCTGACAGTGTTTATCTATTTGATCTTGTATAAGTCACTTAGACTCTTAGTGGCCCCAAATCCAAACTTCAAATTGGAGGGTTTAATTTGTACTTGCCTTTATTGCTGGAAATACTTGCAAGGGTCAACACACCATGAATAATTACTGTAACAATCTATTACTACAGCTAAAAAAGAGAGCCAATTGTTCTAAAAGGGAGCCCATGAATTACCATTTTTTTTTCTTTTTTTGGGGCTTGAACTCAGGGTCTTAATGCTGTCCCTAAGCTTTTTAGCTCAAAGCTGGTCCTCTACCACTTGAGCCATGTCTCTACTTCCAGCTTTTTTAGAGATCAGAGTCTCAAGTCCTTTCCTGCCTGGACTAGGATTCTATCTCTGGCCTAAATGATCACTTTTACTTATTAGAATGATTTAAACTCGTGATTTACCTTAGACAATGATATTCAGAGTATTGTCTTTTCAGAAGGGATGCTGAGAATTGATCTCAGGGCCTGACACATGCTGGGCAGAACCTTACTACACGGCCACACCTCCTGCTCCCTGGAGGCTATCTTTTAACGGCTTTTGAGATGAGTGGCTAATGCTGCTAGGCAGAATAGAAATAAGAATATTTCATGTTTTCTAGAAAAGGCTGTTTTAGATACTTTGAGAAGTTTATACTCTAAAACAATCATGAGAACTAAGCATGATTTAAATGCTGATGCCTACTTACAATTATATTAGTAATCATTGACCCGTATTCAGATTAAATATTAATTTACAAAACCTGTTGAAGTATCTATAAATGTTTTTTATGAACATATAATCGGAATACATTTGGTCTTCATACATTTTTAAGTTTCAGGGGGCTGGGAAGATGGCTCAGTGGTAGAGTGCTTGCCTTGCATACATGAGACCCTGGGTTCGATTCCTCAGCACCTCATAAGCAAAAAAAAAAAAAGCCGGAAGTGCCACTGTGGCTCAAGTGGTAGAGCGCTAGCCTTGAGCTGAAGAGCTGAGGGACTGCGCCCAGGCCCAGAGTTCAGGCCCCATGACCGGACCCAAAAACAAAAAACAAAACATTTTTAAGTTTCATCAAAGATCAAAGATAAGCTGGGCACTGGTTGCTCACACCTGTAATCCTAGCTACTCAGGAGGCTGAGATCTGAGGATCACGGTTCTAAACCAGCCCAAGTAGGGAAAGTCTGTGAGACTCTTTATCTCCAATAAATTCCTCATAAAAAGCCAAAAGTGGCATTGTGGCTCAAGCATTAGGATGCTAATCATTTTGTTGTTGTTGTTGGTCCTGGGGATTGAACTCTGGGCCAAGGCTCTGTCCCTCAGCTCTTCAGCTCACAGTTAGCATTCTACCACTTGAGCCACAGCACCACTTCTGGTTTTCTAGTGGTTAACTGGAGATAAGAGTCTCACAGACTTTCCTTGCCAGGGCTAGCTTTGAACTGTGATCCTCAGATCTCTGGCTCTAGAGTAGCTAGGATTACAGGTGTGAGCCACTGGCTCCCAGCAGAATGCTAGTCTTGAATAAAAAGAGACTCAGTGACAACAGCTAAGATCAACAACAACAAAAGAAAGAAAGAATGAATGAATGAAAGACAGACAGACAGACAGAAAGGAAGGAAGGAAGGAAGGAAGGAAGGAAGGAAGGAAGGAAGGAAGGAAGGAAGGAAGGAAGGAAGAAGGAAGGAAGGAAGGAAGGAAGGAAGGAAGGAAGGAAGGAAGGAAGGAAGGAAGGAAGGAAGAAAGAACAATAAGTCTTAGGATTGATTATATTTTCTATTGTACTTGAAGCATTAACAGTAAATGAGCTTTACTAGTGTGGGTATAGAAAAAGAAAAGTCTAGGGCTTGGGATAGTCCTTGAGTGTAGACATTAAGCAACGGCAGCTAAAAATAGAATCCGTGAAGGAAGTGAGAAAGGAATAATCTGAGAGGAACAAGGAAAATCTAGACAGGACTGTGCAGTTTCTAGAAACTAAGGGAAGAGAGAATTTCCACAACTAGGGCTTACTCGATATGAGATACAGAAAATTTGAAATTACTGGAATCTAGGAGCCAGGAACATAAAGTCAGATGATAAACTGTGGAGGTATGGACAAGGTAAAAGGAGTATAGCTTGGGAGCTTGGTGATACGGGATGCCAGGGTCTTAGCCATGAGCATGGCTCCCAGAGACTGGCTTACAGTTACAAGACCTGGACATCTTAGTGGGTTTGGTAAAGTAGGATTCAGTGCAGAACTGGACACACAGATGTATTTTGGACAACACAGAAACCCAGTAATTAGGTATAGAAGATGAGATTGGCCCTTAGTGAAAGAGAAATATTGCTGTAACAGAGTCTGTAACAAAGTAGACTTGATCTTCACCTACAGAACTCCAGGGAGGCTCTTGATAGTCTACATACTTGGAGGATTGCTTGATCCCTGAAGTTTCGATGAAACTTAAACAAGTGGGAGTTAAGGGCTTAGCATACAGTAAGTGCTCAATAAGCATTTGTTAAATAAATGAAGCATTACTAAGACTTCATTTAGCTCTTTATTTAGAGAGTGAATATCCTCCATTCTCATCCAAATAATTCCAGAGGCAACAGTTTTCAGTTGTATTTTCCTAAATGTGTTCTATAACAAATAATTTCTCAGAGTATCAAAAACTTTTATGATCGAAGAGTATTTTGACTAAGTAAATTAGGGAATTACTAGATTAAGTAAAATCAATTGCAACTTTACATTGGAAGACTTCTCAGAAATTTTATCTTAATATGGCTTATCTTACTATGGTTTATGAATCTCATAATAAAGTAATGTGTACACTTTTCCAAATGTATCTGATCCGAGAAACTCTTAAACAACCACCTTTCTTTCTCCAAGTCTCCCCTGCATGTTAGTGCTAATGTAGAACATGATATTAAGAAATGTTAGAATACAGAGTGACATAAGAATTAATCAAAGGATGAAAAAGAGAAAAGAGAGAAAGAAAGGTGAATGGATTTTTCAGCATTATGTGTTTCTAAGCAAAACTGAAAAGACTCAAGGAATTCTGATCTTCTTAATGTTCATTCCTTGGAATGAGAAACCAAGAGTCAGGAGTTCTTGTTAACCTCTGGCCCACAGTTGGATGTTGATTAGGTAAAATTTGGAGACTGCGATGAGGGATGAGGAAGATTATGTGTTAGAGCAAGTTGGTCATGGCAGTGTGCTTTCTGTAGGTTTTCCTACTTTACTTCCCATGGGTTAAACGATGTCTGTGTATGCACTGGGGAAGTGGGGAGGAGGGGCAGGAGGAGAGACCCTGTTCTTGTGAAACAGGTAGGCCTAGTCCATTGCTATGTCCGCCCCACTTAAGGGCAAAGTGAGTACCTTGATTCACTCTCATATAGATAACTTCTCTTTACCACATGTAGCATTTGGAACTGAATTGACTAAGAGGAGCTAAAGAAAGGAGGCAGAGCTTGTATTCTTGTAGTGCCCTGTTTTCCTAAAATGACTAGGCCATGCCAGTCCCTCTGCCCACTCTGCGTGAGTTATCTGGGACAATGGAGGCACTCGTGTCTGAGGATGATATGTTATTCACATTGTATAAGAGTGGCTAACTGAGCATATTTGATAGATCAACTGTAGGCTGTTCCTGGTTGCTCCCTGTGAGACATAGAGAAGGCCACCTCTAAGGATACCAAGCTTACATTTCTGAGAAAGGAGGAAACTGGCCAAGCAACAAAACTAGGAATTATGAATGTCTTTATTTCCAATGAGTTGGGAGAGTTAGAGATTGTATCAGAGTGATTGATAGTTCATCTCTTCCTCCAGCTTTTCAGGCAGAAGAAAGTTTGGCTGTGAATCATTTTATCAGTAATAGTGAATTACCTTCTTACTGAAGAAAGATTCCTGGAAAAATATACTTAATTCCAGTAATGTGGTTTTTGTTTGTTAGTTTTTGGTGTTAAGGATGAACCCAGGCCTCATGCCTACTAAGTATGTGCTCTTCCACTGAGCTACGTCTTCAGCACTATAATGTATATCATTTGTGAAGATTTTTGATTCCATTGAAATAACAGTATTGATTGTAGTATTACCAAACATCAGGAAAGAGCATAATTTTTTATATTAATTAATTGTATTTAACAGTTAAACATCTAAAATGACAAAGTACTATATATGTCACAGTGGTCTGAAGGTAAATGGGAGATCGTGGAGAGCTAGTCATGTGCTAAGGTAATACAGGCAGTGGCAGGCCTTGGAGAAGGTCTGAATGAAGGCTGGACATGAAGTACCATTACTTATCAATGTCGCATGCCAGTATTGCAATATAAACATATACTCCAGCCCAGCCATTTGATTGGCTTTGAGAATCATAACCAGGGTTGTGTCTGTGCCACAGAGAGGCAAATTCATAAGTATTTAATTGAGATTCTTGATAGAACAGTCAATTCGAAAGGACGTCTTCACAGTGAATCCCTTAGTATTTCTCAAGAAAGTAATCCAGAAAGATCTAAACATCACACAAACTCTAGCATTTCTTGACAAACTATGTTTTCTTCCTAATTTTTTTTTGTTTTTCACTAGAACCTGGGGTTCTTACATTCAGCATTTAGAATAAACCTGAGAGAGTGGCTTTAACGTTACAAATATATGAACAAAGAAAAGACTGCAAATCCTGACATCTGATCATTGGCTTATAGCTGGGCTGTAGTATTTAGTTCTTGAGATTAACCCTGGGGGGAAATTTCTTACTTTTCCTGTGTTCTGTCATGTTCAGTAAAGCAGCACTCAACTCTAGGGTTTACTATGAGAGTTAAAGGAGGTGGCATCTGTAAGGTTGGCCCCCTTACATTCTCTCATGAAATTTTGTACTTCTCTCTTATGGAGTATTTTGTAGTTTGTAATCTAATAATGATAAAATTAAACTCTCTCATATTTGCTTCTTCTATCTTCTATAGGACAGATACTTTTTTGAAGGAAGGAACCATATTTCTCCTGTTTGCCAGTGGAGTTTCTTACCCCAAACCTACACATGCAGTGCATCCTTGATTAATGCTGAGTGATGAAAACAGAGCAGCCCAGGCCATAGCCCAGGCACATCACTAGTAAACACTGTTTCCCTTCCTTTGCCCACCTAGGAATATAGTGATTTTCTTTTCCTTATGCTGTTATTCTTTTGTGAATTTGGGGAATTTCTGTGCTTCTCTTATAATATCTGATGTTATTGGTAGGCACAGTGTCATCTCAGAACACATCTTACCTAGGAAGTCTTGCTTCTTGAATCCTACTGGGTGAGAGTCAGCATCAACTTGCCTGCCTGCCTGCCTTCCTTCCTTCCTTTCTTCCTCCCTCCCTCCCTCCCTCCCTCCCTTCCTCCCTTCCTTCCTTGGTTTCCTTTTTTTGTGCCAGTCAGTCCTGGGGCTTGAACTCAGAGCCAGGGTGCTGTCCCTGAGCTTTTTTTTCTTTTTTTTTTGCTCAAGGCCAGTGTTCTAACACTTGAGCCACAGTTCTACTTTGGGCCTTCTTTGTTTGTTTGTTTTGGTAGTTGAGATAGGAATTTTGTGGACTTTTTTTGCCCAGGCTGGCTTCAAATTACAATCTTCAGATCCCAGCCTGTCCAGTAGAGTTATAGGCATGAGATACCTGCACCTTGCTACATGGACTTTCTTTATTTACCATCGAGCTGAACTAATGCCATGATCCTTACTGTTTACATTTCCATTAAAAATGGCATTTTATCTCAAGTTGTTTCTTATAGATAACAAAGTGATTTCTGTGTCTGCTTATATTATTAAAAAAAAGTCTTTTACTTTCACTTAAGCCGATAGAATAAAGCAGATTTAGGCTGCTTATTGGTATTTTTGCTTCTCATTGTTGTTCTGCTGTTCATTATTTCATGTCTGCAGTAGGAAACCTATGTACATCTATGTTATGTTTATGCAGAGGCAAAAGGAAAAATGATGAAAGCTATCATCCAAATCACTGTGTTCCCATGATACTAATTTTCATGTTGGTTGACCTCTTTAGGAATATAACAATTATCCCTGGATTTCTGCAACTCATGGCAACACTAAAATAGATCACAGCATCAGGTTTGTCTCGTGCTTACATTCAGGATGAGGGCTCTGAAGAGCTGCACATTTCCAGGGGAGGAGTTTCCATGGAAACTCGGACAAAGGCAAAGCAAAATAATTTCTCAAGGCATACAAGGAGAAAAATTCCGCCCTGCTTTTTATTTGCAGTGCCGTGTCCCCTGAGCAGTCAGCTGGTTGACACTGCTGTGGCTGTCTAGGAATACCTGCATAAAATTTATATATTGCACAATGAAGATCAGAAATCTGTAAAATAGGATTTGATTAGTATGATTAAAGAGTTATTTCTCAAGAAGGCTCAAACTGAGAAGGTTTTTTTTCTTCAATAGGGTTAGAAGAAACTAAAGCATGCATTGAAGTAGCTTCTGAATTTATGAGCATGAGCTCTTCAAATGATAAAATCCTTGAAATGGGCCTTAAAAAAGAGTTTTAGGAAAAATGAAACAATGATCAGGAGCAGTTGCTGTTTCAAGATAATTTGTTAAATGAAAAATAAAGAGCAGGTCAGATTAATTCTGATAAATTTGTGGGCCATATGTCTTGAGTAAAAAGAAATCATGGGGGTCATGTGAATTCTTTTAGAAAATGATCTCTCCCATTGGTTGGCCTCAAAGGGCCTCAAAGCTGGCTGTCTTACTTATCCCTTGTCTCTTCCACAGCTCCCCACACAGTACTTCAAAGCTAATTGGCATGCTGGGTTAATGCTGTGAGGGGATGTACCATCTCTCACAGTTCTTCAGTGCCGGAATCAGAAAGAGAATACTGTCTGATCACTATATGTAACTATGGACATGTTAATACAATTATGATATAACCCATACTTTGCTTCCTTTTGTTGAATTTGATTTCAATCCTGTTCAGAAAAAATATTCTTTCTTTGATGCATTCTTTTAGCAAATAGTTGTGAATAATATTCCAAGTACTGTTAGGCATATGCCTGAAGGGGTCTATAAAGGAACACCAGTTTTGGAACAGTGAAATCAAACAAATAAAATCCACAAACAACAAAAAACATAAGAGTTATCACATAGTGGCACATTTCTCTAATATGGCAATGTTGAGATTGGGTTCAGGTTTATTGGAATTCAGAGTATGTCACCACTAAGCTTAGTAGAGACTGTCATGCATGAGTTAGAGCAGGTTAAGCCTTCAAACAGAGAAGTGATTCTTCCACGTCTTGAAGGATGTGAGATGTGAATAAAGCAGACAACCGTGGAAACTCATTCAGAGAGTAAATGTAAAAAACAGAGATATGGAAGAATGTCAGTGTTACGGGACGAGCATAGGTTCTAAAGGCAGAAGTCAGGTCCTGAAATGGCTTTATGCCATTCCATCTAGAGGTAGGGTAATTCATTGAGTGATTTCAGAAGAATGTCACATTGAATCTACCCCACTCATCTTAGGGGAAGGGTTGAGGATGGTAGAAATCATTGATAGTAGGGAGAACAAAAGGGATAATATTAGAGTCAAAAGGGACAATATTAACTGGGTGCTGGTGACTCACACCTGTAATCCTAGCTACTCAAGAGGTTGTGATCTGAGGATTGTGAGTTGAAGCCAGCCCTGGGCTAGAAAGTCTGTGAGACTCTGATCTCTCATTAAGCACTGAAAAACAGGAAATGGAGCTGTGGCTCAAGTGGTAGAGTGCTAGCCTTGAGCAAAAATGCTCAGGGACAGTGTATAAGTTCTGAGTTCAAGCCCTAGGACTGGTGCCACAAAAAGGAGGGGGAAATATTGGTGAGAAATGGTCAGGACCGAGATTATAGCTATATAGACAAAGATGGAGAAGAGACTAGATCTGGAGGATCAAAGGTCTAGGGAGCCAATTACTGGAGTATGAAATACTGGTATATTAAATAAAGGAAGGGCTGGAGGATACTTCAAGTTTCTAGTGCAGGTGCTAGGAAAATGTTAAGTGAAAATTTTACACTGTGGTTTGGAAACACTCCCCACAGGTCATCAGCCTGTGGCATGATTGAGAAACTGTACAACCTTTAGGAGTGTGGCTTGGGAGAAAGAGCTTTAGGTCATTGGGGGTGGGGAGGGTTCCCCTGAAGAAGATCTTGGTACCTCAGCCGCTTCACCTTTCTCTCTTTGCTTCCTAGCTTCTGTCAGGTGAGCAGAACCATGATCCATTATCCATGGTCCATGATGGTGGATCTCCACTGTGTGCTTCTGCCATGACATATTATTATAGGTCCAGTGTGACAGGGCCAAATGACCATGATCTGAGACTTCTGAAAGTGAGTCAAAGAAAGTAACTCTTTCCATCCATAAGGCAAGGTTTGTGTATCTTGTAGGAATTCTGTTGGGTGTGTGGGAAGGTAAATATAAGCCAGTTAATGAATAAATGAGTACATGAATTGTAGATGTGGAAAACAGCTTTGAAAGAAAAGGATTGATGTGACAGTCTTAAACAGGGTTGAGAGTTTGGATATGTCTGCTAGCTAAAGCTAAAATCTGTGAGAGAATCAGACAGCTGCTTAGAGTTGAGGAAGAGCATCCCAGGCTGAGAGAACAGGTGCAAAGATTATGAGGTAGGAAACAGTTTGAATTCTATAAAGTAGCAGATCCTCAAACTCAGTAAACACACAAGAAATGACAGCTACTATATTTACAAAAAAGAGACATCTATTTTTAAAACATTTTATCCTTAAAAAAAAGGCAAACAAAACCAAGGGTGGATGATTGTCCAATAAAGGAAATGTTCTCATTTCTTGACTTAGAAATGGTAACCTCTCTGTACAAGGAATTAATAGTAACAATAAAATTATGTTTAAAAAACCCCATCCAAACCCCAGCTGGGCACTGATGGCTCACACCTGTAATCCTAGCTACTCAGGAGAGATCAGAGATTTGTGCCTTGAAGCCAGTCTGAGGGGCAGGGAAGTCTGTAAGACTCCTACCTTTAATTAACCACTAGAAAAACAGAAGTGGCACTGTAGCTCGAAGTGGTAGAGTGCAATCCTTAAGCAAAAGAGCTCAGGGACAGTGCCTAGGCCCAGAGTTCAAGCCCTATAACAGAGAAAAGCAAAGCAAAGCAAAGCAAACAAAAAACAAAACCCAAATAGTTGGAGGTGTGGCTCAATTGGTAGATCCCTAACTAAGGACCAAAAGCATCAGGTACTGAGTTGGAATACTGGTCTTGGAAGAAAAAAAAAATCCCCAAATAGTATCATAAAAATTTTAAAAGTGCACAAAGAAGCAAGCCCCCAAACAGAGACTGTGCATATGTTTTTCATCTGGACACCTCAAATGTTAGTGTGTTACCACATCAAAACAATTACATCCTCCCTATCCAAGTGCATTTTCTTTGTTTTCTTCTGTTATTTTTTTCTTCACTTTCATTTTACTTACAATGTGGTTTCATATAAAACATTTAGCAAGGCAGATAAAAACTGTATACTTTATAGTTAACTAAAATTGATTTTGAAAGGAAATATAAAAGACAGGTACCTTTTGCTAAACAAAACTCAAGAAGCAAATGAGGTACTTATTTTTTTTTTTTCTGGACTCAGGATAGTAATTCAGATTTAATGTTGAAGATTTTGAATCTAAAGAAAAACAAACTGGTGACAAAAATTTAAATAACCTCTCTTACTATTTTAAAGTAAGATGTATTCTGTGAAAAGAAAAGTAGAAACCTGTTGAAACTTATGGGATCATTTTTGGAAAAGTAAGTTCAATTTTTGTCTTTTCTGTAAGGTCTGCCCTGGCCAAGCAGGCCCAGTGCAGACTCCTCCCTACCTCTTGGCTAAGTTTCCACCCAATATCTGTTACCTAGGTAACTGGCACACCTGGAAGCAGTCAACTCCCCCTCCTGCTAGGTCACATCCTGGGCCACTTCTGGTCAAGCGCCTCCCATCTCACCATAGGAGGGTCCCAGACCCTGAGGTCACATCCGGATCTAGTGTGGCCACACTTTCCCCCCACCTGGCCACACCTCTTCCTGTCCCTGGCCTAGATAAGTCCTAGCATGGGGGTGGGTCTCCCCCTTTTCCACCTTGCACAGCGACAGGGAGGGGGGGAACGGTTCTGTAAATAAACTTCTTTTCCTGCCTGAATATCACGTGGTGTTCTCTTCATGGGCTACCTAATGAAGCCTACCTACTTAATATACCTTACATTTTCTTGTAATGTTTTTAAATTTATTGGAGGGAGTCATTTGTGACACACGTGGGTAAGACAAATACACTTGGGAATCTTGTATACGTCTCTGGTTGCTCATAATTCAAGTGCGTTTTCTTCTGAGAAAATCTTACAGGCATAATGTTACTCCACTTTTAAATCAACTATGTGTGTTTCCTGAAAATAATGATATTCTCTGCATAATCTCTACAAAATTAGAAAGATACCATCCACCTAGTAATATTATTTCACTTATAAGCCTTTTTCAAACTTTGTCATTTGTGTAGAAAACTTCCTTCATAACTAAATTTCTGACTTAGAATTTAGTTCTGAAACATACATTTAATTTGCTATGTGGTTTTTTTGTCTCTGTTAATCTGAACCACCTTCAACTTTTCCTTTTCTCTTAAAAACTATATCAGTAAAGAACGCAGGTCTTTTGTTTTGTAGAATGCCCCTCAACTTGGGTTTCTCTCAGATTTCCTGAGATGGGGTTCAGGTTATGCATTTTTGGCAAGAATACCAAGGTGAAATTGTATTTTACTTAGTACATCAGATTAAGAGTTACATGATACATTCACCTCTTATGCTTGCTTGCCTTGTAAAAGTATTTCTAATGTAATAAAGTTTATCAGTCGTTTACTGAACTTAGAATTTGACAAAAGCTGGAAATCTCTCTCTACATCAAGGTTAAGACAATGCCACACAAGTAATTTCACTTTTTGTACTCATGCTTCTGAAAAATTCCCAGGGTATCTCTGGTTTGCGCCTGTAATCTTAGTTGCTCAAGAAGCTGAGATACAGAGGGTCAAAGTTCAAAGCCAGCTAGGGCAGAAAAGTCCACAAGATTGCAACTCCAAAATAAGCAGCAAAAAGCTGGCCTGGAGGTGTAACACAGGTGGTGGAATATTAACTGAACAAGTAGGCCAAGCAAGTGAAAGACCCTAAGTTCAAACCCCAATAAGGAGGCATTTATTTGATTATATGCCATTGAAGACTAGTTTAAAAAATACCTCTTTCATTTAATACAAACAGTAATCAGAACAATATTTAAAATGACCACTTTTACAAAATTAATCTTCATACTTAAGAATGCAAACAAAATTGTAAGTGGAGTGGAGGTAGGGTATGGAGGAGTTCTCTAAATCAATGGTGAAGTTTATGAGCCAGGAATTCTCATAGGGTACTCTATATGATTAACACTCTGCTTGGAAGGAAAGATATTTTCCTTTCCTTTCCACTTTCATTTGTTCAAACCCAATTCAACCTTATCAGCGGATGTGCCTTCAAAGATGGAAGACTATCTTTCTGAAGTCTGCAATCCATCCAACTATATATAGAAAATGCTGTTAACTTTCATGCTTTTAGTTGAGATCTCTATTATTAGTCACTTCTGCAGTTTTACATGTAGTGATAGAAGATATATCATTTCAATGATAAAATATAACACTCAGTATGTTAAGCATTTTAAAAAGTTAAAACTGGGGGCTGAGGATGAAGTTTGAGAGTAGAATGCATGCCTAGCATACATGGGTTGGATTCCCAGCACCTCAAAAAATTACAAATGGTATCTGATTAAAGTATTGTGTATGCATGTGTAAACATCCCTGTGAAAGCTCTCCGAACAATTAGCATACATTGAAAGAAAAAGGTCAAGAATGTAAAACAGGGTCTGTTCCAGGTGTAGGTACTGGTGGCAGGAGGCCAGTGGGTAAAAAAGAGAGCGTGAAGGATGAGGAAAAAGGTCAACATACTTTGTGTATTTGTATGAAAATGGAATGATGATGCTTGCTGAGATTGGCTTGGGGCCTGGGGAGGAAAGGGATGTGGGATAATGACAGAAGGAGTGAATCTAGTCCAGGTACCTTGTATGCCTATATGGATGTGTCAAAGTGTAAACCCCCTTGCAAAACTAATTGATGCTAATAAAAAATATGTGGGAAAAGATGGCAGGTGTTAGATAGGCAAAGTGTTAACTATCCACTCCATCCTAGTGTCTGAATATTACATGCAAAATCAAAAAAAAGAACAGCTTGTATAACACCTCAACAAAGGCATCTGAATCTGAGGTTTATTTGCCATCTTCTCAAAACTACAATGTATAGGAAAGTGAGCTGTAGATAAGTGATAGGTGTAATTTAAGATTGCAAACACTGAAGTAATACATTTAAAGGAAGAGCAACCTATCAGAATATTGATTGATATAAATTAAAATTTTAAGTACAAAAAAGTAAACCAAGATGAGAAATAGCTAAGAATATGTCCAAACCACACAAAACAGGAACAGGGCTGCTCTAGAATTCGATGAATGACAGTCTCCATATTTGCTCAGAGTGAATTCTAACAAAGAGCTAGCAAAGATAAACAGTCTATTTAAGTGTGGCTGGAAAATTCCCCTTCAGCCAGCAGCTGGCATGACTGCTGTCATTCAAAGGGCATTAAGTAAATGTCAAATAATTGAGTCATTGAGAAACAGATGACAGTGACCTACATTCTGATTAACACATTTAGCATATTCTTCTCTGGTCTATTAAATGGGATGATGTTTAATAGGCATATTAAACTAAAGAAAACTACAAGAAGTCACTGTTTAAATACGGCTCAGCTCCTTAATTGGCAATGCCTCAGGGAAATTGCCTGTGGAGCCTGCATACTAGCTACAGGGGCATTTCCATAAAATTGCACAGATAGCTCCTGAATCACCATGTTTTATAGATAAGAGAAATACAAACGCAGCAGAAGATGGGCTCTCCACTTGAGTACAATAGGTATCATTTTCTGCACAGGGAATGCTTTCTATTCTCTTTTCCAGCCTCTGAGCAATGAGGGAAGTGTGTCCTGATATTTTAAAGGAGCAGTATCCAGAAGGGTAGATATGCCAGAATGAAAATGGAGAGTCTCTTTGTATCCTCATTTCCTACTTCCTCATTTACCCCTGGTTTTCGTCTAGCTTTTATGAGCCCTTATTCATTTATTACTTGGCATCTTCCAGCCTGACGCTGTAATTGACCTTCGCTTTTTTTTTTTTTTTTGACCTTCGCTTTTTGTTTGGGGAATGTATTTATTTAATATTTTTTTTTTGGGTCCGGTTGTGGAGCCTGAACTCTGGGCCTGGGCACTGTCCCTCAGCTCTTCAGCTCAAGGCTAGCGCTCTACCACTTGAGCCACAGCGCCACTTCCAGCTTTTTTTGTTTTCTTATGTGGTGCTGAGGAATCAAACCCAGGGCCTCAGGCCTGCAAGGCAAACACTCTACCACTGAGCCACCTTCCCAGCCCTTGCCTCTTGATCTTATCTTTGCCTCTTGGATCCAATTTAACTCTGTGTATTCAGAACTAACTACACAATTTTAGCCTTGCTACACCCAGCCCTGAAACCAGAAATTAAAGGCGTAATGTGTAATAGCAATGCAGGAAAAATAATCTTAATAAGGAAGTCCTCATGTCAAATTCCACATATGCTTTGGTGACACATAGAAGTAGACTATTTTGATATCCTCCAAGTTAAAAAAAATATCCATAGTAGATTCTCAGAATCTTAGAGGCTACTCAGATTTGAGCTCAGTGACATACACTATCTAGCTACTCTGTTGGAAGCAATGTATCTTGTTATACCTGAGACAACCAAAGAGCTAGTTTTGAATGTAATCTGAATGCTTATTTAATGTTCATTAAGTATGTACATTAATTAAGAACAAGAAAAACCTGAAATTAATTTGTAAATATCATAAATATAGATGACATGTTGAAAAACACTAAACTATTAATTCAGAAATTTTGAAGGCTGAGATAAGGAGGTTCTTGATTTTAGGCCAATCCAGGCAGAAAAGTATGTGAGACTTCCTCTCCAAGGATAAGCTGGATGTGATGGTGTTCACCTGTGATCCTGCCTATATCAGGAAGCCTAAAGGAAGTGGTCAAATGCAAGTAGGTTGGAGAGTGAGACCCTATCTCCAAAACAAGTGGTAGAAAACAGGGCTGGAGGTGTGGTTTAAGTGGTAGATATTAGCCTTAGAAAGTTCAAGGCCTTGAGTTCAAACCCTAGTATTACCCCGCCTCAAACTCAAAAAACTCTCCCCACAAACCAACCCCACCAAATCCAAATCAGTCAACTGATGCTAAGAAAACAAAGCCAGAGTTTTGAGGAACACTGGTCAAATTTAAGGGTCGCACTATCCTGGTCCACAAGAATTTCTTCACTCAGTCACCATGGGACCAGTAATCATCCAAAACTGACTCTCTATGTTTGTCCTCTTAAATTTGTTCTCCCCAGGACCAGCACTGCTATGAAGGAGTAGGGAAGCTATAGTTGGAAGGATAAGGCTGTCTTCGGGCTAAATGTATTTGTGACATCATAATACAATTCCTTTTATTAAAGCTAGTATTTGAAGACTTTTTCTTTTCTATCAAGTGATGTTTAGTCATAATTTAATCCCCATTTTTGTTCTATTATAGCTGTCAAATAGACTAGCTAAGGTTACTACTCTGAGTTGATGTAATCCATTTTTTCCCCCTCAAGGATCTCTTATTTCTTTCCTGTGTGCAAGTAGCCGGTGAGTAGAGGGATACCATGTGAAACTGCTGTGTTACTGGAGGCCAAGAAAAAAAAAAGGCAGAATATTTGATCTAGAAGAGACAGCCTGTGCTGCAGAGCCTTCAAGGAAGGGCTCCCTTACCTTCTTTTATGGAAAAGCCCCTTCTGCGAAAAAAAGAACAAATACATGAAAATGAAATGCATAGCATTACAAGTAAAACTGATTAATGTCATAGCCTTACTATTAAGTGACACAGAAACTGACTAGTAATAGCCTTCTACAATGGCTTTGAGCATCGGTAGATCTTACCCATAGACCCCAGGTTAAGAACTCTAGGATGTAGTTTGTACTGAATGTAAGGAAAGAAAATCAGGAGGAAGTAGCAAGGAGGTAGGAAAAAGTACTTAACTCTGAGGCAAGAGAAAAATTATGTGGGAAGAGTAAGAGAAGAGAACAATCCCCAGGAAACTTTTTGTTTCTGTTTTTATTGTATTTTATTGTTAAGATGCTGTACAGAGGGTTACAGTTACATGAGTAAGGTAATGAGTAGCTAACTTGTTGATCATTGTTACTCACTCTCTTTTTTGATGTTGTCCCACTATCCCTTCCCTCCCCCACACACCTCCCCTCTCCCCACCCCCTCATCCTTCCCCCCATGTTGTAAAGTTCATCTCCAATATAGTGTCCTGTGGGTATCCTTGTTGCAATGAGTCATCCTATGTCCTTGTTTCAGCGTTTTGTTATTCCCCTTCCCCTTCCCAGATTAGACATATGTATATTCAAGATGCAGGGTATTAAAATCAATGCAGTGACAACAGGGGCCAGGAAGCTTTTTGAAATAAAAAAATTTAGAGTGAAAGCTGGGCATCAGTAACTCATACCTGTAATCCTAGTGACTCCAGAGGCTGAGATCTGAGGATTTTGGTTTGAAGTCAGCCCTGGCAGGAAAGTTTGTGCGACTCTTATCTTCCATTAATGACCAAAAAGCTAGAAGTAGAGCTGTGGCTCAAGTGGTAGAGCACTAGTCTTGAGAAGCTAAGGGACAGTGGGCAGGCCCTGAGTTCAAGCTTGAGTACTTACACATATAAATACACACACACACACACACACACACACACAAACACACTAAGTTGACAAATAATTGAACTTATTTATGAGTTGTAGTATGATTACATGTAATAATCAAATTGGAGTGTTTAGTACATTCGACATCTTATGCATTTGTCATTTCTTTGTGGTGAAAATGTGCAAAAATTTTTTCTAGCTATTTTGAAAGACACATTACTATTACATGTATCAGATAGTATGCACCGATCACTTGGACACTCAGTAAGAATTTGATGGGATAAGAATTACTTTGTGCAGTGCCCTGGTAGCTCACAACTGTAACCTAGCTACTGAGATCTAAGGATTGTAGTTAAAAGCCAGTCAGGAAAGTCTGAGAGACTCCAATTAGCCATTAGAAAACCAGAAGTGAAGCTGTGTTAGAGTGCTAGCCTTGAGCAAAAGAGCTCAGGGACAGTGCCCAGGCCTTGAGTTCAAGCCCTACAACTGACCAAAAAAATTACTTTCCTACCAAATGGTTCAAAAATAGCATGTAATAAAAATATTCTAAGTTGGTAAGTAAAGATGCTTTAGTTGCTGTGTAAAGTCCTCAAGTCATCTAATCTTTAAAATAAAACAACAGCAACAAAATTTGTTTGGATTTTGACCTTTTTGCTTACTACCTAATGTGACTGAAAATTCTTGAGACCCAGTATACTTACAGTTAGAACAGAGATATTAATATTTACACTTTCAGATTAACTACTACAGCATATAAAGAGTACTAAACACAATACACTTTTGCAATATAACATCCAGAAGAGTATAGCTCCTCTTCTGTCCTTTAGTCACCTGAACTACTTCAGATAGCACTGTATAGAAAGAAATAAGAATTAGGTAGAACAGAAAGGTTATGTAGAAAATGGAGACTGGAATTTCTATGAGACATGTTCTAGGCTATTAACTTCCAGATTTTGAGTGACATGTTATGAATTCAGGGAACACTATATAGGAATTTTTCTTTAGATATCTTTAAGCCTTAACATTGACCTCATTTGACAAAATTGTATACGTTAACTATTAGGTCACAAAGTGTATAGAACACATAGATGTGCTTCTTGGCCTCAACCAATTCTCAAGGGAGTTCAGAACTACTACAATGAGTGTGATGGGTGGGAAGTTGGTGTGTGTGTGTGTGTGTGTGTGTGTGTGTGTGTCTCAACATACAGAGAAATAGCTAAATATTTAATAATGTGGTTGCAAATTATGTTGCAGTAGTGAGACACAGATAAGTGACATATTTACTTCTGCCTAGGACAGGAGGAAGAACTAGGAGGGAGACAGTTTGGGATTATTTTAAAAACTCTGTGGATCCAGGTATAAAATATACTCTAATTAGGAGCTGAGGACAAAATCTAATTGGAGGAAAGATGAAGAGATTTTCTACAAAAGTGAAGGCCATACACTGAACAGTTACATAAATTGAGAGACTGAGCTCTAGCACAAGTCTTATTTTCCCTCCCAGGTTAATTTTACATAGACAGAAAATACACATCCAGAGGCGTGCGCGTGCACACACACACACCCACCCCCACACACACAGAAGCACACACAGATATTCATTAATTTGAAAATTCTATTCCTTTTTACATCAGGAAAGAAATGTACGGTAATTAGATCCCAATGTTCTGTTAGTGTGTTATAAGGGAGAAATTCAGTTTATAGAAATTGAAATTGTTATTCACCTTTATGTGAGAACCCACCATTAAGTGGGTCTCAGTAAGTAGACAAGGGTTCAAAGAGACAATTATTAATAGGCTCCCTAATATCATATTTAAAATATGTTCTCCAGGTGGTCCTTCTGCCCCCATGCCTTTTGAAGCATCTTTCCTAAAATTCTTCATAGGGTTATTATTACCTGATCTTGCATTCAAATGAACAGTTGCAAACTTCTACATTGAAAATGGACAAAGGTGTTCAAAAAGCTTCATTCTGAGGAATAAGAAAGACAAAATCAATAATGCCACACTACACGAGCTAAGATCTCTTTACACAAAGCCATTGCCATTATGTCTATATTTATTGCATGGCTTTAATTAGAAGCTACACTCAGAGCTGTAGGAATAAGCAATGTAAAGATGATCACAAATGCAATTGCCTTTCTTCTGATTTGTAGGTTTTAAAACATTTTTAAGTAGTCTGTTCATATCCCTTTCCCATGACCATGCCTAATTGTTGAACTAGTCTTCTTGCTGGTTCAACAATGATTAATATTGTGATGGCTGTGCTCACTTGGAGAGTCTGACTACTGTTGGATGTTGGTAGGGAAAGAAGGTGGTGCTGGTGAGTGAACCGCGTGTTATAAAATGGAGCCCGCTGTGGCATTCTGCCATCGTTTTTTTTTTTTTTCCCCAGCTCTCTTCTTTTGCTGGAATCTTCTGGCTCTTCTCCAGTCACCCTTAGTTGAACACAGAGTTTGGCAGTGATAGAAAGGGGCAGAAAATCAAGGAGAATTTAAGGTCCAGGCAGACAGACTCCAGTCTCTATTCAATTTCTCTAAGGCTGTTGATTTGAAGATTTTAGTTCCTCAAATACTTCATGGGGTTTTGATTTAAATAGTTTCCATTTCATAATTGCTGAATCAAACTTTTGTATAAAACAGTCTCAAAGAGATTTCTAAGAGAGCATGACACCTTTGCTACTGAATATGGTACATCTGTGTACCATTGGGCATCATCAAAAGTTAGCTTGTATGTGTGTGTGTGTGTGTGTGTGTGTGTGTGTGTGTGTATGTGTGTGGTACTGGGCTTTGAACTCAGGGCTTTGCACTTGCCTGTCCCTTTATGCATTATTTTCAAGATAGAGTCTCACTTTATGCTTGGGCTAGCCTCTAACTGTGATCCCCTAATTTCTGCCTGCGAAGTAGCTGGAACTACAGGCGTAAGATATATTGCACAGCTTTTATCTATTTATTTTTCTAAATGAGACAGAACTTTCTAGGTTGTAACTGCTTCTAGTCTTTGAAACATGTTTCCCTCATCATCTGTGATGCATTAGTGAAGTGTTCTGTTGAGCCTGTCAAATTAATCCTCCAACCAATGACCATGCCTCCCTTAGAGAATCAGATTGAATTTTAAATTGTGCTTTTAAAGAAATAAGTTATTTAACTCTTTACTGCATAAGATTAGCATTATTTTTTAAACCTTTCTGATTATTTAGAGGTGTTAATTAGTGAGATGTTCTGTTTGTTGATCTGAATATTCTGTGGCTTCCATGTTGCACATGTCGATACGCAACAGTTTTCAAAAGAACATATCAGCAAGGTAATAAAGCAGGAAATACTGTAATATATTTTTGCATGGAAAGTTTTGAACATAAAACGTTCCCAGATCTCTTCATTTATAGCGCCAGCTGATAGTGTAATTCTCAGCTTTCACTTGAAAAAACAAAAACAAAACAAAAAATCCTGAGGTCCTGCGATTCTGCTGAATAAAGTTGTATATAAATGAAGTATCAGGAACATAATCATAGGAAACCTATTTTTTTTTGACCAGTGCTTGCTTATGTTAGTCATATGAATAAAATGATATATATATATATATATTTTTTACTTTATCTCCAGCTGGCAGTATAGTCATAAATCTATCTGTGAGTACCTAGTGCAGGATAAAATGTTATTTTTTCTCAGTGTGGTCTCATTTGATTACAATTGCAGCTTTGCCTGGCCGCATTCCATCCATAATTAATCCTCACTTTGGTTTCCAGTTGCAGAAAGGCCGGGGCTGAGCGTTCACATCTTTAGATAATGCTCTACTGTGCCAGCTGGCAGGTGAATGGAGACCTTTCACACTGAGTCTAATGGGCGCAAAAGGCTGAGTCTGTCAGGGGCAGCGCTGTCAATGGCCCCATGCCAGAGAAGGTTCCACTTGCTGTGGCTGGCATTCTCTTTGGCACCTAGCCCTTCTCAGTAAACAGCATATGCAGAGAGCTTTCATTTGCCAATTTGTTTTAGGACCTCCCACTCCTCCACAGAAAGTATTGTCAGTGGTGTTTGAGGCTTTACCTCAGGGGCCAGATCATTTCTCTCTCTGTATATTGAGCTGTCATCTCATTAGCACTTGTGACTGCTGTCTTGTCATAATAAAGATGTTTGTTTCCTGCCAAGTTATCTACTTCTTGGGCATATGGTTTGTGGGACGTGTACTAGGCAAAAAGCTTGACAATTATCTTTCCATAGCCAATGTTGAGATTTATTTTTACATCACTACTCAACCAATGAAACAAAGATATATATTTACATACATTGACATCAATTAGTTGTATAAGAGTTTTTATTTTAATAAGTCTATTTCTGTATGCAGTGCTTTTTGATCATACTCACCTCTAAGATGTAGTTTCACATAGTTATATTTAGTGACTTAATGTACTCTCTGTGTTGCTACTTAAACAAATGACATGGGTTCATGTCATTGGATAGGAATTATAATAGAACTTCATAAAGTATCAGATAATATAGCTCATTTGTCATTACTCAAAGTATCTTTAAGCCAGATTTTGGAACTCGGGTCTCTGATAGTGTTGCCAGTGAATCTGAGTGACAATTTTGAGAGGCTGTAGACAAATCAAAAGGATCAGCCATGAATGGGGTGGTTCTAGAAGATCATTGTCTTGTGAGAAAAATGAAGAAACATTTCTTCCCACTTTGATACTACAAGATGACTGATCCAAGATGAAATGTTCTATTTCTATTGTCTATTATAAGTTGTCTATTTCTATTCTCTCTTGTAAATTATTCATCCATATATCCTGCTTTATATATCCTGTTTTATGATGCTAAAAATAATTACAATTTAAAGATTACCAAAGTAAACTAAAAATAAATACAATGCTATTAATTCAACATTGTACTCTGAGTGCAGTCACAATAAAGCCTAGATTGGAGTGTAACAAATAATCTGATTTTTACATAATTATAAAGAAAGTCCTGGTCAAATTCAGTGAGGGTAGAGCTTGAGTTACTTCTTCCTCATATATATATATATATAAAAGAAAACAATTCTAGGACTTGATAATTTGGAGAGAAAAAGAACAATATATATATATATATATATTTAATGTAAGCAACAAAGAGCTGGTTTATTGCAAGCTCGGGCTTGGTCCTCCACGCCCATGGTAACTGGTGACGCTAAGAGGCCCTGAGCTTAGAATCAGTGCAGTTTTTATAGTATTGAACAAACAACTTTAAGGAACTTTTACATAAGAAATTACATGATTGGTTAACATTTACATTTAAAGCAAGCTTGCTAAACTAGGCAAATAATGATTGGTCGATCTGTACAGAAAAAATGTTCTTGGTCCATAGCTTGACCGAAAAAGGTTATGAGTCACACCCAGACCAACAGAATGCATGACATGTCTCGCCCCAGGCTCTGAAGAATGGGTTGGTTAGAAACTCTTAGTCCTAGGTGGATGGGGGGCAACACCACTTGGGGGCTAACACCTGCCTTAAGCAAACGCCATCTATGGCTCCAAGAATTGTGCATGGCTTTCTGTCATAAATTCCTAGCATTGGGGCTACAGTGGATCACGAGTCAAGTCGCAGAACTGAGATGGAGTGTTAAACAAAAATGGAGTTGCTTAGGTTTCTTAAAACATTATATTTCTTCCCTAGGGCCTTACTGCCCCGGCCTCCGGGAGGGGCGTTGCAGCTGTGGGGATAAAAAGAACAATATTTTAATTCAGGTATAGGATGTACACCAAATGAAATGGCCTTCAGTTTCTCCAAATTAGATTTAATTTGATGTCAAGCCTTTTATTTAAAGTAGAATGCAACAAATGACTCAACCACAAATAGGTCAGTGTATTGGTGTGTGTACATTTACCTGGGCGTGTATTTTTTTTTATTTTGGTTGGTCATGGGGCTTGAACTCTGGGCCTGGGCGCTGTCCCTGAACTCTTCAGCTCAAGGCGAGCACTCTACCTCTTGAGCCACAGCGCCACTTCCGGTTTTCTAGTGGTTTATTGGAGATAAGAGTCTCACGGACTTTCCTGACTGGGCTGGCTTTGAACCGCGATCCTCAGATCTCAGCCTCCTGAGTAGCTAGGATTACAGGCATGAGCACCGGTGCCTGGCTTACCTGTATTAACTCTAAGTATGACTCTAATTTTTTAGCATAAGGCAAACCCTTTATGTAAGTATGCAAGGAAATGTGAATGTAGGAGGAGGAATCATAACAAGATTTTATGATATTTGCAAGTAATGTGTTCAGAAGGGCTTAATGATGTTTAAAACAATGCAGGACAAAACAAACACCAAGGTTAAAGAAATGACTGTGAGAACAGAATGCAGGAGGAAAGTAGTAGTTAGAATAGCAAACTGCCAAACAAAAGCAAAATATGAGGAAAGGATATGAGATGAGGAAGATTAATAGACTGTCATGAAGAGAAGTAGAATTGAAGAGGAAGGCTTTCTTTTCCCCCAGTACTAGTGGTTTGAACTCAGCGCCTCACACACTATAGGCTGACACAGTACCACTGAGCCATGCTTCCACCCATGTTTTTGTGGGTTATTTCTAGGATAAGGTCTGACTGCCCAATAGGGCATGTGCCCAACCATGATCCACCTAGTGTAGGTTTCCCAACATCATTAGGATCGTAAGTGCAAGCCACCATGTCTAGTTGCTTTTCTGTGGAGATAGGGTCTTTTGAACTTGTCTGTCCAGGCTGGCCTGTCATCACATTTCCTCCAAATCTCATATCCCATGTAGCTTGAGATGACAGGTGTGCACTGCTTTGCCCAGGTATCAGTTTAGAATGAACTTAGGAATTTTTCTGCACTAGTTGGTCTCTATCCATGATCTTTCCAACTAGTCAGGATTACAGTTGTGAAGCACTGATATTTGACTTGAATAGGCATTTTAAAAGAGAAGCCAAGAGTCTTCTGAAGATTTAATTTCTTGAAGAGGAATGGGGTATAGAAGAATGTCCCTTATGGGGGCAGGGGAGATGTAACAGATGCATGGTAGACCTTTTCATTAGATAAAATGTGAGTGAAGGTATTTTATAATAATTGGGAAAAGGTAATTGTCTTGAATGTTAGATAATGTGTTTGGGTTAATGATGATGTCTTAGGAGTAGAGTGGTTGGTTATAAAAGGGGAAGGGGAAATCTTTATTTTTAGAAGATTCATTCCAAAGGGTTTAGGACACAGTCTCAAAGATATATGTGTGTGTGTATACATATATCCATATGTATATACATATATATGGATATATGTATATATATGTATATACATATGTACACACACACATTTTCTTCTTTTTTCCTTTCAGTCCTGGGGTTTGAACTCAGGGCTTAGACACTGTACCTGAGCATTTTTTACTCAAGGCTAGTGATCTACTTCTTGAGCTTCTTCTACCTCTACTTCTGCCTTTTTAGTAATAACAGTCTCATGGACTTTCCAACCTGAGCTGGCTTCAAACTAAGATCCTCAGATGTCAGTCTCCTGAGTAGGAATTCAGGTGTGAGCCACTGGCACCTGGCTTGTTGTGTACATGTACTTGAGGTCAGAGGGGAAATGGGGAATTGTGAAATGTTGTAAATCCTTGCATGCAAGTGAAGGGTATATGGTTGTTTGTTATATTTTACAACATCTACCGAGTTTGAGCAATTTAAAATAAACAAATAACAGCATTTCCATGAACAATCAGGTGCCAGAAAAGACAGTATAGTGAGCTCACTTAATTATACTTGCTCGTTCTTATGACTTATAATAATAAAACTGAAGACATATTTCTGATTTCTGTAAATTTTTTAGAGTCAGAAAAAGTATGGAAAAGAGTATTTATGACATATTATTATATATCATATCTAGAATATAAATAAAGGAGCTTAGAGTTAGACAAGTGGTAATCTGCCTGATGATTCTGTGTTGCCATAGGGGGTAGAAACCAGAAGTGAGATGTACTTGAATGTACATTCTAATATTATTTATAACAGTTCCAAAAAAGGAACATTAAAACCACATAATGGGCAAAGTACTCATACTGTGTAAATACATCTGTATCTCCAAAACATTATACTTCGTGAAAGAAGTCAGGCACACAAGAATATAATAGTTCCACATACATGGGATTATATAGAGAAAATTCTAATCTGTAGTAAAAGAAAAATAGTTTTATCTGGCTTAAAATACAAGGGAAGAACAAAAGTTTATGTAAAAGAATGTTTCTTAGTGATGGAAATTTTAATGCTAATGGCTGTATACATTACTCAGCTTTATGTATTTGTCAAAACACTGAACTGGTTCTATTTAGTGTATGTAAAGTAGATTTCAATATAGTTGAATTGTGTGTGTGTGTGTGTGTGTGTGTGTGTGTGTGTGTGTGTGTGTGTGTTTGCCAGTCCTGGGGACTGAATTTAGTGCCTGGCTGCTGTCCATGAGCTGTTTTGCTCAAGGCTAGTGCTCTACCATTTGAACCTCAGCTCCACTTCTGGCTGTTAGGTGGTTAATTGGAGAAGAGAATTTTAATGGTCATTCCTACTAGGGATTGCTTAAACCATGACCTTCCTGTCTCAGCCTCCTGAGTAACTAGGATTATATAGCTCCTGGTTACAGTTCATTTTTTTTAAGAGTAGAGTATTAGATTCAGGAAGAAGTACACTCTGCAAATACATACCAAAGGGAATATAGTAATTACATAAGTCCCAGGATAGTAATTATATAAATTACATAGATTCAAAAAATAATAAGTCTACATTGGAGCAGAGAGTGATGATCAGTTCTTGGAGAATATATATATATATATATATATACACACACACACACACACATACACACACACATACACATATAAAATTAACAACTAAGAAAGAAATATAACTGAATACTTGAAAATTTTAATGATGTGTCGAATATAATCAGTAGAATATAAAAAAATCTAGCTGAGTTAATGCTAAGTGCATGTATTGATGACTAACATGTATTGATATGATATAAAAACCTACATAATGTTAACAGGGCAAGTTCAACTTTGGGGTATAAATGAAAAATCTGAACAGTGTAAAATACAGGCTGCGAAGTGGAAATAATGAAATAGAAATCAAGGTAAGACCTAGGTATGTTGGCTTACACTTGTAATCCTACCTACTCAGAGGCTGAAATCTAAATATCTCAGTTTGAAGCCAGTCTTGGCAGAAAAATTCAAGAGGCACTAACAAGCAAACCTTAAGGCCTTGAGTTCAAGCCCCAGTACTGGCAAGAAAAAAAAAAGCAAAATAAATAAACTGGATTAGTGTCCTCTAAAATTCCTGTGTATTTAAGAACTTCAGAAGGTGATGTATTTGAAAGCAAGGTCTTTGCAGATGTTATTGGTTAAGTTAAAATGTTATCATGTTACATTACTGTTGTATCTTAAATCTGATGACTAATTTCTTTTTCTTTTTTCCTTTTTTTTTTGCCAGTCCTGGACTTGAACAAAGGGCTTGCTTGGCACTGGCCCTGAGCTCCTTTTGCTCAACTTCTGGCTTTTTGTGGTTAATTGGAAATAAGAATCTCACAGATTTTTCTGCCTGGGCTGGCTTTGAACTGTGGTCTTCAGATCTCAGCCTCCTAGTAGCTAGGATTATAGGCATGAGCCACAAGTGCCCAGTGACTAATTTCTTTTTTTTTTTTTTTTTGGGTCCGGTCGTGGGGCCTGAACTCTGGGCTTGAGCTCTGTCCCTCAGCTCTTCAGCTCAAGGCTAGCGCTCTACCACTTGAGCCACAGTCCACTTTCGGCTTTTTTTCTTTTTGCTTATGTGGTGCTGAGGAATCGAACCCAGGGCCTCAGGCATGCAAGGCAAGCGCTCTACCACTGAGCTACCTTCCCAGCCCCTGACTAATTTCTTTATAAGAAGACCACGTGGAAGAACAGACTCAGGAGACACACAGGGGAAAGTGAGCTCTGTGAAGGCGGAGGCAGAGACTGGATGGATGGAATCAGAAGGTAGAGAGGCAAATTGCATGACCTTGTCAACGCATTCATTTTGGATGGACTTCTAGTCTCCCAAACTATGAGAGAATTTCTGGCATTCCACCATATTTGTAGTACTTTTTTTTTTAACAGTAGCTCTACATATCTAATAGAATAAGCAGATATTTTTAAAAAACAGACATGGTTATAATTACCAGTAAAACTAAAACCAGTTAAAAACTGTTGCCACAAGATAAAAGGTATTGTTTTTAAAGAAGAATAAAACAATCTTTTCTCTTGCTTTACAAATAAAAAGCTGCTTGTGTTTAAAATCTAACACATGAATTATTGAGTCAGATTTAAGTTTATTTATTTTTATTTTTTGGGGTCTGGTCGTGGGCCCTGAACTCTGGGCCTGGGCGCTGTCCCTCAGCTCTTCAGCTCAAGGCTAGCGCTCTACCACTTGAGCCACAGCACCACTTCTAGCTTTTTTTTCCTTGCTTATGTGGTGCTGAGGAATCGAACCCAGGGCCTCATGCATGCAAGGCAAGTGCTCTACCACTGAGCCACCTTCCCAGCCCCTGAGTCAGATTTTTTAAAAAGTAAGTTAAATATTTTCTGGTCAAATACAAATGAACAGATAATTAGGTAGGGAGTTTAGGTGACTGAAAATAGGACACATTCAATCTAAACTCAGATCTGAACTTCTAATAGGACTATGTATCTCAAAGGGCACAATGGAGTGTGTTGATAAGTAGTAGGTTTACTAGCTATGTTGAATGGCTCTACCTTTAAGACTCTCCCATTTTATAATAATGAAAAGAACTTTGACCTTAAAATATATGACTAAATGTATGATGTGGTAATGTCTTCTCTCTCAAGAATAAATGAGAGGCCAGAGGTTCTGAGGAGGAGTTTCCTCCACTGCAGGCCTCTTGTCATTGAATGGTAGATGAGTGGAGGCCTAGTGGATGAAGATATGTCAGAGCTATCCTACCAGTTACTTTTTTGCTGCCTTTCCTAGCTTCAAAACAGTTTGTAGCAATTCTAGAAGTTTCCTCACTTTCGGTTTTCCTCTCTTCAACATGTTTCCTCACAGATATCACAAACCCAAGTCAATTTCAAATGACTTTACATTAATCTGGTCACAAAAGATGTGCATGATATGTACAAAGTGTTAGTCATTGAAAATTTGGAAAAAGGAACAAGTTTGCATTATGCCTGATTACTATAGAATTTCTTGACTCTTGTCCTAAGTCAACACCAGTAACAGAACAGGTTTTAAACTGGACAGAGTCTATGCATCTTGCAATTCCATGCAAGAGCTCAGCTTCAGTTGCTTCTCTTTGAAAAGTTAGCCAATACCTGAACTGCTAGCACCTTCTAAATATGGCATTAATTGGCTTTGGGCTCTGTTCAGAGAGACTGTGCTCAGCATATGTAATTTCCCTTAGCAAGAAATTCTACTTTGTATTAGATATTTTGGAGGATTATCTTTTCCCTTGAACATTTCTCAAATGATTCTGCTCTCTGCCTCCATATTATTTCAACATTTTTGCCCCAGAGTTGAACTATAACACAATCACCGTGGCAAAGTAGTCATCTGAGTCTAGCTAGTTTTCTTTCCCACATTACAATTCAATTACTTTTCTATTCCAGGGTGGTAGCTGCCCAGGGCTGGTCTCAGCATCTGTCTCTTACTGTGGCAAAATTTTGATTAGTAAACAGGGAAATGAGAGAAACAAGGACAAGAATAATAAATCAGTTCAGGTATTTTTGCAGAAATAGTGAAATATAGGGGGCTATTCTCTGAGTTAATTCTACAAAACCTTCACATTCACAAGGGATTGAAAGTTAAAACACTGAATATAAAATTCAAGCACTTTGTTGAAATAAAATACTTCACACTTAAAGCATGACTTAAATTGTACATTGTATATGCTATGATTCGACTAAGTGTCCCTCAGTGGGTCTGTGAGTTAAAGACTTGGTCACCAACCTGAGGTGCAATGGGAAGGTGGGGGAACCTTTGAGGGAGGTGGCTAGTTTGGATGAAGCTAGGTCATTGTATGTTGGTCCTGAATTGGATATTGAGGCAAGATTGCCTTCTTGTTCAGCTTCCTTGATACCATGAGTTAAACATGCCCCCTTTGCCACGTGCTCCTGCCCTGACAGACTGTGTCACCAAGACCAAGTGGGCATGGACTGAAAACTCTAGGACTTTGGGCCAAATGAATGTGTGTTTTAGTGCTGGGGTGTGAACCCAGAGCCTGGATGGTGTCCTGTAGCTTTATTTGCTCTCATGGCTGTTGCTCTATCAATTTGAGCCAAACCTCTACTTTTGACATTTTTTCAGCTTAATTGGAGAGAAGAGTCTCTCAGATTTGTCTGCCAGGTCTGACTTCGAACCTCAGTCCTAAGATCTCAGCCCCCTGAGAAGCTGGGATGACAGGCTTGAATGATTAGTGGTGACCCAGTTTGAATATTGTACTACAGTTGTGTAAAACATTTACTTCACGCAGGAAATGCACACCCTTGAACTCCACGTGCACTTCCTTCAAAGTCCCCTGTAACTGAATTATTTCAAAATAAGAGATTAAAATATTAACGATTTAACTTACTTCCAAGTCTGAGAAGTTATTTAAGAATCTTGGATGTTAATTAAACCATGTTAAAATGTCTTTGCTTTGAGTAGTTTGATTGTTCAGCAGTTCAGAAAATAATTTATTACCTTCGTGGAGTAACATATTTCCAAAGAAATTAAGATGGAGATCAAATGGAAAATGCGACACAGATCAATTTTAAACTTCTGGTTTTTTTTTTTTGCTTGCTTTTTGTTATTTTATTATTTTTGAAATGGGTTTAAAAATACACTTAAAATTAGAATACAAAAAGCAGGAAACTACTGCACTAGTGCATGTAAAAATGTAATTCTCTATTACAATATTTGATTAACATTTCAGAAATACATCTGTTGTAATGAACGGGGTACAGCTGTGTTTAAATTTTATTTCTGTGCATATGGAATTTTGTTGAAAGGAGGGATAATGATGTTGCTTCCTTTCCTCAGAGAGCATGTTAAACTGGCACATATTTTCCTACTCTTCCTGATGTTTTTAGTTAAAGTTTCTCATGCTTGGCTTTTCTTGGGCCAAATCTGAATTGGCCTGGAAAAAAGTCTGTGCTGGTGGATTTTCCAGCACTGTCTTGAGTTTCAATATGACAAATGAAATTGATTTCTGCTCCACAATTAAAATGTCACAGCTCAGAAACTGATTAAGAATGGAATATGGTTATGTCCAAGGAATTCTGAGTCTAGTTGTCACACACACACACATACACACACACATATGGAATATATATAATATAATAAATACTTAATATATAATTCATGTAATATATATATATAATATGACATAATACATATATAATATAATACACAAAACATTGTGTATGCTATAATATTTATGTGCACTATATTTATATATTTATACATATATTTATATATTATATATTATCATACATAATATATAACATATATAAATATATTTCAATATGCAGATCCTCTTGGCTATAAACAGGAAATTATATTCCTTACTTAGGAAAAAATTTAGTGGTTATGGAAAGATTAGAATGTCATACATTTTTTCCAAAAGATTATTTTCTGAAGGATTTTTTTTTTAGGTTCCTGTAACTTACAGGCTTTAGTAGATATTATCACAATCTTTATACCTCCTATCTGGCAAGCTTTAGTAACTATCTAAATTTCAGCTCCTAGCTAAAGTTTTCTTTATCTTCTGCCCTCAAGAACCCATGCCAAGGTAGCTAAATACCAAAGGCCAAGAATATCACTGATAAAAATCATATGTTTTTATTTCCCTCATTTCAAAGTATTTTCTCCTCTGGTTGTTTTTTCTGTGCTAAAATTTTATTACATACTTTATTGCCACTTGATCAATATAGCTTTAAAAATTGCTTGAGTCACCTCGAACATCCTAAAAGTTATTCACATAATGCATTAAAATGACTAGATTTGTCTCACAGGTTAAAAAAATAACTAAATTTTTAATATTGCAGGTAACATGCAGATGGGTATATTTGTGTATGTCTCAGACCCAGAAAACAAGTTATAGCTTAAACCTCAAAATGCAAGCTTATAAATTATAATTGTACTTTCTACTAACAAGTAACTAGCTTCCTTGATTTTTTATTTTAAGTTCTGGTGATGAAGGGGCCTATGATGGTGGCTTTGCTATGAGGAGACCAGAATGCTTTCACACAGATAAGCCACACGGCCCAGGCAACTTCAGATAAGGTTCACGGTGTGTGAGAACCAGGTGCAGTTAGTTGGAAAGTACAGTTATCTTGAAGCTTTGACAGTTTCCTGTAATTTATTTACTGGTTTAGCCTTTGGCCTTCAAAGATGTTTGGTAATCAGGGTAAATATGTGTGACTGCTTCAGCAGCATCTATCTATTCCTGGGCCATGAGAACAGACCATTAGCAGAGGGAGCAGGGATCCAATTCATGGGCAAATCCAGAGACTTCATCAGTTTGGGCCAATGCTTGCTGCTCTCAGAGCTGGTATCCCATGACACCAGAGATAACTCTATGGGCTGCATGGGTAATTTTTTAAAAAAAAACAGTTACATATCTATGTTAATGTGTATTATAAAGCAACTAGACTTCAAACCCACCGTTTTACAATATGATTGTTTAAGGGCAAGTGAAGTAAAAAGTGTTAGTTTATTTTTGGAACATATAAAAGTAAAACCATATACTGTTAAAATGATTTTATATGAAAATCACAGAGAGGTTTTTTTTTGGGGGGGGGGTCTGGTTGTGGGGCCTGAACTCTGGGCCTGGGCTCTGTCCCTCAGCTCTTCAGCTCAAGGCTAGCGCTCTACCATGTGAGCCACAGTGCCACTATCCGGCTTTTTTCTTTTTGCTTATGTGGTGCTGAGGGATCAAACCCAGGGCCTCATGCATGCAAGGCAAGCGCTCTACCACTGAGCCACCTTCCCAGCCCCACAGAAAGTTTTTGAATGATTTTTTTCTTAAGTGCACACATCCAAAGTGTGAGGATTAGAAAAGGGCAGAAGGAAACATAATATACTAACATTTGTTATTATAGACAGTTTTACTAATTGCTGTCCTATATAAGCTTCTTCCAGCCTATGAGATAAATATTACTGACCATAATATATAGATGGCAAAATCTGAAGTGAATGGTGAAGCCAAAATTCCACATAGGTCTCCACTTTGACAGTTGTCTAACTTAAGAAGACGAGGTAGACATTTCAGACTGCATTGGATATTTGCCTTTAGTACTGACTGAATAGGCAAAGAAAACTTGTTGCTCATTATTCTTTAATGCCACTAGGACTGACCACTCACAGTTGGAATGGTAAACATCACAAGCAAATACTTGTAACATGAGTTGAACTTTCAAGTGAAAGATGAAGGTGATTGTTACATTATTTATGTTATTATTTTTTAAAATTTCAGTCTAGCTCAGCAGTTTATCAGATCAAAGCATGGCTACAGGTATTTATGGGCAGTGGCATTCTAATTTTCTTCTCTTTAAAGTATATAGCCTTCTTTTGATCAGAAATATTATTCTTTGAACTTATTTATGAGACCAATAGCAACTACTCATAAAAACCTAGTAATAAGTGGAAACGCAGATGTGAAGTGTGATTGGTTTGTGTAGTACATGTGCAAGGTGCAAAAGTGTGCTGTGTGTGGTGTGTATGTATGTATAGGTGTGTGGTGTGTATGTGTGTGGTGTGTTATGTAGTATGTATTTGTGAGTGGCAAGTGACATGGATGTGTAGTGTGAGTGTTTGAGTATTTGTGGAGGAGTGTGCATGTGTTGTATATGGTACCTGGGAATGTGCATATTATGTATATGCTGTATACGGGTCATGTATGTGTATGATGCATGAGAAAGTGTGTGTATGTGTAGTGGTTCATTTAGAAATCAGAAGGAGAGAGGGAAGAACAGTCTAATTTTATTGAATAGCTGGAATTACAGCCATTCACCACTGATCCTGGCTTCATATTTATGTTTTCTAAATTTGTGTTTATTATTTATTTTGTCATCTTAAACATTATTTTTTAGAAGAATTCTCAAATTACATAAACAGTATTGCCAACCAAACCTAGTCTTGTCCATGGAATTACAGAAAAAGAACACTCAAGCCATTATTATGAAATTCCATCAAATATTGCTTAATGTAGGGGAGATGCTGCCTTTGTTAGGGATGGAAACTTCCTGCTTCTTGTCAGACATGTCAAATGTGTAGACTGAAGACTGATTCAGCCAGTCAAGCTGAATCAGATTCCACGAAGAATCTAGAGGCCATTCACTGTTGACTGGGCTTTAAATGCAATTTTCTAAATAAGAAAGGGCATAATAGTTCAGTGGGGAATCTGATCTCATTGGCTGACACATGCTGTGTGTGAATGTGATCAGTCCTTTAGGACATTTGTGCATGTGAATCTGTGCTCTTGAGAATAAGCCATTCAGACAGAAACTATTTATTTGTTTACTTATTTATTTATTGCCAGTGCTCTACCACTTGAGCTACAGTTCTACTTCCAGCTTTTTGGTGGTTAATTAGAGATAAAATTCTCACAGACTTTCTTACCTGGGCTTGCTTTGAACCACAATCCTCAAATGTCAGCCTCTTGAATAGCTAGGGTTATAGGTATAAGCAAAAGGTGCCTGGCTCCAAAAAAATATCAATTTTTAACCTGGAAAGGCACATGTGATGTGGTGGGGTGTGCATCCGATCAAACACACCTGAGAGCAAACCTGTTTGTAACTATCCGGCAGAATGTCCAGAATGTCCTGCTGTAAGACTGTTCTAGACACAGCTTCCATTTTCTTTAGAAAATTCCTCCCTTCTCCCTCTTATACTCAGTGGAAATAGACAGATCTTTTGTCAAAGAAATTGCTTCTTGATTCAGTTTATGACGTTCTTTTCCTATTGAATATTGGGCTCTGAGCCACTTAAGTGTTAAATGTGGAGCTGTACCTCAATCATCTGCATCTGTGACCTTACAGTGAAAGTTGATTATTATTTGTGTTCTTGCTATCTTCTAAAACTTTGGAGGCTAGCATTCTTTAAGAATGTGGTGTGTGTGTGTCTGTGTCCGTGTCTGTGTGTGATGTGTAGCGTTTATTCCATTGGCATACAATATTTTTTAGCACATGCCACAGCCAAATAAATGGTTTTCTCTCAAATTATAAAAATATGTCAAAAAACGAAAAATGTAATCTTGAGATAAGCATATTTCTCTTCAAAGATATAAACCATAACATCCCAGTGTGTTTTATGAAAACGTATTAACATTTCTTGTGTTTGACTTGGTTGTTCTCAGACCCAAGATAAAGGACACCTCCTATCTGGAGCTATAACCAGCCCAAGGAGAGAATGAAGCCCAAGAAGTTCAACACACATTCTCCATTTCACAGTTGACCCAAACCCACCACCACTACCACCACCCCACCACTGACAAGACCACAATGATAAAAAGATGGTGCGGTACTTTGAGAAGTTTTATGTCTTCTGTGTCAATGATAATAGGCACATTCTCTACCTATCCTGCCCCACATTGCATCCCATCATGCACTGCTTTGAGTGAGCTGTCTTACACATTGTGAAACAAATCACACTGCAGAATTAGCGGACTGGGACCCCAGGTTGAACATGAAAAACTCTCAGAGAGCAATGATTACTTTTATCAGTGTTCTTCTCATTAAGTCATTCAAAAAGATTAGTCCCTAGGAATGATTTTAAAGTTCACCGTCCAGAAATAGGGGTGTGAGGCAGTTGAAATGGCACCAGAAATAATTAGCTTCTTATACATTACTTTTGTAAGATAATGGTTTATGTGTTGGCTTTCTCCCACTGAATTTCATTTCATGCCCCCAACCCCACCTTTTTGAGACTGATTATTATATAGTTATTCTATATATTATATAGTTATTCTAGCAAGGCCGTTTTAAATGATTTTATCCAAACTAAATTTAAATATCCCTTGGAACAATGGCTTTGCAGAGTTTTTTTTAAATCACCTTAGGGAATGCAGAGGCCTGCTATCTGAATGCCATCTTTATGATGGAGGCACTCAAACCAAATGCTGAAGCTCATGCTGAGTAACTTTCAGGGCATTGCCTTCCAGTGAAGGTAGCTTATCTCACCCAGGTTTACAAATCCTCAACAAGTGTAAACTGTTGGTTGATTGGTGGATGAAGGAGAGGGTCACTTTCCCCTTATCTAATCAGACAATGATCCAAGCCTAAGTCTAGCCCCTCTTAGAATCTAGTGAGATTTCCATTGCTAATCCATTAAAATGTAATCTTTTCTGTGTAGTCTTGCTTCTCTCATTTCATTATAAGTGTTTGTAAGACAAATTTTAGTTCCTTATTTTCTTGAAAATTCGGACCTAAATATTTCATACACATCCAATATTTCTTTGAAGTGTAAGTTGTCATTTAAATAAATAAAATTGAGCATTTGATTTTCATCACCAGTTGTAAAACTGGTAATCTGTAATCTTGTTACAAAACTTTTGAGGTTTAAAATGCACCACAAAAGGTACAAATGAATGAATAACTAGTAAGATTATGAATGACTATTAAAATGCTGTAGGTAACATAGGACCAAATTTCTTTTTGGTGTGATCTGAGCAGTTCCTTCTCCCCCCCCCCAATACTTTGTCTTTGTTACTTTTGAATAGGGTGTTTCATTTATGCCTGGGCTGGCCTGAGTCATGGTCCTGTTATTTATACTTTTTCCTAGGTGGTATGACAGTTGACCTGTGAGTGATACTATGCATTGATTTTGTTTTATTTTTGTTTATTTTTTACTTAGAGCAGTACTGTTGTTTGAACTCAGTGAAGGTTTTATGCTTGTGAGATAGGCATCTACTACTTGAACTGTGCTGTCAGCCCTCTGCTCTGCTTATTTTTGAGATAAGACCTTGCTTTTTTTTCCTTAGGCTGGTATGGGCTACAGTCCTCCTTTTCATACTTTTTGCAGTAGCTGGGATGACAGGCGTACACCACCACATCTAGCTTTGTTTTTCTACTGGGGTGAGATCTTGTAAACTTTTATGCCCAAGGTGAACTGAAACTATAATCATCCTGTGAAGCTGACATGACAGCATGTATCACTGTACCTAACTTGCTCAAATGGGGTCTCATAAAATTTGTGGCTGGACTAGTCTCAAACTGTGATCCCCACGATCTGTATGAATAGGTCTCAGAAGTTTCTTTTTTTTTTTCTTTTTTCTTTTGCCGGTCCTGGGGCCTGAACTCTGGGCCTAGGCACTGTCCTTCAGCTCTTCAACTCAAGGCTAGCACTCTACCACTTGAGCCACAGGGCCACTTCCGGCTTTTTGTGCTTATGTGGTGCTGAGGAATGGAACCCAGGGCCTCATGCATGCAAGGTAAGCATTCTACCACTGAGCCACCTTCCCCGCCCTCTCAGAAGTTTCTTATAATGACCATTTAAAAATTCTAGTTTCAACACTGGGTTATTAGAAGAAATTTAATTTGAGAAAGAACATTGTATTTCAGTGCTCCTTTCCATGAAAAACAGTGAGTACTTCCTGTGAAATCATAATGATGGTCTATAATGGAGTTGGCTGTTGAATTCTCAGGTGGCCAATATCTTTGTGAGGAGTTAAGTGACCTGAAAACTTTAAATGACTTCTCTATTTTAGTAAAAGAAATTCTGAGAAAAAGAGCATTTCTGTGGTTTTTGTATGTAAAAACTCAGTTTGCTTCTGCTTCACTGGCTAGGAAAACATACAAAGGAAACATGAGCTATGTCGGTTCATGGCACAGATCACTCTATTGCTGGCCAATTTCCTGTTACCTCTTTTACGTCAAAGTGATTTATAGCATTTCCCCAAAGTCTCTGTTGTTAGTAACAATGAGAATAATGACATTTCCTTTTAGGCAAATTGAGTGAATTGCCAAAACCTGCTATGGCTTATTCTAATTCCCAAATCATGACTAATCCTTGGTATATGTACCAGTTGAGAAATATACTAAGTGTGATATTGTTTTTTATTTTGTTTTTACTTACTTTTTTTTTTTTTTTTACTTTACTGATTACGGGCCAGAAACAAGGGTTCATGAAACCCAAATCCATGGGTTTTATTTGGACCAGTTCTGGATCTTGAACTCAAAGTCTGGCTGATCTACCATTAGAGCCACAGATCCACCTTTGTTTTGCTGGTTAATTGGAGATAAGAATCTTACAGACTTTCCAGTCTGGCCTGGCTTTGAACCACAAGCCTCAGATGACAGCCTTTTGACAAACTAATATAGGCACAAGGCACTGGTGCCTGGCTTCAGAAAGCTTTTTGAGAAGTGATAGAAACTCTTTTATTAACTTCAAAATTAATCGCAAAAAACAGTCAAATACTATCTGGAACAAATTTTTCTTATCTTAAAACTACATTTTTAAGGGCATGGTAGAAAACTTTTCTAGTTCATACTTCATGAAATACTGAAATTATGATTGAACCAAGATCTTGAACTGTAGCTAAAAAGTTCATTCTTCACCTTTGACTGACATGAGGGCATCTTCTGCTACCCCAAAAGAGGTAATGAAGTGATTAATATATAGTCATTATTATAAGCAAAGTATTAAGGTGTCAGAACAATTGAAACCATATAGTGCTCTGAGGGGAACAAAAAGATGTGTAGGTTTTATCATAGACTCTTAGGATGTTGACAAAAGCTTACCCCCCTACTTCCCTAGTCCTCCTTGTTGTAAAACATGCATGTTGCATGCATGTCTGTGTGCACACATGCACACAGAGATTTTTGCTTCCCGGGATATGTGGTACTTTATGGATAGGCCACATCACATTTATGGCAGACCTGAAAATTGCATCATACCAGATGTTCTTTGTTAAGGAAAATCACCCTTTAATGAGCCCTCAATACCTGTGCCTTGATTCTAATTTCACTCTAATTCTTTTTTTTTTGCCAGTCATGGGCCTGAACTCTGGGTCTGGGTGCTGTCCTCAGCTCTTCAGCTCAAGGCTAGCGCTCTACCACTGGAGCCACAGCGCCACTTCCGGCTTTTTCTGTTTATGTGGTACTGAGGAATCGAACCCAGGGCCTCATGCTTGCAAGGCATGCACTCTACCGCTGAGCTACCTTCCCAGCCCTTCACTCTAATTCTTGATGTCTTTATTTTCAGTTTACTCTTTGCTTCCACTTTGAAGACTGACTCCCTGGGTTCTTTTGGCTTGGAGCCCTTCTAATTGTGATTGTCCTTCATTGACTGATTAAATAAATAGGATTCTGTTGAGTTTCTCCCCAGAGACTCAGCATTCCTGTGCATAGATAATGTGATTGGTGGCCTCCAAGGCAGCTTTCACTTAGTGAGGTCCAGATTTCTTCACTTTCTGTTCCAAACCCAGAGAGATGAACCAGAAAAATCACCTTCTGCTGAGATTGATAATTGACAATTGCTCTGTAGGGACATTGTCATATGTCAATGGAATAAGAATCCAGGCTCAGAATTTGATCACAGATATTATTGTAATCAATACTGTTTTCAAAAGATTGAAAGAAGTCTGCAACTAAGGTATTACACATATCCTGAAACCTTTACACTTCTTTGGTAATAATGGTAGTGGTATTAAGGGTGTGAATGAACACCCCATTTTAATCTCTTGTAATAGTCGCTAAATTGTCCTTTCAGAGTACTGAATTCTCTTTAGATCATGCTATGAAAACTGAATTCATTCAACCTTTCCATTTTACAGAAAGGAAAGCTGAGGCTTAATAGTTTAAGACACATTATTAGAAGCATCTGTGGTAGAGATATAATTCATTGTGTTCCTGACTCAGATTAGTGGCTTTTTGAACAACATACATGGATTCCTATATCTACCTATTCCTAATAATGTGTAATAATATATATTATGATTTTATATGAATTTTAATCTGTCTCTTCTTAACAATTCAAAATTTTAATTTCTGGATTATGTGAGTAAAGAAGGCTAGCACTCTAGGTATTTGGTCAAAAACTACTCCATAAGTTAAAAATATTTTATTAGTTATTTCTGAATTAATCATTCCATGGCTGGTAAAGAAAATATAAATTGCTGAAAAGAATTTCTGCAGAAGTTGGCAATTTGTAGTTGGTTAAAAAAAAAAGGCCACTTTATTTTAAGCTCTTTATACAGCTAACCGTCTGAAATAATTTCACAGCTCAGGCAGGAAGGCTAGCTGGATAAAGAGAAAGTTCACAAATAAATTCTGTAGAATTAAGTGTGGAAATTGAAGCTAGGAGAATGTTTGGCCTTACAACAAGTGTGGAATTTGAGTCAAAAATAAAAATACTTCTGGTGATTCCCTATTGACTCAGGGAGTGTCTGCCCAACCCTGGAAGTTATTTCTTTGTGTTCTGTTTTTAGACATTTCTAGCTCTGTTCTAAATGCGAAAATGAATGCCTGTGGTAGGGCATCAATTCTGTCTTTTAAAACAGAAGTAAAGTTATAACTCAATAATCTTTCTTGCTAATAATTTCTGTTGGTCGTTTTTTGCCTTGTAACCATGGCTGGTGCATGGATTTATTTTTTTGTTTGTTTTGTTTGTGATATGGACGCTTGCTTAAAGATTCTGTAAAGCCAGGACTCATGAACATTTGGGTTTTGTGTTGTTTGTTCTCTTGCAAGCTGATCCCAAGTCGGATAGCACATTCCTTTTATGATTTCCTATGAAATCATTATGTCTGCTTTGAGTTGTTGACTCATTTCTTGCTATCAAGATGTAAACTGTTTGAGAACAACATCTGCCTACCTGAGTAGGTGTGATTTAATTTTATCATGATGGCACACGTGTACAAAGACAGGTGCCATCAGGAGACTCATTGGCCCTCAGGGTAATCATTCACCAGTCTACAGTCAAAATGCCCTTCATTCTGCTGCCTGACTGCAGGTAGGAGTGAAGCAAGATGGAAAGGAGGTGAAATCATTATTAGGAATAAGGCATTGCATCATTGTAGGCTTTAGGAGGTTATCCTCAGGAACAAAGTCCACGGACACTGAAAAGTAGTCAGGCTGGCTGGACATGACAGGGGAGTAGGAAGAATGCAAAGATTGTGTGTAATGTCTCTTTAAATTTCGGTTTCTTTCTAGACAGCAACCCCTCTGTAACTAGTGCCCTTTGTTTTCTTCCAGGACTCTCCTTTAATACTTGACTACATAGACACTAGAACCTGAGCTGCTTATTTTTTCCCTTTATCTCTTTCTGTTAACTCTTACCTGTTCTTCCCTTTGACAAGAACATGTTAAAACTGTTCTGGATGGAATAGTTAACAAGAACATGTTAAGATAGAACATTTTGGATGGACATGCTCAGGTTCACTCAGTTAAAATAGGAGAGAGGTAAGCTGAATGGACTTTAGAATCACATAGTCTTGGGTTCAGTGATTCATCTTGCATTTCCTTCCCTCCCTCCCTCCCTGCCTCCCTCCCTGCCTTCCTCCCTTCCCTTCCCTTCCCTCCCTCCCTCCCTCCCTCCTTCCCTTCCTTCCTTCCTTCCTTCCTTCCTTCCTTCCTTCCTTCCTTCCTTCCTT
>NW_012267288.1:8278476-8286195 GCF_000151885.1 Dipodomys ordii | reverse complement strand
TTCCTTCCTTCCTTCCTTCCTTCCTTCCTTCCTTCCTTCCTTCCTTCCTTCCTTCCTTCCTTCCTTCCTGGTGTATGTACCAGAACAGGGGCTTGAACTCAGGGCCTCTTGTTCTTTCTTGGCTTTTTCACTTAAGGCTGCCTGATGTTCTCCCTGTTGAACCACACCTCCACTTGTAGCTTTTTGGTGATTAATTAGAGGTAAGAGTTTCATGGACTTTTCTGATCTGGCTGGCTTTGTATTTTGATCCTTAGATCTCATAGCTATTGAGTAGCTAGGTTTATATGCTTGGCTCAAATTGTGTTTTTTGTTCAGCTTTGAACAAGTTATTTGAACTATTTGAGTCTCAAATGATCTATAAAACATCAGTAATTATTTATTACTTATAGGTCATTTTGAAGATTAAATGAAGTAAGATATGAGAAGGAACTGGTATCCCAAATTTTAGTTTCCTTTTCAATTAGCTACCAAATACCACCCAACATTTATGGATTTTCAGTATTCTGAGATCTGTGAGGTACATGTTGGTGGAAATTTTGAGCTTTGAAGACATGAAAGAAGTACGGATTTCCAGAGAAAATTCCTTTGTGACAGCTTTTCCAAGTTATGAATATGAATGCGCTTGTGTCTTGAGGAACAAGTAGAAGCGCAGGCATTTATTGAATCATATATACATGTGTTATCTTCTGATTAAGCCTCCATTTTTCAGTCTGAGCTTTGCCCTGGGGAGGCTGACTCATTTATACACTTTACCTGCTGGCTCCTGTGCCTTCTGCCTTCTGGCCTTTGGCTAGATTCAGCCTTTGCAGAATCCCTGCAGGAGACCTAGAGATATTTATTTTTCTTGCTATCTTATTGAAAATTTCAGATGGTGCAACTGTTGACTGAGGCAGTTGAGCCCGCTGTGCCCTTGTGCTCCTGATGGGTTGGTGAACAGGGAAGAAAAGGTTTTAACCTCTCTTCTAGATCCTACAGGGATGTGGTGCTCCCCTTGGAGGTCATTTATCCTTACAAGGCAGACTTCTCTGTGTGACTCTCTCCAACAACTACTCCTTACCTTGTTGCTTTGGACGTAGGGTATTAATGCATTACCAACTCAATATTCTTGTCCTTCCTATTGTGGTTTTCCTACAGCCAGACCTCTGTAAATAGATTTTTCTAAATAAACCCTCTGCAAAGTATCCTAATTTGAGCATGCCATCTGTTTCCTGTTGGAATCCTGATTTGTACATCATGTAAACAGCATGGAATCGAAGAGACTCAATTTCTTAGTAGCAGTTCACAAGGTTAGTATATTAGGTTGCCACAACTTTTGGTTGTATTCAAAGGACATGTTTGGACTTGAAGTGTGTCTGAATAACAATCATTGTTTCAGCCTCCTCAGAGATCATACTTCAAGCTTCACCAGTGTTATTTGGAAAGCAGAATCCAAAACCAGAAAACAAAGTTGAGGAATGGCCTCAGGTGGATACAGACAAGTGGGTGCATTTTCATGGAGATATTTGAATACATTTGTGGAAATAAATTTGTCTTTTCCTCGACTTTTGGGTTTCTCCTTCAAACTTTGAATTTTGTGCTGCATCTGGGGCAAAAAGTTCCCTCAGTCTCTTACACTGGTATTGAAAAGGTCTCAGTTTAGATTATGAGAAACATATACATACACACATAAACACCACTAAGTTATTCTTCACTAATTTTGAGTCCTTTCTTCCTGTTGACTTTGGTTCATTTAACTTTGGAAAAACTTGACGAGACAGCATTAAATGTAACAAGAGGAAATTAGGCCAGGTTCAGTGACTCAGGCCTGTGATACCAGCTACTTGAGAAGCAGACGTAGAAGGATCAAAGTTCTAGGCCAGGAGGACAAAAAGGGAAAAAAATGTTAGTGAGACCCTATCTTACAGAATAACCCAGGTATGGTGGCACATATCATCCTACCTATGAGGGAGAGGATAGAAGGATTGTTGTTTGAGGTAAGCTCTGGACAAAAGCATGAGATTGTAAGACCCTGTCTGAAAAGTGACTAATGCAAAAAGCTGGGGATGTGGCTCAAGTGGTGCAGTGATTGCTAACAAGTGCAAGGTCTTGAGGTCAAACTTCCATACAAAAAGAGGAGGGGGGAGCTAGGATGGGGAGGAAAACTGAGGGGGAAGATGAAGAGAAAAACGAGGGGAAGGAGGGATGAAGAGGAGTAAAGGAAGAAGAATAGGGGGAGGAGAAACTAGGGAAAGAGGAGAAGAAAAAAAGAAGAAAAATTCAATGAATGTGTAGATAATGTGACAGTAATATAAGGACACATCTAATTCTGAGAAATGATAACCAAGAGATGAGGTTCTTATTAGACCCAAACTGGACCAAAGAGAACTTTTATCTCTTTATCAATAGACTGATGAATGTGGCAAGAGAACATTGAAAATATCAACGAATAGTTTTTCCAAGGCTGGAGAATTCTTATTCTAATTTAGTGTTCAAATATCTTTTCTACTTTATTTTATTCGTTTGACAGCAATTGTAGAACAAGAGAGATTGCTCTTTCCTAGCCATCTTCTTTCCTATTAATATACTTAAATCAGTATGTGTTTCACAGAGAACTGACAATATTTTAGCCATTTGCCTTTTGATTGGCATTGGATGAATTTGGAGTTTAAGAAGTTTAGTAATGGCTGAGCAAGTGCTCCCACTCACTAACTTTCACTACTGTAGAAAACAAAGTGCAGTTATGGTACAATGTGCCCACAGGTGGATTCGCTTTTACTGCATGTTAAGTACTTCAAGATAATTCGGAGAGAAAAGATTACTTTTTATTTGGTTCCTCAGAAATGTTGTTTTATAAGCCAACAGAACACTTGTTAAAACAAGATGACCTCAGTCATCGTCTACTGAATGTTTATTTCCTCACACAATTTTCTCTCTTTCTTTCTTTCTCTCTTCCTCTCTTTCTTTCTCTCTTTCCTTTCTTCAGCACACACACACACACACACACACACACACACAAATATCCATTTCACATTTATTAGGTAAAAGTTATTTCCCTTGCCTCGTTCTTTTTCTGTATCCTCTTTTATGACTTATTTTTGGTAGCAACACCATTATCATATGATTAAAAGCCCTTTGACAAAGCCTTTGACAAAAATTACACTAGGAGCAGACTTGAAACAGAAAAATCAATGGAACTTATGATGCCAAATTTTAAAGGAAGGATAGTGACATTTATGTGATGCAAAATTGACTATTGAGAGAAACACACACACACACACACACACACACACAGAGTATGCTTTAGATAAACCACCAATGGCCAGAGTGGTGCTATCATTTTACAACTTCAAGGGATAATTTTTGGTGAAGTGAATCCATGTAAATGACTTTATGTTTGAATCCATCAAATTTTACCCTCAAAGTCAATATAACTCAGCAAATATTATTTATTCAAGTCCAATTGTCTGTATGGAATCCATATGGCTCTCTAGGGAAACCAAAGACATCAAACCACCATCAGAAATTCATCAGAAATAAAGCTAGTCTTTGTTTCTCTATCATTCATTCCCTAAATAAACATTCTCTTAGTTATTGGTGGCATTCTAACCCAAAGAGTTGTGGTCCAGTACTTCAATAAACTTAAACACACACACACACACACACACACACACAGAGCCCGATTTGCCTTTTTGTTTAATTCCTTTTTGATTTAATGATTCAGAAGGCTTTCATTCTGTTTTTATATCCATTATAACTACTGAGAGTGATTGTACTATAATTTATTTTCCTTGACATTAATGGAGGTGGAGGGGGGTGGACCTGGCCATTATGCGCAAATTCCTAGTGGATAGGATGCAATTATGCGAGTTAGTATGGACTTTGACAAGCTTATTCCACTTCCTTTGAACAGGGGATTATTTGGGGGTATTAAGTCCTCTTGTGTTATATTGACTTCATTTAGGAGAAAAAAAAAAACAACTCAGAAACCTCCAGGGGTGGAATTAATCTTGATGAATCAGTACTACTTATGAGAAGTAGTGAAGCAAAAAGCAAAAGAAGAAATAATTTAGCAAAATGGTCTTTGAAATGATTAAAATTAATTATAACCTCTGACAAGTGTTTAGTCTTGAATCAAAGAGCCTCCAATGTTGTGTCCTTGAGCTCAATCCAGCTTTCCAAGTCTCTACAGTCAGACTCATCATTGAATCCTACCTTTTTCTCCCTTGTTCTTCCCCATTTCTCCAAGGTGTTCCCTGGGATTCTAGCTGGTACCCATATTGTTCTATAGAATTATTTCAGTGATACTATCTCATCTTACCATGGTTTATCTCTGTGGCTCTCAAGTTCTCTGACAAATGAGAATCCACCTGGTTAACCCCAGGAAAATTTTGGGAAGATATATTCACAAAGCGAATCTGGAAAGGCAATTTGGAGCCAGGAAAGAGGGAAAGGCAAGATCTTGAAAGAATTATTTTAGGAGAGTACATTCCTGTCCTCCATGAAGCCAAAACCTCCAATGAGTAAAACCATGTAGATGGAGAGTTAAATAGTCTACACCCTTGCTCAAACATCCTTTCTGAGCATTCCATTACAAAGCTTTTAAATAAAATTGCTGAGAAGCTTTTGCTGTCAGTTAGATGAGTCTTTCTGTGGAAAAGACTGGAGGTCTCTGAGTCCTGTTCAGGAACATGTAAGCCTCATTCTCTTGCTGCTACTGACTGAGAATTTATGACAATGTTAGCACACTCTCATTTACATTCTGCTTTCTCATTCTAGGTGACTTAGCAATAATAGTTTTCTCCAAACAATGTAGTTACATGTAGCAATTAATAATGTTAGAAATGAATGTCTTCGAGCATGGAGACCCTGCAGCTGCTATTATAAAGTGTTAAGAGAGATAACGATATTGCTAGTGTTAGCACAATCTACAGTAGGCATAGGTGTGGCTCTGGGTCCAAAAGCTCATCCACATAAAGAGAATATGATATACTATATAGAAAATGAAAAAAGAAGTTTATTTACAGCTTTAGGCAAAAGTTAAATTCTCAATCTGTTGCACCTTGCCCACAACAGTGTCACAACTTACAGAAAAGAGCAAACAAAAACTAGGAAATGGGGATTTTTTTTTTCTCCTAGTAAGTGGGTTTGTTTGGGGTCTGTACTTCTACCCCAAGCACTATTTTCCTAGAGGAATACTAACTCCTAGGCCCCCCATTATACTGGGTATGTGGGCTTATAGAAGCTCTAAGACTCAAGAAGGTGCAGAGAGAATCAAGGACTCTGGCTTAAAGCCCAGGTAGTGGAAGGACTCTGAGCATCCTTCTCTATTGTCATAGAGAACTGTGCTTCTCCCTCTCGATTAAGGAGATGCATGGGAACGGGAGGGCTCTCAAGTTCTATAGCAAAGAGAGTTTTTGTGGCTTCTCCCATGAAGCTCTGGGAAGGTACAATAGCTGCCCATGAGCAGAGGGTTGCTTCATACACAGGAAACTAGAAATCATGGCTTCCATCTTTTTTTTTTTTTTTTGGTCAGTCATGGGGCTTGAACTCTGGGCCTGGGCACTGTCCCTCAGCTCAAAGCTAGCGCTCTACCACTTGAGCCACAGCAACACTTATGTCTTTTTCTGCTTATGTGGTGCTAAGGAATCGAACCCAGGGCCTCATGCATGCAAGAAAAACACTCTACCACTGAGCTACCTTCCCAGCCCCATGCTTCCATCTTTTAAGATTATAAAATATTGCGCAGAGAAAACCTGTTCCCTAATTGATTTCCAAAAGTTTGTTTTATTTTAAGGTTAATTCTGGTCTTACCTTTTGTTATGGGATAAATTGTGGTTTCATTAAAAATGTAGTATCTAGCTGTGTGCTGGTAGCTCATGCTTGTAATCCTAGTTACTCAAGAGACTGAGATCTGAGAATTGCAGTTCAAAGCCAGCCCAGGCAGGAAATTCTGCGAGACTCTTATTTCCTATTAACCACCAGAAAACTGGAAGCCCCATTAGAGTAGTACCTCTCTAAAATATTAGGTATTATTGTAATAGTGAAAGCATTCTTCTAAAAACTCAAGTGGCAGTAATGTTTTATCAATATGGGAAAATATAACCTAATAGCTTCCAAAAATTAAAATATAATTCTGTATAGTTTCATATGTAATATATCAATGTAAGACACTCAAGCATTACAGATGAAACTAAAGCTCCTCATGACCACATCCACACTCAATTTGCAAAAATGACACTTTGCAAAAATGACAGATTGGCGGAGATTCTTCCTGAACTATTTGTTGGGTATTTCCATGCATATTTTTATCTGTAAAGTGTAAAATACACTTTGTTTTTCTTTTAAGTATTCTCCTTGAAACAACATATCAAGTGAATACAGAGAGCAGCTATATTTAATATAGACTACTTATTTATATATCAAATGTTAATTTATTCTTTTCTATTTTTATTGTCATGATGATGTACAGAGGAGTTACACTTACGTAAGTAAGGTAATTAGTACATTTCTTGTCAAACTTGTTACCCCTTCCCTCATTTTTCTCCTGCTCCCCTCTCTACCCCCATCTCTCAAGTTGTATAGATCATTTCCAACATATTATCTTGTGTATACCACTGTTGTATTGGTTCCCTCCTTGTAAAATCTAAACAAGTATTACATTTTTTGGCTGGAAGCATATTGAATGATTAATCTCACATTAAACTTAATGGCAAAAAGAAGTACAAATCCCAAAATTTGTAGTTCACTTTGGTTTTGATTGAACAGAAAAGTATTTCTTTTTGCTTCACCAAGTTCTTCCATTTGAACAATACAAACACCCTCATTAGTGTTATTTGGTCTTCACTCAGCTGATGTCTGGGTGTATTTGCTTTTGTTCAAAGTACCCAATCAATGCTCAGAATGCAATGGGGTGTTTTACAGACTCCCTCACAACGTTGTACTTCGACACTATCCTCTGTTCTCTGAGCCAAATCCTTCTCTTCCTTTCATATTTCACCAAACTTACTTCATATGGAAGTCCTTTGAAGTCCAAGGCTAAACAAAAAATTGGATACATGGTGTTTCCACATGTGAGTTTTGTTTTTGTAACTTTTTCTCTGTCCAGATGAGTTTTGCTAGGCAAGGCTCAGGTCAGTATAAACCCCCAGCAAACAGCTACAGGGAAATAAGCTCAAGGTGATTTCACGATCCTTTTCTGTAATGGAAGACTAGTAAAGAGAATGGAAATATATGTATATCTGTGGCTTTCATGTATATGTTATATGTATATTGTATAGCTCCTGAATATATTCTCTATAAATATATAAATATAAATATATAAATAATAGAAGAAAAGTTACCCAAAATATCATAAATGTGGTTGCTGAAGAAAACATGGTCAAAGATGGAAAAGATTCCTAGGGCTGTTCATTCTTTGTTAAGATTTGTTTTATCTTGTTAGAAATGGAAACACTTGGGTATTATATATATATATATATATGTATATATATATATATATATATATATATATATATATATTTAGCAGGAGACAGTTTTATCACATTATTTTGTCATCTTACCTTTCTTCCCAGGTAGCTGTATTTTAATCTGTAGAACAACAATAATTTTTTTTTCATCTTAATTCTGTGTTTTTTTTAATTTAATTTTATTTGTGAACATACTGTACAGAGGGGTTACAATTACATGGGCAGGATAATGCGTACCTTTCTTACCAAGCATTGCAGCCTCCTCCTTTGGTTT
>NW_012267288.1:8264350-8277666 GCF_000151885.1 Dipodomys ordii | reverse complement strand
TGCATTTCTTTTATGGCTAGGGATGTTGAACATTTCTTCATGTGTCTATTGGCCATCCTTCTTTCTTCTTCAGAGAAGTTTCTCTCTAAGTCTTTCGCCCACTTATTTATTGGGCAGTTAGAACAACAATAAATTTCTATTAAGAACTGTTTTTATAATTATATGCTTTTGGAGAAGAGTTATTAAATGGTTTAAACTCCTTAATTTCAATAAAAAGAATTATTTGAACTTAATATATGGCACATGTAAATTGGTTTTAATTAAGTGAATTGAAATCCTGATTTTGGTGGTTAATTTTGGAGGCAAGCATCTCATTAACTTTCTTGCTTGGCTGAACTGAGATCCTCAGATCTCATCCTCCTGAGTAGCTAGGATGTGGACCACCAACACTCAGCTCCATTGTGTGTTAATGGTTCTTTTTCCCTCAGACTTTCCTGTCAATTTCTAAATTAGGATGACAAAATCCTTTTCTGAACAGTTTACGTCATGCCATTAAAGAGCTTTCCTAACGTCTAGGCTTGTAGCATTGCTCCCCAGGAATCTTTTGCATTGGCTTTTGGATATGGGTTTTGAAATAAAACCAATATGCTTTAAGTATTTTAATTTAAAAAACTTGGGTTTGGAAAGACCCAATGAAGAGAGAAAGGAGGAGAGAATGCAATAATAATATTCCTATGAAACTAGCAACATTGAGGGGAGGGGTAGGTTTGGGAGGAATGAGGGAGAATAATGTAAGGGGTGACACTGATCAAAAGCATTATATTCATAAACTGATTTGTTGAATGGTAACTCCTTTGTACAAGTTTACTTGAAGATAATAAAAATATAATTAGAAAAAATTTAAAATAACACTTGGGTTTGAATTCAGGAATGGGACTCTCTACCACTTGAACTATAAGTCTAACTTAAAGATAAAAAAAAAATTCACAGTGACTTTAACAATGATGCAAAGGGTTTGAGTAGGCAAATATTTATCCCTCCAGCACCTATATTTTTACAAATTGCAGTAAAGCAGCTAAGATTTTATTCAATGGCCCTAAATGATTTCTTTGTCCTCAAGTGGTGTTAAGAATAAAGATATTTATATAGAATGTTTGCAATTTGACATCTGAAATGATTTGTTTTCATTTTGGCAAGGATAAATTAGAATTTTTCTGGGGATATTAAAGAATTTTCATGAAACTTGGAAATGTCCTCTTTTTCTTTGTGGTGGCACTGGAGTTTGAACTAGACAGCACTAACTTAATGTTACCATTGAAACCATACCTCCAGCTCAGAAGTTTCTTTTGGAATATATTTGGATTATTTATTAGATATTTGGATTATTTATAACACCATTTTTAGAAGGAAATATATAGCCTATGTACATACATTAAAAAAATCCATTGGTTCTACATGAGTAAGACCTCAGTTGATACATTAATTGTATCCTCTGAACTTGATAGAGGTGATATTATTATTATTACTTGTAACTTTTTTAGTCCTGCCCTAGAGAATAAATATAATCATTTCACTTTTAGAAATTTAGTATTATCTCCTAGAGATTCCACTTGAAGATCAGTGGAGTCTTGGGAAAAGCTAACTATAGATCTTTAGTAAATAAATCCTGACCTCCCAAGGATTTCTTTTTAACACTGCAATCCATAATAACCATCTCCTAGACCCAAAGAATGATTTTAAACTGAATATGACATATAGAATATTTTAATGGTATTTGAAAGTAGTATTAAATATTCCTGCGTTGATGACTTTGATGAATAAGTGAATATAAAGGCAGTAGCTAGAGAATTAAAAAATGTGTGCTAATTGCAAAATAGCCTTCCAACATATAAGAAATAGTTCCAAGGAAATTTGTTATCAGTTGAATACTTTAATCTTTAAACTATTACTCTTAAGGTTTTTTTTTTTAAAGGACACTGTGAGTCAGCACTAGCGACTCACACTTTTATTTTATTTATTTATTTTTGGGTCCGGTCGTGGGGCCTGAACTCTGGGCCTGGGCGCTGTCCCTCAGCTCTTCAGCTCAAGGCTAGCACTCTACCACTTGAGCCACAGCCCCACTTCCGGCTTTTTTCTTTTTGCTTATGTGGTGCTGAGAAATCGAACCCAGGGCCTCTGGCATGCAAGGCATGCGCTCTACCACTGAGCCACCTTCCCAGTCCCTCCTAAGGTTTTTTTTTTAGTCTGATCTCCAAATTTAAAATGTCATTAGGGCAGATCTAGTTCACACTGGCTAAAATCTTCAAGACAAAATTTGTTAGCATTAATGGTCAGCCAGAGGGTCAGTTCAGTTACTAATAGGTTCTAGTATCTAAAGAATCTTCTGTACCCAACAAAGCTTCCTGTTGTTCTTTGATCCCGACATTCACTTGGCTACACTAGTAGCACAATTTGCTTTGGATAGTTATTATTTTTAGTTACATTTGTGGTGAAAGGAAATACAATGCTGTTGTATTTTGTGGTGTCAATAATACCTGTTCAGAAGTTAAAAGACAAATTAGTCCCTCCCAATCAAGAGACATGTCAACTTGAGTCAAAGTGTTTCATGTCATGTTTTCCTCTTACTGATGTTATTGCTCAGAAATGTTTCCCTATTGAAAATCTTTTCATGTATATTTCCACACTCAGAGAGTATGTGAGGAAATAGGTCACCTTTAAAAATATAATGGAAGTGCATAGCCTGTATTTCAAAGTTGAATGAAATGGCAGTCAAATTATGTTGGTGTTAATATTAAAAATATGATTATTCAAATTCATGCACAGTATCTTTCTGTATGAGGTTTTATATCTGAGCGCTTTCTAAAAGCACTAGGGGCAAAGCAGAGTGAAAAATTGAGTTATGAGTTATCTAATTAATGAAGCCAAAAACCTTCCTAGCTGTACTTAAAGTGTTCTGGAATTAATATATATGAAATTTCTTCACTGTCGATAAAGTTCACTCACAATTCCTAGACTTATTCTTTCTCCCACCTCTCTCCTAGGGCAGCTGCTATCTTCCACTGACCTGTTTCTCTTAAGACTATTCAGAGATCATATCTGGAGTCTCAGAAGCCTTTAAAAGAAGCCAGCTTGTGCTATTTTTTTTCACTAAGATTGTCACTTGTATTTAAATGTCACCTGAAATTTATTTTTTAAAAATCTGAAACAGTAAATGGAATTGTTTTCAATGCATTGGGCCTTTGACACTGAACACCTTCAGAAGCAGAAGCCTAAAAGTCAGAATCACAACTATTTCCTTCTTTTTGTCCCTAACCCCTTTTCTAAAGCAAAATAAAAGAATAGTTGCTGAATTCCATAAAGAAATCCTTGGGAGAAAAGTGATCTCGTCTGGCATTTTTAAAAAAAACATAGTTTCTTTTCTTAAATTTGCTCCTTTAACAAATAGCTTTTTAACAAAGTTGTTAGGAAAGAGCCTTTAAAATCAGTTTTTCTTGGAACATGCATACACACACAGTAGTCCCAATAAAGCATGTCTAGGGGGAAAAACAATTTAAATACTTTGTTATAAACAGGATATTTTCTTACCAGGTTTTTCTCTCTTCTCATGTCTTCTCTTTTCTGGCACCCCATGTTTCATATTTTCCAATGAAAGGCATCAATCATTAGGCAGAGCTGATAGAAGACTAACCTTAATGGAAACATATGGCAGAGAGACATCAAATCATATATATGTTGTATTTTGGAAATCAGAACACAAAGAAATGAGCCCTTCACAAGATAATAAAGTCTAGGTCTATGTATAGATGCATAGAAATATGATACAGTATTACTAGCAAATATTACCAATGAAATATGACTTATCTTAATGAGAAAAGATGTTTTGTCCAAGGAGTTTATACTCAGAACCATGTAGTCAACTGGATAATGCGCATAGAAACCTAGAGTGATACTAAGATTGGGTGCTGGGCCATCATGACAGTGTGGTATGTTTAAGTAGTACTTTGACAATGTATATAGTTCTTTTACTTATTTTCTCAAGAATACTGAAAAAATACTCTTTTTCTTTCAACATTTTTTTAAATTGTCAAGGTGATGTACAGAGGGGTTTCAGTTATATAAGTAAGGTAATAAATACATTTCTTGTCAACCTTGTAACCCCTTCCCTCAATTTTCTCCTACTTCCCCCCCCCAAGTTGTACAGATAATTTCTAACATATTGTCTTGTAAATATCACTGTTAATTGGTTCCCCTTTGTCCTTTGCCTTACCATTCTGTTGTTCCCCTTCCCTTCCCTAATTCAAATAAATGTATATACAATACCAGGGCACCAAAATCAAGTACAGTGACAACAGAGGTTTTACCATAGAGGGAAGAACTTACAAAAGAAAGAAACAAAAAAACCCACACAGTACCTTCACAATAACAACAACAACAACAACAAAGAAAAACTTCTTGTGTCCATGTCTTGTAGTTCATTTTGCTTAGCATCATCTTATAAGGTCATAGATATTGAGCTATTCTGCTCATCTGCTAAGATTATCCTAGACAAATACTAATTATTGCAAATTAGGGACCCTATGGGACCTATGGGAAAACAAAGGCTCTGGGAAGTTCCTTGCATTCTGTTCTGTGGGGTAACTCACTACGTGTGTGGCAGGATCATGCCCGAGTCCCAGTCTTTCTGAGTGAAGAAGCTGTGGATTTTCTTTTGGCCCCAGATGCCTCACCCTTGCAGCATGTAGTTCACTGTCTCTATTAAATTATTGAAAGAGACTCTGATTCCTGCCAGGAGCATGTTTCAGTCTCACCATTCTTTTTCCAAGCCCAATCATGTTCGTGCATTATCCCTTCTGTCCTGCACTGTCTTATGTATGGCTGGAGAAGTTCAGTCATGATTTCATGGGATACAAGAGTAGAAAGTGGTCCATGAAATCTACGCAAGTCCATTTCCCCCTCTAGTTCCTGGATGTGCATGGAGGGGAAACATTATCCAGTGCCACAGGACTTTTTAAAAATTTATACTGCAGGGACTCTAGTGATTCAGAATTCTAGTTGACTCTGAGCCTGTATTATTACTCCCAAACAGATTCTCACACTAACGCAAACATACAGCAAAGAGAAGAAAAACCATCCTGACGTGATGCTTTAGAAAGCAGAAAATGAAGAAATAAACATTTATAAGTATATATAAAACCTAGGTCTAGGTCTAGGTCTAGAAATACAAGAATAAAGTATTACTATTAAAAAATGTTGGTGAAATTTGGCTTATCCCACTGGAAAAAAAAGATGAATTCCATCATTGCCTTTCAATGTTTCTTAATTTAAAAATGCCACTGATTCTGCAAGTGGAAGGCCCAGAATTCAAAGATGAAGGCTCTTTAGAAAAAGTCATTATAGTGCAGCAGTTGGGACCTGACTGTAGACTCTGTGATCAGTGTGGCTTGCTCTCCTGGTTTCTAGTCCTGTGACTTCAAAGTTACTTAAATGGCCTAGTACTTCTCTTCATCTGTGTGATGGGACTATCATAATGATGGTTCCATTGACTGTCAACAGTAAATGAGCCATTGTGTGGAGCATATACAACGGTATCTGACATATCAAGTGAATATCATTTGTTATTAAAAAACTTCTGCATTGAAAACAATGACACAATGTATCGGATGCTTAATATAGTGAGAGACCACTTACCTTAAATATTTGTACCTGGGAATAGAATCATGGTGTACAAATCTGAGCCAAATATACACAATGATCAAGAGATGTGCCTAAAGAATTTCTTTCTTCTCTCTTTCTCTCTTTAGCCCTCCCTCCTTCCCTCCCTCCCTTCCTTCTTTCCTTCCTTCCTTCCTTTCCCAATCCTGGGGCTTGAACTCAGGGCCTGAGTGTTGTCCCTGAGATTTTTTTGCTAAAGGCTAGCAGTTTACCACTTGAGCTGCTACTCAGTTTTCATTTTTATGGTTAATTAGAGATAAGAGCCTCAAGGCCTTTCCTGTCTGGGCTGATTTTGCACTGTGATCCTGCTAAAGGCATATGTTAGTACGGTCAACCAGAGGAACTCTGATGATGTACAGATTCCTTCTTTAAAAGCCTAGATGCAGCCGGGCGCCGGTGGCTCACGCCTGTAATCCTAGCTACTCAGGAGGCTGAGATCTGAGGATCGCGGTTCAAAGCCAGCACGGGCAGGAAAGACTGTGAGACTCCTATCTCCAATTAACCACCAGAAAACCGGAAGTGGCGCTGTAGCTCAAGTGGTAGAGCACTGGCCTTGAGCTGAAGAGCTGAGGGACAGCACCCAGGCCCAGAGTTCAAGCCCCATGACCGACAAAAAAAAAAAAAAAAAAAAGCCTAGATGCAAAAGTGGTGCCACTAAAAGGTTAAATTTTCTGAAGGCAGTGCTAACTTTGCTCATTTCTGTTTACTCAGTCATCTGAGAACCACCTGGTTGTGTGCTACTTGTACTACAACAGCCTGTGGAAAGCCATGACTTTGAATCCATGAGTTTGAATCCATCCTTTGCACATGCAAGATGAATGAGCTTATACATCTTAAACTTCCCCACATGCTTTCCTTACATGCAAAGGAATCATGGGGGTGGTAATACCTACTGCAGAGACTTGTTTGAAGAATTATATGAAATAATATTTATGAAATAGTTGAGTTTCTAGATACAACATAGTTGAGTTTGGAAAGTAACCCCACATGGATTCTCTTAACAGTTTATGAAGTAGGAATGAACTATAAACTTGATGTTTGCTCATTTGTCTTTTAAAAGTAAACATTTAAAAATCATTATGAAAGGAAGACAAACGTATAGAAAGTTGGCAAATAGGAAAAGTATTGGGATTGAAGGCATGGCTCAAGTGGTAGAGCACCAGCTAGCGAAAGTGTCAGATAACCAAGTTTGAATCCTGGGCTCTGATAAAAAGAAAAGAAAAGATGATAAGACAATCGTATTTAATGCTTAGATGTCTTTTCCACTTACCTCAAGAAAATAAAGAATGTCAAATCCATGTCTTAGGTAGGTAATGATACTGAGTTCCTGTCTTCTTTATTCCTTGTATCCTGGATTTCTCCATCTACCTGTCTGACATGTATTAACTGACTAAGAATTAACTAATTCCCATTTCTCCCAAATAATTCTTCTTTTTCTCACCCTTAAAGTTGTTTCTCTACTGTTTCCCTTGACATAAATGTGGGCATCATCTTAGATTTTTTTATCCCCCTCTTAAAACACTCCTAAGCTACATTCAATTGTTATATCAGATCTTATTCATGTTATCTTGCTCATTTGGCTCAGAATCAGCTTATCATTTCTTCTTCCGGTGTTTTCTGATGGGGATTTCCAGTAGTGCGTGATCTCCCTTCCAATTAATATACACTGTCACTTCTCAAATGGACTACCTCCATGAAGGCAGATTTTGCTTTCTTTTTTCTGTTCTGAGACAGGATCTGACTTTGTTCTGGCTGACCTTGAATTCAAGAACTTTCTGACTCTGACTCTTAAGTAGCTGTGATTATATTCATGTATGATCATTTCTGGCTCTGTGCATAACCCTTAAATAAAAATCATTGAATTTTTATAAATAAATACACTATACAGATTAGTATTATATATCAATATTAATATACAGTATATCTTTAGCACTTTAGAAACCCCCCTCATACCCATTGCAGGTCAGCCTCCAAGAGTAAACATTATTACAACCTTTACCATTATGATTTAAATTTTCTATATTTGAATTTTATATAAAGAATATGAGGCCTGGGGATGTAGCCTAGTACAGTGCTTACCTAGCATGAAAAAGGCCCAGGTTCAATCACCAATAACGGGAAAAAAAATGACAAGAAACAAGGCCAGTTAGGTCTCATCCAGAAGAAGTAGAACTATTTTTAAAAACATAAAAAAAATTGAGAAATGAAATCCAAGATACTTGGATTATTCTTCTTATGACAGAAATTTTTACTGATGTAAGATAAATGAGTGAAAAAACCTAGAGTGAAAAAGCTAAAGGAAAGTGCCCAGGCCTTGCGTTCAAGCTCCCGTACCGGCACAAAAAAGAAGTGGGATTAGATGTGATTTCTTCTTTTAAGGCTTCCCACCTCTGAATATTACATCTATGAGATTCCCCTAAATTGTATGTAGAAGGAAGTTGTTTTGCTCTTCATTATTGTGCAGCTCAAATATCCTACAATTTGTCAGATAAATTATTGATAAACATTTGGGTACAATTCAGTTTGGGCAGTTATAAATAAAGTTCTTTGTATATTTGGGTACATATCTTTTGATGGAAACAAGAACGTATTATCATTGAGTATATTCCAATTCTCAGGCTTTCTGGGTTACAGTATTTTTAGTTTTAACATATGATACAGCACAGTATTTCACAGTAGTTATATCAGCACTCCTGCCAGCCATGTTTAAGAGCTCCTCTCTTATACAGATTTTCCTGTAGGAATTTTTTGTCAATTTATATGATAATTTTGTCAATTGCACTTTTGTGCTGTTTTCTTGCTAAAGTTCTGTTCTGTATGACTTGATATATAATTGCAGTTTAATTTGCATTTTCCTGATGATTAATGTGTTAGCACCTTTTTGTAGACTTACTGACCACAATACTATTCATCGATGACAGTAGCTTAAATGTTCATTTTGCCCTTTACTCCTTTATGTCTCTCTTTTCCTCTCTCATTTTCTTTCTTCCTTCCTTTCTTTTTTGACTCTTATTATTTGCTTATTTATTTTTATTGTAAAGATAATGCACAGTTACATAAGTAAGGTTTTGGTAATTTCTTTTCGAACAGTGTTACCCCATCCCTTGTTTTCTCCCGCGTTCCCTCCTCCTACCCCCCCAAGTTGTAAAGTTCCTTTCCAATATAGTGTCTAGTGAGTATTGCTGTTGCATTGTTTTACCCACTGTCCTACTCATTTATTCATTCTTTTTTGCCATATTTATTTATTTGAATTTTTTAATTTTTAATTTTTACTTTATTGTTAAGATGTTGTACAGATGGGTAACAGTCACATGAGTAAGGCAATGACTACATTACTTGCCAATCATTGTTACCCCTTCCCTTCCTTGTTGTTGTCCCTCTAGCCCTCCCTTCCCCAGCCCCCACACTCCTATCCCCCTCCCCTCCTCGCCGCCTGAAGCTGTAAAGTCCATTTCCAATATACTGTCCAGTAGATATCTTTGTTGCAATGGGTCATCCTGGCTCCTTATTTCAGAGTTTTGTTATTCCCCTTCTTCTCCCCAGATTAGACCTATGTATATACAAGATGCAGGATATCAAAATTGAGTCCAGTGACAACAGGGGAGATATGCCATAGGAAAGGAAACTACAGCAACAACAAAATAATAAAATCACATGGTACATTTAAAACAGTAAGAATAAAGACAGACCTCTTGTGTTCTTTTCACTTAGCATCAACTTATATGGTTATTTGTACATGGTTTTTGAGCTTTTCAGCTCATCTGATAAGATTATCCTATATGGATGCTAATTATTGAAAATAAGGGAAACCATGGGACCTAAATTTCTTTGGAACTGTGTAACTTCACTTAATATGATTCACTTAATATGATTCAAGTCTTTCCATTTCCTAAAAAATTGGGTGGTGGTGTTCTTTCTGAAGGAAGCATAGAATTCCATTGTATATATGTACCACATTTTCTTGATCCATTCATCCACTGAGGGGCATCTGGCTTGGTTCCATAGCTTAGCTATGGTTAATAATGCTGCGATAAACATGGTTGTGCTGGAAGCTTTAGTATGGCCTTGTTTGTTATCCTTTGAATAAATGCCCAGAAATGGGATTGCTGGGTCATAGGGGAGCTCTATGTGTAGTCCTTTGAGGAGCCTCCATCTGCCTTCCTTCCTTCCTTCCTTCCTTCCTTCCTTCCTTCCTTCCTTCCGTCCTTAGTTTTTTTCCTTCCTTTATTTGTGTGTCCATATAATGGTTTGAACTAAGGTCTTTTGCTCTTGCTTGGCTTTTTCCACTCAAGGCTAGTTCTCTAACACTTGAACCACACTTCCACTCCCAGTTTTCTGCTGGTTACTTGAAAATTTTCATGGTCTTTTCTACCCAGGCTGGGTTTGGACTTCAGTCTTCAGATCTTTGTATCCCGGGTAGCTAAGATGATTACAGGTGTGAACTGCTAGTGCCCAGCCTTGCCACTTTTCTTTTTAATTACAGACTAAATTTGTTGAATGTAGACAACATCTCAAGATGTTGTTTCTAATGTCTTAGAACTCAGGAGTCAATGTATCAGAATGGAAAAATATGGTCAGAATTTTACTATTTTTTAAACTAGGACATGAATTCTGTGTTTTTTTTTAAGTTGGACCTAATTAAACTATCTTTTGTTAGTAATATCAAATATAAGCAACTTACTTTGCTTTCTCAGTATCCCTCTAGGAAAGTTTTGTCAACTTCTACACCATTTCAGAGATGGTACATTACTTTTACTGTCAAGATTAAGTGTACATTATTAGGATTGAATTGTGTTGCTTTCACACATTAAAAAGCTCCCATCATTAAATGCATTCAAGCAGAAAGTGATGACCATCTGTTAGGAAAAAATGAATTTTTGAATTTTAGCATCCATTAACCTAGTTTCTACTACATTTCATTTAAACTATATGGTCATTTATTTTTAAACTGTAGGGAAACTTTTTTTAACAACACCATGTTGTTGTCATGTGCCTTTTAAAGATGCCTTGGTGTGCATATTAGCTCATTTGATCTTAATAACAACTCTGGGCAATAAGCTATAAAATTTTAATTTCTATTTTAATGGATGAAGAAAATGAAACCTGAAATTGTTCCATCTGGTCAGCTTACAAACCAGCAGAGCCTGGAATAGCACATGGCTTTCCTGGCATTGGTCTTGGTAAGGTTACTGCATCTTAGGGGCTGGAATTTCTAATCTCAGGGAAGAGGATTTCAAATAGATGTCCAAATAAAGGTGCTAAGCTTGCTCACAAGCTCAGCATTATATGCAAGCAATACATATACATGCATATTCATTTGAATTATTTACAGTAGATGAAATCTCTAGCATTGATATGGGAGCATGCATAGAACATAATGTAGGTGAGAACTAGAAAGTGGCAAGGGCAACAGGTTTGGGTTTGCATACCCATACAAAGAGTTTGTAGACAGATTGATGATTAAGAAATGCAAAGAAAATACTGTTAAGTTGGATTTTTAGATCAAAGATCTTTTGAGCATCCTACTGGCTGCATCTTGTGGCCTCAAGAGTGATTGTGAACTTGAAAAATTCTCAGTATACAGGTGATATATATGACATTCACTTAAAATAAATATCAGTGAAGTCTTCAACAGCAGATGAGCAAATAGGAGAGAAGGTAAAGGAATATAGCCATTTATTATTTCAGAAAAATATTATCTTTATGGAGACTTTTAAATCAGTTACTTGGCATAAAATATTCCCAAATTTTAAGTATGAGTTTGGCAACCTAGAGATATGTTTGGAGTATTATGTTTAATTGTAAATATCAATTTTCCCAAGAAATTATTTATGTTTTCTTTTTTTTTTTTTTTTGGTCCGGTTGTGGGCCTGAACTCTGGGTCTGGGCGCTGTCCCTCAGCTCTTCACTTCAAGGCTAGCACTCTACCACTGGAGCCACAGCGCCACTTCCGGCTTTTTTTTTTTCCTGCTTATGTGGTGCTGAGGAATTGAACCCAGGGCCTCATCACATGCAAGGTGAGTGCTCTACCACTGAGCCACCTTCCCAGCCCTTATTTATGTTTTCTATATGTCTTGAAAACCAGATAGAAAATCTTATCCATTATCCTTTTTTTTTTTAATATTGTGTTCACTGTAGCTTGTGTTTTATCATGTGCCAAGTTCTGACCACCTGTGGCTCTGTCTTGGTCGCTGTGTGTTTAACAGGCCAGACATTTTGTTCACAGGAAGGCCTCTTGAAGCATAACTAAAAAGCAAGCAACTCACATGACCAACATTTTTATAGAAAGGATTTGCTGAATACGTAATTTGGCATGTTATGTTTTGAACAGACACACTAGCCAATGCTTTTGTTGGCATCACTGCCAAAGATTTTTGCACATAAACAATTAGTTGCAAGTCGTTTGATTTTCCACACAGGAAACCCAGCACAGAACAGTCAGTGCTCTAAAAGATATATCTCCTCTGTTCCTATTGTTTACATTTTGTTAAACTCAAGTTATTAACATCTTAGGGGACCAAACCTTGTAGCTCTGGGTCCCTCACGGGTATAGCACTCAGTCCTGAGGCTTCCTCAAATTTAGTTGAAAGGATATTCACAATTATCCATGGTGCAAGTGGCTCAGTAAATGATCTGACCAAAAGGTGCAGAAGCCATAATAGATAAGATGCACAACTGGCTAGTTCTAGAAGAGTCTATATTATACCCTTTGATCAGTAGTCAGAGATATAATTTCTTTTTTTTTTCTTTTAAGAATTTTTTTTAAAGGTGATGTACAAAGGGGTTACCATTTCATAAGCTAGACAATGAGTACATTTCTTTTTGGACAGTTTCACCCTTTCCTTCATTCTCTCCCTCCTATCCCTGCCCACAAGTTAAATACTTCAACATAATGTCTAGTAATATCACTGATACATTTGTTCCGCTTATGACTCTTTATTTCTGCTATAATGAGTTCTTCCACATTTTCAATCCTTATGCTAAATTCTCTCCAAGAGAGAATTGAATTGACCATTTAACTGTGAGAAAGACCACGGGGAAATTGGACATCAGTTATCCTCACCTTAAAATGGGTTGTGAGTTGACGTGAAAATCACTCTCAGTGGTTCTCAATCTGGTTTGCACATGGATTTCTGCCTGGGGAGCTATAGGAAATGTGGATGCCTGGATTCTGTCTCTGGGACCACTGACTGGTAGTCCAGTTTTGTTCAAAGCTTGGGGAATATGACTACACAGAGGAATCACCCAAAAATTTTGAAAAATAAATCTTTGCTTAGTGTGTATATACTAAAGATTTTTTTGTGGGGGAGGGGTGGTCAGTCGTGGGGCTTGAACTCTGGGCTTGAACTCTGTCCCTCAGCTTTTCAGCTCAAGGCGCTCTACCACATGAGACATAGCACCACTTCTGGTTTTCTCGTAGTTAATTGGAGATAAGAGTGTCACAGACTTTCTTGCCTGGGCTGGCTCTGAACCGCGATCCTCAGATCTCAGCCTCCTGAGTAGCTAGGATTACAGACATGAGTCACTGGCACCTGGCTTAAAGATTTTTAAATGATTACTTTTTTTTTTTTTTTTGAGTCCAGTCGTGGGGCCTGAACTCTGGGCCTGGGCGCTGTCCCTCAGCTCTTCAGCTCAAGGCTAGCGCTCTACCACTTGAGCCACAG
>NW_012267288.1:8244986-8260769 GCF_000151885.1 Dipodomys ordii | reverse complement strand
GCCCAGGCCCAGAGTTCAGGCCCCACAACCAACCAAAAAAAAAAAAAAAAAAAAGAACATTTCAATGAAAACATAAAAGAAACTCAGTGTCTTTAGATTAGTCTATCCATCTGCCCATCTCTATGACACCATGGTAATTACCTACCCAGATATTCATCGAGCATGAAAGACAAATGCAAAGCACTTATTACATCTTGACACACAGAAAGAACTCAGCAGATATTAACTACTATTTTTATATTATATATCATTTCCTGATGAGTTATGATAAGGATTTTAAGATGATTAGTTTGAGGAAGATGACAGGTCAACAAAACCTAAATGTGAAACACTCAATCTAATATGAAAACTTAAAAGGAAATAAGATTTTTAAGGATGTAATTTAAGGACAGCAGAAACTAAACAAAATGTACACAAAAATTTTTTTAAAAGGAGGGGGTGGGTAGGGGAACACCAAAAAAAAAAAAAAAAGGAAAATAAAGACAGGACTCAATTCTCTAACTGGGGTTAGATAAGTTGGGATAAAGATGGGCAGGGATCATGTACAGAAACAAACTCCAGGCGAAGAATGGGGAAGGAGGGAACCACCCTCAGAGAAGAAAAAGAGGAATTTTGGCAAGTAATAATGAGATCATTCTTAATAGTTTTATTCATTAATTGCCAAGGCAAAAAAAATCCTTAAAAATGTATCCAACCCCACAAGGAAAGGAATTGTTAGATAGATTTAATTTAGACCAGGTTTCTTTGAAATAGGCCTGTTGGAAATAATTGTGGATGACCTTTCAGCAAAGCTAAATCACTGTGAACAGAAGTTTTTTTGGGCAGAAAAATAGTTTAAGGGATTACTGATTTGGTTTATTAGTTCTACTTGAACTTAATGAGTTTAGATTCTTTGGGTAGTATTAGTTGGGTCAGCAGGTTCCATTCCTGAGGAAAATCTGTAAGGACCAGAGCAACAAGTCAGGTCTGAAATCAGCCAAATGAGCTTGTGGGAGCATGTGTTGGAACATAAATGGAAGATGCCAAAAGCTAAAGCTTTATATAAAATCTTAAAAAATTATTTTCTTTTAACTATACTTACATAATATTTATATTTATTTATTTTTGTTTATATAATACCAAGGAATAAAACCCAGGGCCTCATGCATGCTAGTCAAGCACTCTGAGCCACATTCTCAGACATATAAAATCTTTAATGCTGGGAAGTAATATATTTTGAAGTGTTTTCCTTTCATTGACAAATGAGACAACTAACACAGTAATTTTAAATAATGTATTACCATTGATAACATATATTTCAATATTACTCATATTAATTAAAAGTGGTTTAATATTACTTAAAAATTCCCAAAAAGGTCTTAAAAAGGACACATAATGTCTCTTTGAAAATCAATGTTCAGGGCTGGGAAGGTGGCTCAGTGGTAGAGTGCTTGCCTTGCATGCATGAGGTCCTGGGTTCGATTCCTTAGCACCACAAAAGCAGAAAAAGCTGGAAGTGGTGCTGTGGCTCAAGTGGTAGGGTGCTGGCCTTGAGCTGAAGAGCTGAGGGACAGCGCCCAGGCCCAGAGTTCAGATCTCACGACCAGAAAAAAAAAAAAAATCAATGTTCCCAATCCAGTACTAAGGTCAGTGTGAAATAAATTTAGTATAAAACAAGAATTTTTGCCATAGTAGATGAAAGTTTGTTTAAAAAACAAAATGTTAAAAAAATTCTCTAGTTTATAATATATATATAGCGATTGAGGGTAATATATAGGTAAAAATGACATTTCTCTATGTGTGCTTTCTATACAGTTTATTAGTAAAAATATTTTTATTATGTAAAAGATTTTTACTGTGGAAAAGTTTTCCATTTCCTTTGTATTTCTTAACTTGCTAAGCTTTATATATATATATATATATATATACACACACACACACACACACATATATATATATATAAATATATATTGCAATAGGTAATTAAATCTTTTGTGTAGGTACATTTCCCATTGCATAGGTACTGTTGAGACAATGTACACTTTTAATCATAATGGGGGCTGCTTTTACTGTGCAGGTATGTATAGAAATGCCTGATGGCAAACTCAGCAGTTGTAATAGCATTGTAGGATTATGGCTTCCTTAGGAAGAGTGCCAACTTCTCAATGTAGATAGCTAAAGAGCTTACTGTTTCAAATAAGTGTGTTTCAAGAAGTGTCTTCCAAATCAATAACCTTAGTAATACCGACCGAGATGATTGGCTTTAAGGACCTGCATTGACTCAGATAGCAGAACTGTAGTTATAACAGATAAAACTCAGCTCAGTTCAGCCCCATTGCAGAAGTTTCTCATTGTAAAAATGAAATCTTCTAGCTAGGTCCTGGTGCCTCGCACTTGTAATCCTAGCTACTCAGGAGGTTGAGATCTGAAGCTCCATGTTTGAAGCCAGCCCAGGCAGGAAAGTCCATGAGTTGTGCTGGCTTTGAGTACAAAAGCTTAAGGACATAACACGTAAGCCCTGAGTATACCAGGACTGGTACACACACACACACACACACACACACACACACACACACACATTTTTCTGAGTGGAATGAACAGCAATTAAGTCATGTGTATGTTTATTCTAAAATACTTTGTCAAAATCTTCAGAGAGAGACTTGGAGCAAGGGACAAGTCTCATCTAAAAGTGAAATAATTACGTGATTTGGCAGGTTGTGGCAGCATGTGATCTTCAAGTCTGATTTGGGGAGTGAGCATAGAGGGCCATTATCTCAATCAACTTACTCTCCTGTGAGATTTGATAGTGACATTTTTGATAAGATAGCTCTCTAGACCTTCCTTTAACTCACTGGAGATAAATATCAATAATTATCTGAAAGAAAAGTGCCTTCAAATTATAGAACTATTGTTCAAGTAGAAGTTTGAGATGAAACAAACCTCACAGAAGGCATTTTGAAATGGACTTTCTAAAATCAAGAAGCACTTTCTTTATACAAAATCAATATGGATTTTTGAATATGTGTTTTTGATGATGGGTGTTATATTCCATTACAACAGCTTTAATGATGACTTGTAACAGAGAGAGTTTCAAATCTCTTTTTGTAAAGTATTGCTTATTCTGATTAAATGGCCTAGTTAACAGAAAAAGAATTTATTGGAAAAAGATTTTCATATACATTATTCATTTTGGATATATTGGAGACATATTGTTAATGGATTGGTTATTTAGATCAAATGTTGATTGCATAATCTACAAACATTTTAAGATTCCACAGGGATTCTACATTTTTGCATATATGTACTATAATGTTTTCTATTAAATATATTATTAAATATTACGTTTGATTTTGGAACATCTTAATGCTAAATTTTTTCAAACATTGTTCATCAGTTTGTCTATTATCTCTATTTGAATAATACAGGCTTCTTCCCATGGTATCAAACACTCAAATCCTCAAAATATAATGATTAGACACTTGAGAATGTGATAGGAAACAAAAATCAAAACTGAAAACAAATTATTTCTTGTATGACTTAATGAAGTTTGGATACTCTAAATGTCTTAAACTTAACTTCTACTTTTTTTTTTCAGAAGATGAGCTTGAGGTAGTCATTTCAAATCCACTCTTGAGAATAACGAAGATAACCACACTCACTCAAGAGGAAATAGCAATGCTCAGATTACATTTTAGCTAGCTGAATACTCAGCTTGATTCAATAGCACCTGACATCAATGTCTGACTCACCTCCGACATATACTTCAACATTTGCTTATTAAGAGCTCATTCAGAGTCCCAAATAGTGTTTGACAATGTTGGGGTGTGATGGGGGTGGAATATTAAATTTCCATCCCTGTGGTTACATATTACCACAACTTTAGTGGCTGAAAGAAACAAAAATCTATTTGCTTATGATTCTAGGTGCTAGAAAGTGTGAAATCAGTTTTGCTGAGTTAAAATTAGTGTTTTTAGGGCTTCCTCCTCCTGGAGTCTATCAGGCAAAAATCCACTTCTTTGCCATTTTGTTTCCAAAGGTTGCCTGTGTTCCCCGGTGTGTGGCCCCGTCCTTATATCTCTTCCTGACATTCCTTGCTTCTGTTACTACATCTTTTCCTAAATGGACTGTCTTTTACTGAGAACTGTGATTACTTTGGGTCCACTTAGATATCTGGAAGTGTTTTCCCATCTCAGGATCCTTAATCCTTATAGTCCTTTGTGACAGCTAAGGTAGTATCCACAGGCTCTGGAGATGAGGATGGAGCTACTTTGGGAATCGTCTTTCTACAAGAGATAAGACTATAATAGCAAAATATAGAAAATACAGATGATGAATTTAAAGAGCTTATTAAGCATAAGAGTACTAAGAGAACAAAGGTTACATTCAATAACACAAGGAGCAAAAAATATGAAATATATATTTTCTGTGAACGTAGCATTCCCGGATAACTTGTTAGCAGCTGTACCCCAAATTTAGACTTCTGGTGCCAAGCTACTCATAATTGTCACACAGTGAGCTAGTTCTCAGGGCTGCACTGTAAGTGAGAACAACTTAAGTGGGGATGAGATTGGCCCCACTTGGATACACATACACAAACATATATATCTATCCCACTTGGATAGATATGTATATATACATATACTGGATACACACACATAGGAACTCTTCAGGCCTCTCCATCACTTGTGAATATTGGACATTCCTTCTCCTCAGGCCCCATGTCTGTTTCATTGCTGGTCTGACCCTTTTCCTTATCCTGTTATCTTCTTTTTTGTTTGAGATTCCTCATTCTTTGTCATCCAGGTTCACATAAAACACTCATTTTTACTAATTGGAAAAATTTAATTTTGAATCTCAGATTATTTGTTTATTCTGTTTATTATTATTATTATTTTTGACCCTCTTTCCTTGATAAACTTATCTTGCTCTTCTTGTGTAGAGAAACTTCAGTGGAAAGGTTTCCTCATACAGTATAGACAAAACTTTAAAATCAAAACTTTAAAAAAATGCTCAGAGATAATACTAAGCTTTTTGAGTTTCTCTTACTGTTTGCTCGCTCCCTTTCTTTTATCCATCTTTCTTTTCTTCTTTTTTTTCCAGACAGGGTCTCCCTGCATATCCAGGCTGGCCTGGAACTCAGATTCTCCTGCCACTGGCTCCCAAGTGCTGGGATTACAGCATGTGCCATTTTGCCTGGCATCCTGTAGAACTTTTTTTTTTTAATTATTCCTAAAGAACTATTGATTTCCAAAATGGCTCTACAACCAAATTGAACATTACCAGGTAACACACTGTGATAAATGCTTTATCTTTGTATTTATGAACACTATCTAGGCAGAGATTTACATGTAGTAAATATCCTCTATGGGCTGTGAAGGTGGCTCAGTGGTAGAGCGCTTGTCTTGCATGCATGAGACCCTGGGTTTGATTCCTCAGCACCACATAAGCAGAAAAAGCCAGAAGTGGTGCTGTGGCTCAGGTGTAGAGTGCTAGCCTTGAACTGAAGAGCTGAAGGACAGCGCCCAGAGTTCAGGCCCCACTACCGGACCCTCCTCCCCCTTCCCCCCTCGCCAAAAAAAAAATCCTCTAAATGCTAACTGAATTGACAAAGCAGTTAATGAGTGGTAAGACTCTCTGTCAGGCCAAATCCATCCCTTAAGTTTCCATCTCTCATGCCACAAAACTTGAGAAATAATAGATTTCCTGGAGAAAAGTAAATTGCACATAGAGAATGGAGAGCATGAGGTAGCATGTGTTTTCCTGTTTTTCCCACCACTGCATTAAAAGGCACATCAGAGATGGGCTGAAAAGAACATGCCGGATGGATGTGTATTCTGGCAGGCCAGTCTCACGCCCACTTCAGTTGCTCTCAGTTCAGTCCTGGGAACTAGCTCATTGTGGGACAAGGATGGGTAGCTTGACACCAGGGAGTCTAGATTTGGGGCACAGCTGCTAACAAGTTATCTGGGAATGCCAGCTGTCCAGCATCAGAAGACATGGCATGTGGGAAGAATCTGAGTTTTGGTCAACCTAGAAACATTACTCCTGAAGTAGATTTACTACAGAATATGATCAATGTCACTAGGACACACTTGGGGACTAAGGAAACAATACTCAAAAATATGTGCAAATTCTGATGGTTGAGGATACAAAGTGTGGATTTACAACCTCACTCATTGGATGTAGTGCTTTTAATTTAAAATACTCATCTTTTGTGATGCTCTATTTTAGACCTCTTCTCCCGTATGTAAATGGATGCCCTATTTTGAGACTATCCTTAGGACACAAGATTTTTAAAAAATGACTTTGCAGTATATAATCCACTGTACCCTAGGTGTATGGGAAAGAATCTGGCATAATTGAGAAAAAGAGCGGAGTCGGTATCATTGATATAGTCTTCTTATTTTCACCCAATATGGTTTCTGCAAATGTTTAGACAATTAGTAAAATGCTGTCTGGATAGTAGGAAAGTTTGTTTTGGGGGCTTTCATAGAAACAATCAAAGTTCTTTGTAAAACATAGCCTTATTATTCTTTATAGATTTATTAACATTGATAAAACAGATAAATACTAAATCATGAGACTGAATTTTTCAAACAGATTTAAGACTCACCATTGATTGTACTTACATTAAATCAATAGAATAACAGATGAAAACCCAGGAGTATGTCCAATACCTACGATCTCAGCACCCCTAAAACTGAGGTAGGAGGACTATAAGTTTGATGCCATCCTGTGTTACATAGTGAGACTATATCTTTTTTTAAAAAAGTACATGGATTAAGTCTTAATTTATTCTCTGTCCACAAAGTATAAATTGGGTGCGGGTTTTATTTTATTTTATTCAACCCCAGCATCAGCTGAACACCAACTGCTAGGAACATCAGGGATTTTCAGAGCCTGGTGCAATTCATACCATGTATCGGTGGACATCTGAGCCTTACCTTCTCCCATACAAGTGATCCTTCTAAACTCTGCAGGTTTGCGTATCTAAATACAAATGTGTTTGCTTGAAGCATGAGATTTGGAGTTAACAAAAATATATTAGCTATCTGAGTGACAAGTTGTTTAACTGTCTGCATTTTAGTTATTTCAAGTGTAAAATTAGGGTACTGGTAATATTTATGCCATAGGATCTTTGTTAGGCTACAGTCCATTTATTTCTTAGCATAGTTCTTACAGTGTTTGAGAAATCAAAACAGCTATATTAGATTATTTCTAAAAATTCTAGTAGAGTTATATAAGAGAATGGGCTACTAGCAAGAGGAGTAGAAACAGTCTTAGAAAGATGGCAAGGACTTAGTGACAACTAAGTTGATTCATGGACACTAAGACCTATGATTCTGCTCATAAGCAGCAATCCAGCAGATAGATATACCATAGAAAGTAGAAATAGAAACTTGTAGGTAGAAATAGAAATTTTGGTATATGGATTTATATATTTAAATCACTAAGCTCAGGATAACCCCTCACATATGCCCTGTTTATTAACACCTATTAATTCGTTCTTTTTTCCTTCTGCAGCTAGTATGTTTGTGGGAAGTGGACTTGGTGAAGGGTTGAAAAGAACAGCCTGGAGGAGTGAGATTTCAGACATAGACATGGGGGAAGAGCAACCCAGATGGTAGAAAAGCCCTATTTAAAGTAATAGAGATGAAAAGTATGGTTAAAATATAAAGCATTGCAGTTTGACTAGGCTAGGGAGTTCCCAAGAGTAAAATAAAATGGATATAAGGCTAACATGTTAGGATACAACCAGGTGTATAACAGTGGACCTGTAATGCCAATTTAGGTAACGCTTATCACAGAAGAATAAGAAAATACTATGTTACAAAGAATATGTTACTCACTGGGCACCAGTGGTTCATGCCTGTAATCCTAGCCACTCAGGAGCTGAGATCTGAGGATTACAATTCAAAACCAGCCTGGGCAGGAAGGTTTAGTGAGACTCATGTCCAATTAGGCACCAAAAATCTGGAAGTGGAGCTGTGGCTCCAAGTGTACAGCCCTTGCTTTGAGCACAAAAGCTCCCAGGCCCTGAGTTCAAACCTCAGGACCAACACACACACACACACACACACACACACACACACACACACACATTGTGCCATTCATTGATACTGGACAAGTGAGGATGTAGAAATTGATGACCTACATATAATTTAGCATAAATGCTAAAGGAATTATGCTAATATTCATCTTAGAATAGAATTAAACAATTGAAAATAGCAAACAGTTTTTGATAGAATTTCCTCTTTAATCAATCATTTTCTGTCTTTTAATAGATTTTTAGTAATTCACTATTTATTAGAATGTAGGAACTTGTGCTCATGATGAAGTATCATTTTGGTCACAAACCAAAATGTTTGAAAGATGTTATCAGTTGCATAATGATTACCTGAAAATGAACATATTATAAAATGTATATAAATATTAATATTAGCAGTATTTTAGCATGAAATTACTTTTTCCCAGATTTTTTTCTGCTAAGGCAATCCTCAATAGAAAGAAACTGAAATGAATTGCATTCTGCACATATTTTAGACCATCATAAATGATAACTCTGATCAATTTAGGTATATAAATTCACAAAAATCAATTTAGTTATATATAGTTGTATATTGTAAACATTCTTATACCATCTCTCTTTAAAATACTATCAATCAAATATGTATTGAAATAATCAACTAGAACACACTGTAGAAATAAGTATATTTTAATGGCAAGTACTACATCTAGATAATAGATTTTTCTGCTGTTCCATATCTATGCTTTTAAGGTTTACTACTGTATAAATAGCATAGTAACTTTTAATAATCTGAGTCTGCAACAGGGAGACAAAGGTCCTCAACATAATTGCCTGGGATTGGGGTGAACTAAGGTTAGGTTTGCACAGGGCAACACACTGTGGTAGGCTTTGAGCCTGGTCCTGACTCATTTCACTAATCTTGTGGAGTGGCAAAATTCTGCCCTTCCATGTTCCCTTCTCTCCATAGCAGCTGATAATATCACCACTTGCATGGTTTTTGTGAGGACTAAAATAGAAAAGAATTACTTTCTGTGGTCTGTGAAAATGCTCTCAAATACTAAATAGACATAACAATTTTAAGTACTTTTGGCATACAAATGAATCTCAGCTTCCAGAATTCAGTTTCACAATGAGCATGCACAAAGAGAAAGAATCTTGTTGCTTTATCCATGTCAACAGATTATTGTTGTGTCTATTATAAAAGGCATTGGGTGAAAATGAAGAATATATACATGGGTCCTTCTGGAATTTTTGAGGTAGGAACACAATCTCTTTCAGAATTCTCTTTTTGTCTCAAAAAAACTGAACTGGTTCATGACAGATATCACAATAATGAGCTGACTCTCCAACCTGTTCTTATGAATGTATCAGCCTCTGAAATAGGAACTTGGGCTTCAGGTATGTAGTTTTAAGCTTTAAGAAGACTCATGACTTACCAATTTACAAAAATCCTTAGAGCAGGCTGAATAGTAGTTTGCATGTAAACTTGTTAATTACATTAGATTTTGTTTTCATGCCAAAGTCAAAACTTTTATCAGTTTTTCAGTGTTAAGCAATTATCTGCTGAGAAGAAAAAAATTAAATTAGAATTACTTTGTATCTTGTGATTAATTTACTATGTCTTATATGGGAGATCAGAGATAAATGTGGCAAGATTTATGACTAATCAGTCAAACTCTGGTGAGAAGATGAAGACATAATCAATGTGAATGTGTTACATATAGAAATGCTATGTGAGCTTTTAATGTGATCCCATATTGAAATGGAACAATTTTGTATGGAACCAATGAAAACAGAGCCAAGAACTATGTTCTGTAGGCATCAAAGGTGAGTGTCATGATTGAGTAAGAAGCTGGGATGCAGGTCTGTGGTACAGAACTTGCTTAGTATCTGTAAGACGCTGCATTCAATTCCTAGACCCACCATCCCCACCAACAAGAAAAGAAAAAAAATAGCAAGGAACACTTAAGTGACATATTGACAGGGTAAGGATTATAATATCACTGAGGATGATCCTCCTAATCATATATTGCAGCAAAATTAATCCTTAGTCTGTCAAAAAGTAAGAATCTGAGCAATTTTGTAATAAGGTAAATGTCTTAATGTGTGCCCTGATTTATTGATTTGTTGTATTGCACAATTTCAGTGTTAGCAGCTGTCTGATCTCCACTCTCCATCTCCACCCCCCCCCGGCCCCCACTGGTTTGGCTATTGGACTTACTATTGCCAGGCAGGACTCTACCTCTTGTACCAGACTCCTGGACCAAGAAAGTAATATATTTAATATATTTGCTATGCATTTAATTGAAAATACCTTTCTAGACAAAATCCACTGATTATTTTCCTCGCTCTCTTGAGTAACATGCATTGCAAGCATCATTTAAAATTAGTAAATGCTTTTAATATGAAAACAACTTTTTAAAGGATTATTTAATAAAGAATATTTCTCTGATTCTGTAAAACAAATTGAAAGGCAAACCACACAAACTGAAGATTAACACATTCATTTGTGGCACTATCCTTTTATTCTTGTGCAAGACTAACATGCTTTGTGCTTTTTAAAATTTATTTTTATATGTTTTTTATTATAAAAATACTGTACAGAGAGGTTACAGTTACATGAGCAAGGTAATGAGTACATTTCCTATCAAGCATTGTTACCTCCTCCTTTGTTTTTCCCCTACCATCCCTTCCCTCTCCACCTCTACAAGTACACTCTTCCCCCTCCCCGCCTAAATTGTAAAGTTAGTTTTTCAACATAGTGTCTTGTACATTTCATTGTTACAATGGGTCAACCTGTATCCCTATTTAAGCATTTTGTTTTTTCACTTTCTCTCCCTAAGTTAGAGAAGTGTATATACAAGATGCAGGGCACCGACATCAAATACAGTGAAAGCAGGGATTATACTGGGGGGGGGAGGAACATACAAAGAAACAACAACAAAAATTACATGGTATATTATAAATATGTTAGGAACAATAGCAAAAAAGAAAAAAACACTTGTGTCCCTATCTTGGGGTTCATTTCACTTAACATCATCTTATCTAGTCATATGTACATAGCTTTTAACTGAGATTTTTTTGTATCCATCCTTAATTTATAGTCATATAAATTTTTCTTACATCTGGAGAGATGTATTCATTCTTTTAAATTATTCAGTACTATCAGGACAAAAAGGAATACAAATTAATTTTCTTATGTCAAATTATAAAATAAAATTTTATGGATTTTAATATTATTTTAGGCACCTTATTATTTTTTTATTGTGAAAATACTGTACAGAGGGGTTACAATTACATGGGTAAGATAATGAGTACATTTATTATCAAGCATTGTAGCCTCCTTTGTTTCCCCTTCCCATCCCTTCCCATCCTCCTCCCGCCCCCACCCAATCCGCCCTGTCCCTCCCCCTGCACCAAAGTTGAAAGTTGTAAAGTTCGTTTTCGACATAACAACTTGTACATCTCATTGTTGCAATGGGTCCACCTGTATTCCTATTTAAACAATTTGTTTTTCCCCTTCCCCTCCACAAATTATACCGACATCAAATACAGTGAAAGCAGGGGTTATACTGTGGGGGGAGGGACATACATAGCAACAAAGAAATAATCTTATAAATGTGTTAGAAACAATCGCATGAAAGAAAAAAACATTTGAATATGAAAGGTTAAAGTTTGAGGCAGTGACCACTTGTTGCTTGTTTCTGTCTAGCAAAGCAACACGTGGTGGTAATCAAAACACCTGGTTGATTGTGTGCCTATATAAGACCTGCAAATCCTTAGCTTGGAGTTCTCCTCCTAGGCTCCGCTGTGTCGGAGTGTAGGACAAGGCCCGAGCTGTAGCCTGTTTAAATAAAACAGCTGGGGCTGGGAAGGTGGCTCAGTGGTAGAGTGCTTGCCTTGGAAGCATGAGGCCCTGGGTTCAATTCCTCAGCACCACATAAGCAGAAAAAGCCAGAAGTGACGCTGTGGCTCAAGTGGTTGAGCGCTAGCCTTGAGCTGAAGAGCTGAGGGATAGCGTCCATGCCCAGAGTTTAGGCCCATGACTGACAAAAATAAATAAATAAACAGCTGTAGAGTCTGACTCTTGGTGGTCTTCTTGCGGGGGTCCTGCGACCTTCACATAACATTATTGGGGGCTCGTCTGGGATACTCCCCAAAGACCCCTGAGACCTCAGACTCCAAAAGTCAAACAGCGCTGTCTTTGTTAATTTGTCTTGTCCTGTCATTTCTCTGTTTAACTTTCATTTTCCCTTGTGAGGACGGCCGCTCCGATTCCTAAAGGGTTGTTGAAGCGGATGGGCTTACACTACAACCCTGGAGGAACTGGGAGACGTCCCAGATCCTCGTCTGGGTCGGGGGTCCTTGGAACCCCGCCGTGTGGGTCAGGGGTCCTTGGAACCCTGCCATGGGGGGGGGCTCCTTGGAACCTCACCCGTGTGAATTGCAGGGCAGGGGTTGGTTTGGTGTTGGGTTGGAACTGACCAACAGGGCCTCCTAACCGAGGCCCAACTCACCCACTGTGGGTTGGCTCCTTCTGCTGTGGGGCGTGGGTGTCCCATTACAGGAGTCAGCGGACCAATTCAGGAGATCTCCACTTTGTAAGCTTTTTTTCCGTAATTGTCAGGCCTGCGACGTGTGTCTTGTTTGTACTGTTTATTGTTTTTTGGACTGAACGACTGACAGGACTAGAAACCATGGGCACCACTCCATCTAGCCCACTAGACTTACAAAAAAAAACTGAGAAAGAGGAAAAGAAAAGGTACCCCCCAGTTTTTCAGGGAGATAACTTGAAAGAAGAAATGTTTCCTCCCCCATATTCCCCTTCCCAGGTTCCTTTTGCAGAACCTGAGAATGATCAAGAGGAGGAGGGAGCTATAAAACCAGCAGCTGAACCCTTGGCACCTGCCCTTAAAGTTTCTGAGGGGCCAGCCAAACCGTCTTGACGATGCCGTGGGATCAACCCCCCTTTTAATGCATCTGTTTTCCCCTTACGTGCCATAGGTACTGTGGATGTGGATGATCAACAGCAACTCCAATATTGGCCATTTTCTACCAGTGATCTATACAATTGGCACACCCAAAATGGCCCCTTTTCTGAGAAACCCCAGGATTTAATTCGTTTGCTTGAAACTATTTTCTTTACTTATTAGTCCACTTGGGATGATTGCAGTCAGCTTTTGCAGGTCCTTTTTACCAACGAAGAGAGAGACCATATCCGAAAGGTGGCCCAGAAACATATCCCTGGCCCCACAGGAGTGCCCATCACGGATCCTGCCCCGATCGCTGCCTATTTTCCTGAGATCCGACCAACGTGGGACTACAATATGGTTGAAGGTAGGGAGCGACTCCTTGTCTATCGCCAGGCTCTGTTGGCAGGTGTCAAGGCGGCGGCTCACTGACCTACTAATATGACCAAAGTTTATGATGTTAGACAGGGAGGAAGTGAAAGTCCAGCAGCATATCTTGAGTGGCTCATGGAAGCTTTTAGTCAATATACCCCGTATCTTGAGACCCAAGAGTCAGCTCAGATGATTATGTTTGCCTTACCAGACATAAAGCAAAAGTTGCAGGCTCTAGACAGATTTGGTAAAAAGTCTATTATGGATCTAGTAGCCGTGGCAGAAAAGGTTTACAATAAGAGAGAGAGGAGCAAAGACAGGAAAGGAAGGAGAGAGAATGTGAAATTGAGCGTGAAAAGAGAGAGCAGGCCAAGGAAAAGAGGCCAGACTTGTTGGACTCACCACTATCGCATGCTGAGCATACCTGGTTCACAGACGGCAGCAGTTTCATTCGAGATGGAAAAAGGTATGCAGGCACAGCAGTCACCACGGACACTGAGATAGTGTGGGCAGAAGCACTCCCCCAGGGAACGTCTGCACAAAGAGCAGAGCTAGTGGCACTAACAAAAGCCCTACAGATGGGAAAAGGGAAGAGACTAAACATTTACACGGACAGTCGGTATGCTTTTGCCACCATGCATGTTCATGGAGCCATTTACCAAGAGAGGGGGCTGCTGACAGCTGAGGGAAAAACTATTAAAAACAAACAAGAAATTTTAAGCCTCATCCAGGCTAAATGGGAACCAGCAAATATTGCCATTATGCACTGCCCTGGCCATCAAAAAGGAACCAAAGGAAATAACTTGGCCGATCAGGCAGCTAATGAGGCGGCCCTCCAGCTCAGAGCGGAAGTACTGACTTTAGTAGACCCAGGGCCACGAGCTTTGCCTCCTGAGCCTCAGTACTCCCAAGAAGACTTGGCCTGGATAAAGAAAATTTCCATGGGGGTAGGGGGGAGGCTGGGAAGGGATGTGAAGGGTAAACAAAGGAGGAGGATGCAATGCTTGGTAAGAAATGTACACATTATCCTGCCCATGTAATTGTAACCCCTCTGTACAGTATGTTCACAAATAAAATAAAATTAAATTAAAAAAAAAAAAGAAAATCTCCATGGCCTATAAACCCCCGGACAGAAAAGGAAACAAAGACGGGTGTAAAAATGGTGAGGGGAAACTTATCTTGTTACAAAGATTGGGCAAGGGGATTCTTAAAAGAATCCATCGGGTCTCTCACATGGGAACCCGAAGAATGCAGGACTTGCTCCGACACTCAGAAGTAAAAATTAGGCAAGGAAATCAACTCATTGAGGACATTGTTAAATATTGTAAAGCCTGTCAGCTCACCAATGCCCCCAATCAACCGGTTACAAAAGGAGTTCGCCTCTGTGGAGATAGGCCAGGTGTGTATTGGGAAGTAGACTTCACAGAAATTAAAACTGGAAAATTTGGATATTTGCTAGTTTTTGTAGACACTTTTTCAGGATGGGTTGAAGCCTACCCAACAAAGCATTATACTGCTAATGTCGTGGCTAAGAAGATCTTGGAAGAAATCCTACCCAGGCATGGCTTCCCATCCACCATCTGGTCAGACAATAGACCAGCCTTCGTCTCAAAAGTAAGTCAGGGAATAGCCACGGCACTGGGGACAGATTGGAAATTGCACTGTGCTTATAGACCCCAGAGGTCAGGGCAGGTAGAAAGAATCAATTGGACTCTAAAAGAGACCTTAAATTGGCCTTGGAGACTGGCGCACACTGGGTATTGCTCCTTCCTTTTGCCTTGTTTAGAATAAGAAATTCACCCTGTCGGCTTGGCTTTAATTGCTTGCTGATTTGGATGATACTGAATTTCTGTGTAAGCTTGACTATCTACAGCTGGTGCATAAGAGTATGTGGCCCCAGCTTAGAGCATTATATGATTCTGCTTCTATTTCTACCTCCCATTTGTTTAAACCAGGGGACTGGGTGCTTGTTCGAAGGCACAACATGAGATCTCTAGAACCACGGAGGAAGGGACCTTACATGGTGCTACTGGCTACACCCACTGCCCTTAAGGTGGATGGCATTGCTGCTTGGATCCACTGCTCCCATGCCAGACCGCTGACCCCTTTGCCCTGGATGACCGTGGGGAAACATGGGAAGTCTCCAAGCATCCTACCCAACCACTCCACATACGCCTCAAGAAAAGAAAAATGGACTGATTGTTATGGTATATCCGTTTAAGATCAAGAACTGTTGGAGTTTAGTTTTGGGCCAGAGCCACAAGATTGTGGCTCAGGACCATAAGTCAAGGGGGGGGGGAATGAAAGGTTAAAGTTTGAGGCAGTGACCACTTGTTGTTTGTTTCTGTCTAGCAAAGCAACACGTGGTGGTAATCAAAACACCTGGTTGATTGTGTGCCTATATAAGACCTGCAAATCCTTAGCTTGGGGCTC
>NW_012267288.1:8237205-8244406 GCF_000151885.1 Dipodomys ordii | reverse complement strand
CCACATCTTCTCCAGCATCTGTTGTTATTAGATTTCTTGATTATAGCCATTCTAACTTGGGTGAGGTGGTATCTCAATGTTGTTTTGATTTGCATTTCTTTATGGCTAGGGAGGTTGAGCATTTCTTCATGTGTCTATTGGCCATCCTTCTTTCCTCTTCAGAGAAGTTTTTCTTTAAGTCTTTAGCCCACTGTCTCATAACTTTTTGAACACAGGGAATGCAGATATGTCATTTTTGATGGTCTTGTCCATCAATCCTAACCTCTATGTACCAGTTTTGGGTCAGTTGTGCTGATTTATCTATTTCCATTTTTCTGCTTTGAAAAGTAAAACCCAGACATTATAAATTTTATATTTAGCATACTGAATCTGCTTTATATTTCTACAAATACTTGTGAGGGTTGTTCTGAGGGACAGTTAACTAATTAGAAATGAATTGATCCTTTGGAACTTGCTCTAAGACTTGTTAGGTAGATGGAGCTTAGTACTGTAGTTCTAGTTTCTCCTTCTGTTGAGCTAGGATAAGGCCTTGTTGTGTTTCTAACTAAGGTCTTGTTTATGTTGAGATTTTCTCTACTGACAGGTGGGAACAGAATTGGTCCTCTAGTCATTCAGTGCTTTTTCCATTCCTGTCTCCCAATCCTTGGGTAATTTTCTTCTACACAGTTGCTGCTGAGTACTAAGTTGAATATTCAAGAAGGGGAGGAGAGTCATTTCTTTTAGCTGCCTGTACTCTGTTAGGGATACTTAAAATAACACCTATTTATTTGTATCCAGACTAATGTATAAAATCTTTTAGCAACATTTATTCCATTAAAGAAAAACCTATGAGACTTTGGGAAAATCATTTAACTGCATTAGCCTTTTCCATCTCTCAAATGAATATCTGGAATATGATCAGAGGAGTTGAATTTCTATTTTCTTTACTATTTTAGTAGCTTTCCTCTGGTCTGTTTTTAGGTGGAAACTTAGCAATAAGCACATTGTAAAAGGCACAGATATGATCTTATTCACAGATATTTGTTTATCTGTATATTTGTGTACCAGTACTGGAGCTTTAACACAGAGTCTAAAGCTCTCACTTGGCTTTCTTGCTCATGGCTGGAGCTTTACCACTTGAGGCCATATCTCCAGTCTGACAGTTTTCTGGTTAATTGGAGATGTCATCTTGCAGACTGCTCTGCCCAGCTTTGAACCTTGATCCTCCAAGAATCTCCCTGCTGGGATTATAAGCAAGAGCCACCAACTATTTATCCAAGTAGAAATTTGGATATTGATTGTAAGGTCAACCAATGAGAATAAATGTCTGTGAGAGTTTTATAGGAAGTCCAACATCCAATTTATTTCTGTTTTGTTTGCATTGCAGCTAGAAAATCCTAATTGTGGCAACAAGATTTCTTATGGGAAGAAACCTTTGTTAGTGGAGATATCTTGGCAAGTTTGCTTTTAGATGTAAGCTGAATCTCCAGGGCTAGAGTCTTAGTTGGTGGTTCTTGATGTCTCAAGAACAGGCTGGAACTATTCTACTTACACCAGGAAAAAATTTGATGCTTCTTCACTCAGAAGGAGGAGTGCATTAGTTGGGGTGCTTTTTGTAAACTGAAGGGAGAAGAGGAGGTTACTCAGTAACTCATAGCCACACTAATTTAGAAGAGAATCTAATTGTTTGTTTTCTTTTTTATGGCACCGGGGCTTGCTAGGCAAGTGAACCACTCCTGAAGCACTTTCTTAGTGTATTTTCATGTGGAATCTCCCTTTAAAAAAACAAAAACAAAAAATCTAGCTAGTCTTGGACTGTGACCCTCTTAAGCTCAGTCTTCCCTCTTGGCTGGAATGACAGGCATATGCCAACCACACCCTGAGGAGAACCTTGCTTTCCCAGTGTATTTAGACTGTAGATGTGTATCATGAAACTCTCCCCACCTCCTGCCCCCATTTCAACCATACCATCAGTGAATATTTCATGGTTCATTAGCGCTTAATCTTGGAGTGGATTTCTTTGGATACACTTTAAAATTAATTATTCCCGCAGGTAGCAGAGCCAGAGAGAGAATGTGGCAAGTTGATATCTGTGATACATAAATAATAGTTTCAGAGGTTGTTTTTTTTGTTAAACATGTTTCTCTTCGCCAATTTATCCTTAATACTAAACATTCATACTAGACACATTTTTTTTTAAAGTAATGGGGATTGAACTCAGGACCTTCAACTTGCTAGACTAGTGCCCTACCACTTGAGCCACTCTAGCCCTACATTTTGCTCATTATTTTTGAGATGGAGTTTAGAAAACTTTCTGCTTGGGATGGCCTTGAATCATGATCTTCTTGAGTAATTGGGATTATAAATGGTGCTTGCCTAACATTTTTTTTAAATCAGAAAACAATGTCATCTCTTATTACATTTAATTTACTTGAACTAGTTTTCTGTCCCAAATAATCAATGATTTCAGCTTGTTAAAATAAATACTGGAATTCATTACTCATAACTCTCTAAGGAAAGTCCTTACAATGAGACCAAATGAATAAATTATATATTATTTGAATGAATAAATTATAATTACCAATACTCTTGAGAGCAGCTTCTTTAGAATTAGTGCTTTTCTGTATAACACATGATTATATTTAACCACAGTTTTAGCAAAACAATGGCATATTTTTAGCTTTAAAAATATTAATCTATTTTACTCAGAAAAAATAAAAGTAATAAGACAAGCATTCAACAAATAGATCAGTCTACCAAGTGTTACAACTATTCTGTGGTAAATATTATAACCTCAGAAGTTAAAACATAGACTGATGATTTATGCTCTTATTCTATGAAGAACAAATTTACTTGTGCCTCACCTGGCACAAGTAAACAACTACTCATGTGTTTGATTTAGTACTGTTTAGGGGTTAAACCTGGGCTTGAATTAAAAAGAAAAAGTCACTGGGTGGGTGGTGCATGCCTATCATTTTAGCTATTCAGGAGGCTGACAGCTGAGTTTCTTGGTTTGGAGCTAGCTCAGGCAGACAAGCCTGAGAGATGCTTATCTCCAATTAACTAGTAATATGACGAAAATGCAAGTGTGGCTCAAGTGTCAGAGCACCAGTGGTGAGTGAAAAAGCTGCGTGAGATTGCAAGCCTTGAGTTCAAGCCTCTTTACTGGCATGTCCATATACAAAAGCCATTGTAGTTTGACATCCATTTCAAGAGCAATTCAATTATAAGAACTTTTCACTAAGCGAAATGGACTCCAAGACATGGACACAAGAAGTTTTTCTTTGTTGTTGTTTTTAATGTACTATGTGATTTTTTTGTGTGTCTTTTGTATGTTCTTCCTCCTATGGTTTATCCCCTGTTGTCACTGTATTTGATTTTGGTTCCCTGGTATTATATATGTGTGTGTGTGTGTGTGTGTGTGTGTGTGTGTGTGTGTGTGTTTATTTGAATTAGGGAAGGGAAGGGGAACAACAGAATGGTGAGACAAAGGACAAGAGGGGAATCAATGCAACAGTGACATAAACAAGAGAATATGTTGGAAATGATCTGTACAACTTGGGGGGCTTGAGGGGAGGGAAAGTTGGAGAAAACCGAGAGAAAGGGTAACAAGTTTGATAAGAAATGTACTTATTACCTTACTTATGTAACTGTAACCCCTCTGTACATCACCTTGACAATAAAAAAGAACTTTTTACATATAGGTAGAGAAATAGTTAATTGTTTGTTATAAATTTTATTCCAAAATAAGCAATTCAAGAGACAGTACAAGTTAATGGATGATTGTTACCAGTGTGTTAAAGCTTTCTGGCATATAGTAACTATGACCTTTTATTGTAGTTTAAAAATATGAAATTTTCAAAAAATTAAAATAAATATTAATTAAAGTACTTTTGTGGAGCCCTTGGAATTCGTGGAATGAAAATTTAAATCTATAGAAATTAAAGCCTCTCATGGACCACTTTTCTAAATCTGAACTTGTTGGCGAGTTAGTGGAAGGGAAGGTGCTTTGGCTCAAATGCTAAATATTATTTTCCTTGAAGTATAAAATAAAACTTTTTTTGTCAGTCATGGGGCTTGAACTCTAGGCCTGGGTGCTGTCCCTCAGCTCTCTAGCTCAAGGAGAGAGCTCTACCACTTGAGCCACAGTGTCACTTCCAGTTTTATGGTAGTTTTTATTGGAGATAAGAGTTTCACAAACTTTGCTGCCTGGGCTGGCTTTGAACTGAGACTCAGATCTCAGTCTCCTGAGTAGCTAGGATTACAGGTGTGAGGAACTGGTGCCCAGCTGAAAACATATTTTTTTTAACCAGTAACTTTAAAAGTATAAACCAAATATTACAGGACCTAATAAATCTCTGGTGCATCTTATTTTCCCAAGAAAAGAAAGTTAAGATTTTCAATATAGGTCTTCATTATTGTGGTCTTAATAGTTGAACCTTTTAAAGCCACTTATAAAGCCATTATTCTGCTAAGAATGACCATTCACACAATGAATTAAAATGGGATTAACGAAGGAGAAAGGAAAGAAAGGAAGATGCTACTAACTAAAAGGCCATTTCATGTTCCAAAATAGGGTCAGTGCTTTGGTCCCTTCTTTTTTTCTTTCTTCCTCCCTCCATTCTTTCCCCTACCTCTTTCCTTTTACTTTCTTTCTTTGCCATTCTTTCCCTTTCTTCTTTTTTTTTTCTAGGTCCCACTCTGACATTTCTTAAAGGGCAATAAGATGTTACAGATAGTAGATACTTTTTCCAGAGTAAAATAAGGCACAAAATCTACAGCTGTGATAGATTATTCCTACAGAAAATTAGTCCTAACCCTAAATTTAGAAACAATTCAGATAATGAATCTAATGAGAACAGCATAAAGGAAAAACACTAGAAAAGAACTGATTCTACATATTATTTCAAGAATCACATATTTGTAGGTGTGAAGCCAATATTGCTAAATAAAAGATGTCCTTTAGTACAAGAAGTGCTTTGGCGTGAGATGTTTATCCATATTTAGTTATTATATGGCTAATACTTTGCATCATAGATATACAATCCAAGGGGTATGGCTATTAATATATAGGAGTGGGCTAGGATTTTAGATGAGGGTAGTGTGTGTAGGGTTAAACTGGCGATCTAGAACAATGTAAAAAATGTGGGATGTCTATGAGAAGACTTTAAATCATTTGTGCAGCCACTTCATCTCTTCCTACTCACATTTGTATTTTAAGTAAGAAATTATTAGCAAATCTTTTCTTTCAGGCGGACTTTCATGGCTATTTTGGATTCATTCCTCATTCCATTGCAGAGGCTTAATTAGAGTGTAGTCTCTTGTACAGATTTAAAATGAATTTATTTTTTTGTTTCTTCTTGAGGAGCAAGGGAAATAACATGGTTGATCAGTTTGGGAAGTGAATTGCTCCAGAATTTCTGTGGTGATATATGTTTGTTTCTATTATAACGATGCTTTCATTGTGTATTTTGGTTCTCAATTTGGAAGTCATGTGTTTCTAAGAATAACAGCCAACAGTACTTCTGTTCAGGAAAACTTGAAGGTGCTAGTGCTTCTATTTTATGAAATTGGCCTGGTTTAGACTCTTTATTTTTCTGTTGCTACAAAAGATTTTAATTAACTCATTAGCTAGGTACAGAGGTTTGAACTCAGGGCCCTGTGCTTGCTAGGCATGCACTGTACCATTTAAGTCACACTTTTCAGCCCTTTTTGCTTTAGTTATTTTTCAGAGTGTCTTATATTTTTGCTTGGGCAGATTTTTGGTTGAAATAGGGCTTCTCTAATTGTTTGCCTGAGCTAACCTCTTCCTGTTTCTAGGTTATGTCTAAGAAAGCTCCAACCACTGTTATTCCCAACATCATGCTCATCATGACTGAGAATGGATGTGCTCAAGGATATTCCTCCACACAGCTCTCTAAGAAGCCATTACCTAGTAGGTAGTGGAATGAATGAGTTAAAAACCTTGTGGTGTTCTGGATGTTAGATGAGAAGGAATCTTGGAATTTTCAATATTTTTCTTTTCCAATTTGAATGGTAGGGAAGAATTACCTATCTGGCCACAGGAACCAGGCAACCTTTTCCCTGTTTTTGGCAAACTTAACTACTAAAGTTTTTTGCAGTAAAGACTTGGTCCTAGCATGATGCACCTTTAAGAGATGGGGCCTAGTGCCAGGTCTTCATGTCAGTGGGAATGTATTCTTGAAGGGAAGAGTGAAACCTCATCTCTTTCTATTATCTTCTCTGTCACTTTACTGGCCAGGGGTCATTAGGTGAAAAGTTTTGTCTGCCATGGACCATGGACCATCTTGTACTGTGCTGCCACAGGCCCAAAGCAATAGGGCCAACTGACCATGTACTAAAATGTCTAAAACTAAGAGGTAAACTTTTTCTTTCCAGAAGCTGGTTATCTCAGGAGTTTGTTAAAGTAATGGATAGCTGACTAACACACTGACTTACTAGTGTCTTGACAGAATCACACCACTTATCCTCATTTCAAACTCTTCCAGAAATTTGTGCATTGCATTTCTACACTGAATTATCAAAGGAGAAGTAATCTTACAGTACATTACAATACACTAGACAACAACATTTAGATAATGAGAACTAAGATACCACTGCTCTAGAACTTAATGCCATTCTATACTACACTATCGGCAAGCCATTTACTATGAATACACTTAAAAAGTCAATGAAAGCTCTTAGTAGTACAGAGTATGCAAACATGAATATAGAAAATAATTGTTAAAGTGGAGGGTATAGTTCAGTGGTAGAGTACCTGCCTCTAGCAAAAGACTAGATTCAAACCCCAGTATAAGAAAAGAATAAGAAAAGAAAAGAAATGAGAGGAATCCTTTAGACTTCCTATCAACAGCATTATTTCTCTTCTGGGAGGTTGAGTGGGTGTCATTTCTCTCCCTCCCAAATCTGAGTTTCACAGAGAATATCGGCAATTTTGAGAAGTTGGTGAGTTTTTTTGGTTTATTTATTTATTTTCGAGGTTGTGATTTCTCAAATATGATTTTTCTCTGCCCCCTTTCCTTACTGTAGCATTTTCTTTCCATTGCAGTGTACTCTTTTTTTTGGGGGGGAGGTCCGGTTGTGGGGCCTGAACTCTGGGCCTGGATGCTGTCCCTCAGCTCTTCAGCTCAAGGCTAGCGCTCTACCACTTGAGCCACAGCGCCACTTCCGGCTTTTTTCTTTTTGCTTATGTGGTGCTGAG
>NW_012267288.1:8184995-8235305 GCF_000151885.1 Dipodomys ordii | reverse complement strand
GCCACTTCCAGCTTTTTTCTTTTTGCTTATATGGTGCTGAGGAATTGAACCCAGGGCCTCAGGCACCTTCCCAGCCCCAGACTTATTTATCTTTAAAATATGCCTATATTGAAATTCATTTTTTAATTATCTGAATTTCTTCCATTTGGCTTTCCCTACAGAGTGAAAGAAGCAAAAGAAAAATATTATCTGCCTTTCACACTTTATTCTTCTATTATCTTATTGTTGTTTTTCTCTCATGAGTGGGAACATAATAAAAAATGAAGCAGGGCACGGGTAGCTCATGCCTGTAATCCCAGCTACTCAGGAGGCTGAGATCTGAGGATCGCAGATTGAAGCCAGCCCAGGCAGGAAAGTCTCTGAGACTCTTATCTCCAATAAACTACTCAGAAAAAGCTGGATGTGGAGCTGTGTCTCAAGTGGTAGTGTGCTAGCCTTGAGCAAAAGAAGTTCAGGGACAGTGACAGGTCCACAGTTCAAGCACCAGCATGGGAACAAAACAAACAAACAAAAAATCACTGACCTTGGGGTGTTTTGAGGGTGACTGGGAGTTTCCCCTGGCGTTTCTCAGTTTTAGGGTCTTGGGTTTTGGGCACCTGTTGTCTCTTCCTGATTATTGAAAGAGCCATTGAAAAACTCAAGATAGCCTTATTCTGAACCAAACCAGAGAGGCTTTTCTATCTTCCCCAAATCTTAGGATGAACAATAATAGTTTAGAGCAATGGACTAGTTAGGTAGAGAAATAGCATATAATTTCTACTTTATAAGCACTGGAAGTCATAATTTCTGAACAGTAATACCTAATGATATTGCATTTTATAATTTGTTGAGTTAGCTTTTTGTAAGCATGAATGAGTAGTTTTATTTGTTTCGTTTCCCAGGCATGTTAAGCATGCCCCCAGCCCAATGACTTGTTTTCTTGCTTTCTTTCCTTTCTTTTTAAACTATCACTTTAGCTGAATGCTTATATCCCTCCAATATTCTTACACCAAAATCTTGATGCTGCTACAAGGTGGGGTCATTGGAAAGTTGATCTTGAACTTCCTGGTCTCTGGAACTGTGAGAAATTACCTTTGTTTATCCGCTACCCAATTCACTGTACCTTGTGATGGCTGACTAAAGAGACAACTACATAAATATTATTTTTTATTCAATTTGATTTAAAAACTTTAATACATCTGTTATTTACAATTTGTAGATTGGTGTGTGTGTGTGTGTGTGTGTGTGTGTGCGCGCACGCGTGCATGCGTGCGTGCCACCCCTGGTCTTGAGCTAAAGGCCTAGGTGTTGTCCCTGAGCTTTTTCACTCAAAGCTAACACTCTATCACTTGAGCCACCGCTCACTTCTGGCTTTTTAATAGCTAATTGGAGATCAGAGTTCCATGGACTTTCCTGCCTGGACTGGCTGTGAACCATGATCCTCAGATCTCAGCGTTCTAAATAGCTAAGATTACACGTGTGAGCCACCAGAGCCCAGCTTGGATATTTTTAGAAATAATGGCACAGACTATTTTACTTAATCAGTACGTGAATAATTATATTGATTTTCAATGAACTAATAAAGTTGACTCTTGTAAAAGAGAAACTTGTAGCTCCTATGATAATTAATTATAAAAGCCTTTGCTATGATACTGTTATTCCAGGAAAGTTTTCAAAAATTAACTCTTTTTGTTTGGTAGTACTAGGATTTGAACTCAGGGCTCATGCTTGGTAGGCACTCTTTTTCTACTTCAGTTATTTTTCAGCTAGAGACTTGCTTTTGCCTGGGGCTGGCCTCAGCTTATTAACCTCCTAATTTTAACTCCTGCATAGTTGGGCTTACATAAAGGAATTACCATACCTAGCTGGTTGGCTAAAATGTAGGTAGGTCCTGCTAACTTTTTGCTTGGTTTGACCCTGACATAACTCCTAATCTCTCACCTCTTTTTAACACATTTGAAATTAATAACCAGAATTACAGACATGTATCACAGATTCAGATCTTAAAGTTTTAGTCATAATTAACACAATATTTTAGTTTTGTATTTTTATTTATTTATTGTTTTATTGTTACTTGAATGGGAACTCAGGGCATTGCAATTCTAAGCAAATCTCTACCATCTCAGCTATACTTCCTTTTTGCTTTATATATTTTTCAGTCACTATTGCCTGGGCTGATTTTGGACAGCAGGTGGGATTACAGGCACTCACCACACTTGAGTTGTTCGTTATGATAGACTCTTGCTAACTTTGCTGGCCTCTAAACACAGCTCTGATCTCCTCCACTGGTGTGGCTGAGATTATAGGAGTGAGCCAGTATGCCAGGCACAAAATTCAATGTATATAAAATTCATATTCCCCAGGCTGTAAGCCAGAGACCCAGTCTCCATGATCACTAAACCTTGTGTCTTGTGTTCTCTAAGCCTTTCAACCTTTCTGGTATATTTGACTCTTTGAGTGCCTTCTTCATTAGAGGTGATGTTTGGGAGACCAAATGATACATGTAACGGCTCTAATGTTTAGAATAAAACAGTCTTGCCTAAAATATCTTATCAAGTGCTTATAATGTATCAGATAATAAACCCAATGTTAGGTGCTGAAGATGACAGATCTGATATTGTGACATGTCTTCGTGTCATGACATGATAGATTGGATCACATTCTTCATGGTTCTTACTGGCATCCCCTCTAGCAGCTGAGCTCATTTTGGGGCATACTGGGCCTCCTGGCAGGAGTGAGAGAGCTCCGGTTTCACTGCCGTCCCACCAGGATGCTGTCCAAACACGCCCACAGCCACAGTGGACATACATCTTAGGTCTTTACTCTGTGCCTCTCATGACAAGATTTGTTGAGCTAACAAATAACACATTTGAGATTACATTTATTTACTTTTTCAAGTAGTTGCACAAAGGATTTTTAGCTCCCCAAGTCATATTATGAGTACAGTGCATCTTGGTCTATGTCACCCCCTGCCATCTTTCTCCCACAGCTTTCCACATCCCATCCATACCCGCAAGTTATGTAGTTCAACTTTTATAGAATGAACCTTAAATATTGTGACTGTATCTACTCCCCCTTCCTCTTTCCATTTATGAGCCCTCCCTCTTATTGCTCCTCCCCCACATTTTAAATAAGCTGAAATGATGTGAATGAGACATATAACCTTTATTATCACTCCCAGGTAGTGTAGACAATAGCTTAATTACATTGTAAACATTTTTATAATTCAGTTATTACAGTGTGAGTTACTTTTTTGTTTTGTTTTTATATGTCCAAATTGGGAATTCTGATTCTAAATATTGGCTTGTATTATTTAATGGGCACTCGTTCACGCAAATGAAATGACTCTAATTGGCTAGAGTGCATGACTCACAGACAAGTAACTGTGATAGATAAAAACAGGCTTCCCACACTAATTACCCAACAATCATATAGGACAGTGATCAAGAAAATTAGTCTTAGATTGATAATTATCTTGCATGAGAAGCAAAGCATTTGTATATTAAGTGATCATTGTATGAGAGTAAAGAATAATCAAGTTAGATTAAGTTATCTATTATTGTACTATCTGTGAATTTTAATGTGCATTGCTAGCTATTCTAGGCCTGATGTAAATCAGGGTGGATCTGTAGTAAGTCAGACAAGATGGCTTACTAGTCATCAGGCTCCATTGGGTTTTCAGATGGTCATTTACAATGGAATCACTGATGGATGGTATTAAAAATGTAGAATCTTTGGTATTTTCTAACCTATTCAGCCAAAATAGGTATTATCTACCTATTCAGTAGATAATAAAACATTTGCATTTTGGGTAATTCTTAAGTATCCTAAAATTTAAGAGTTATTGTTCTAAGCTTAGTGAAAATTTTTCTCACTTAAAGTAAGGTTGAGCCTCCAAAGCCTTTGAGTCTATTCCTTGTAAGCAGTAATGAGCTGTTTCCCAGTAGTGTTGGGACCTGGGATATTCTCCATTCACTGGGCCAGTCCACGCAGGCTAGGGAGCTCTGTGCAATGTGCCCCCACTTGGAAACTGTCTAGGGTGTTTCTAAGTGTTTTGTGGTTCTGCAGCACCGTAGTCACCCTGATGGAGCAGGAAGGAAGGTCCTCAGTCACTTCTTCACAAATTCTGGCTTAAGGTCTGTGTCAAAAAGATCATAATCTAACTTTTCAAAACACATGGAAAGTAAGTCTTATGAATATAGATGGAAGTAAAAAATTACTTAAAGTGTGTAGTTCTTTCAATGGATTTAATTCTGATGAATTTCATATACTTTAAAAACATATAACCCATTACTTTTAAATAATAACATTTCAGGGCTTAGGCCAGTCCTGAATTTGAATGATTTTACAAGAATGACTTTGTCAATTTCCTTTTGTTAGCTTTATTTCCTACTCCTCTCCTCTAGCGAATTGAACCTCTTCTTCCCAACTGCATTCCCTCCTTTAGCCTGGTAATTTTACCTTTGCTGTGTCTCTTCTTATCGATCTTCTTTGTCTGGACCATTCCAACACATACTATCTTACTTTGTTTCACCAAGGTTTTTCTAATATCTGTAGGCAACTGGTTTTTTTTTTTTTTTGCAGAATTGTACTGCCTTGATTTTGCCATTAGTTCATGATGATACTTAACAAGTTGTACTGAATAGTGACAGTAATTGGAATTTCTATCTTTTCTTATAAGTTATGACTTTCCTGGTAAGGATTTGGGTGGTAAGAATGATTCATTCTCCATGTGCTTCTAATATAGCAGTGAGTATGCTGCCTGGAAGGCACAGTTCTATCTCCCCTTGCTTTGGCCACAAACTCTCCCAGCCATATGGTGTGTTGTTTTACAAGGTCTTCACTGGCCTGCTAATGGTTTAGTTTCTTTGGCTAATGGGCAGTTCTTTTCTCCCATGTGAGCTTTTCAAGAGTAGATGCAGCATGAACAAAGGGAAAGTCACTTCTTAAACATTTTCTGTGACTCATGTTTTTATTTCAGGTCTCTGCTTGTAGAAGGCCGATGGTTGTGCCTAGAACATGTTGTCTTCACAGTTCAAGAAAATCTAGGTGAGCAAAACACATTGGCCGTCTTTCAAGATATTACAAAAGATTCCAAGAAATCCCCAAACTCCAATGAAGGAGATTTTTTGTCACTATTTATAAATATTCAGGTTAATATTGCCATGTAGACCTGTGATCAATCAGTTAACTACATGAGAAAAAATAAAAAAAGAACAAATGAAATGTTACTGTTTAGATAAGAAAGCATGTCTGGCTTTGAAGAATATGACTCAGTAGCTTTTCCTATTTTTAAACCTTTATATAACAAATCATTTCATGGTCCCCGGTGATATGGGTAGCTTCACTAAAGTTCTGCCAGTTCTAGATATTTCCTGTGCTGGGCTATAGGACACTAAATTCTAGATAGCATACTGGAAAGCACATGGACTTTTCAGATGGAAATCTCTTACTTATCCCAGGTTACATGTTCTTGGCTCTAAAACTCAGGAACAAATTGTAAGGCCCTCACTTTGAGGTTGCACTGATACCTTGGCTTCCTGTCAAGGTTGGTTGATGAGTTATTGGGAGAAGAAGCCACCTTTGAATCTGTATCTGAGAAAGGGCAGGAGTCCAATGGCCTTGAGCTTTATGTAAAAATTTCATTACTCTGTTGAATTTTCTTATAAATTTTGTTACCACTTCAGAGTTAAAATGTTGAATTTCTTTTAATTGTTAGTTGAGGATAACTGAACCAATGTGCATTTTCCAGAACACTGAAACTGGCTATTGCAAGAAATCTTGCATCTGATTCTTACTAAGGCATCCTTTGTTTCATAATTGGCTCTCACACACAGTTAAATGTCAAATGCATCCTTTAAAATAATTTAGAACTTTACAAAGCTACATTCAAATTTAGCTGTGTACTTTCAATAATGAATAGACCATTGTATTTCCTGATAGCATTCATTATTATTTTTCTATGGCATAGTTTAGCTGAGTCCTTGGGACACACACACACATACACACACACACACACACACTCTCTCTCTCTCTCTTTTTAAGAGAGACACATACACAGAACGTGTATATACACCCATGTCCCAAATTTAATCTCTCATACACTTTTTAAAAGGAATATGAAATAAACGTGCAGCTATATCCTTCACTTAGAACCTGCATTTCTTAATCATTCCTGTAATTTAGTCTGCATGAATATATACTTTTTTGTTTTGGTGCGACTAGTGTTCTGAACTCAAGGCTTTGTTCTTGCTAGGCATGTACTTACCACTTGAGTCACACTCTCAGTCCTGTATTCATTTGTGAATTTCAGCATTTCAGAGACCCTTGTGCTTTCCTGCTCCCTCACAATCTTACGAACTCCCCCAAGTATTTCTTTATTATACTGCATCTCCTCACTTACCTGCAATAGCCCATTTCTTGGTTCTTTTGCCTTTATCAACACTCTTCTTTAACAGTGGCACTTTTATTATGCTTTCTTTAGTCCTGTCAGGACCAGCTTTTCCACCTTTGCTGGACTTGCTTTTTTCTCCATGTTTGATGATCTAGTGAACCAAATTTAAAATTCTTCAGCAATATCTGTATAGGGTTAAAAATGACAGGGAGCAAGACTAAAAAAAAGATTTAATTGTTATCTCTACCACTCATGCTCCTGCCAAAAGCATTATTTTTCTGTACTAGGTAGTGAGTCTGAACGGAACCAACACAGGTGGTATAAGAGAAACATGAATTCATGCAGGTTTACTTTCTTAGGAAGCCTAATATTTACTAAAGGAAGTTGTTATTTTTTTTAATAAAGTTTGCCAGAGTTCCGTACATTTCTTCTTTATAATGTCTTGTTCAGGAAAGACATTGCAGAGAGAAAATTAGTCTCTCAAAGGAGAAATTTGATAGGGATATGTAGGTGAGGGCATAGATGGATGAACACCTCTTTGGGTACAGTTAACACTGGGAACAGATTCACTTTAGGACAACAAAGCAAATCAGGAAGCAGTGATGGAGAGAGTTCAAGTTAGAAGACCTTGAAAAGAACTGGAAAACCTATAGTACCGTGGTTTCATTAGTTGGCTGAGAAATTACAAAGAAAGTGGAAAGGCCTCTAGGTGTTGTTACTAAGGTGTGGTGGAATGATAACTCCCAACTAATATTTACAGCCTAACTTCAGGGCGACGTCGGGCTGTCTGCCTGAAGGGAAGTCTACAGAGGAAAGTGGCACACAGCACTACTTTTAGCTTCTTGGGCTGTCTATTAAAAAGACACATACTACTCCCAAGCTGTTTATGCCAAGTTCTTTTAGACAAAATTATATAACTAACACCTAAAATTATTTTTTTGGTGCCAAGACTTAAACACATACATGTAGGCAAGTACTCCATCACTGAATTATGCTACATCTCCAACCCTAAAAGGCACTTAGAATTTATTGCAATGTTTATGTTGGAACAGTTTTTTTTTTCACTCTATAATTGTCCTGGAGAATTTGTCTTCAACAGCCATTATTTTCAAGTGAGTCGATTAAAAGCTCACAGTGCACTCTAATAGCTTTCTGACTTGCAGTAGATGAGGTAAGAAGGTTGTGTTTTCATATGATTGCTGTGTAGTTAATTCTTTTGAGAAGAAAATATTGGTATGGAGTAGCTGTCACTTTTTAGGAGGTAAATTCTTACAAAATGAATAAATTCTTATCATTTGAATAGTGAAAAAAATTCAAAGCATTACTCACAAAATAGGTTTCCAACTTTGAAAAGTAGATCATAAATGTTACTACAGGTAAGTAGTAACATTTTATTTAAGCTGTTGATGTAATTTTTATCTATGGAAATACATAGTGTCATGTTTAAGATCTTAAAAAAATCAAAACACATGGGTTTCCAATACAAAGATGCCATAATATAATTTATGTTGTTTAGCTACTTCCAGGAATGGAAACGAGTTATTTACTGAATATGATACTTATTAAAGTGGTCGTTTAATGCCAGGTGCTAGTGGCTCATGTTGGTTATCCCAACTACTCAGAAGGCTGAGATCTGAGGATTTTGCTTCAAAGCCAAGCTGGTCAGACAAATCCAATTAATCAGCAAAAATCTGTAAGTGGAGGTGTGGCTCAAGTAGAAGAGTGCCAGCAGATAGAAAAGCTAAGCAAGAACTCAAGGCCCTGAATTCAAGCCCCAATAATGACACCCACACCCACAAATACATATATGCACATGCAAATATTTTAACTGCAATTGAAGTTAAAATATATAATACTATTTGGCTGCATTTCTGTTTTATTGAAGGTAAAATTAGTGTTTTTGATTATGGGAGGTGTAGAAGAAGCATAGGTACATTCTTCATGACAACTAGACATAATAATAGGTTTTCTACATAGTGCTCAAATAAAATAAGAATCTTACCCTTTGAAAAATTTCTCAACCCTATACTATAAAAATATTACAAAGTACAAAAGATACTATGTAGCTTGCATCTCCACAGAAACTCAACAGCAAAAGCACAATTCAGTAATTCAAACTCAGCATTTTTTTGCAAAGAATTAAACAAGTGATTGCATTTTCTAATGTAATGTAATTCAAGGATAGCACACAGAAAGTGTAGAAAAGTGTGTAGCTAAGTGTTGCATTGAATGATTTCTTTTCCCCATAAAAGTGTCTTCTTTCAGTTGGGCTTAGGATGGCACTCAGAAAAACAACATTGGACTATGCTGCAATCCATGCCCGGTGCTGTCTGTGGTGCTGAGAGACAAAGCGGAGTCCTCACCCGCTTTGTTGGGGTCACTACAGTGGCTCTTTGGCTAGCATTCTGATGCTTTTATCTGCTTCAGGTCATTTTATGCATGATCAGAAGCATTTCAACTTCAAATTGGATGGCTTGAATGTCCTGTTTAGCACTCTTTAATGGTCTCCCTAGTTTCCACAGTGAAAGAAGTCCTTTCTGGCTCCTGCCTTCTGACCCCACTCCTCTCCCCCTTCCCTCTAGGTTTCCAGCTTCATGAAGCACTTCATTTCTCGGAGAGGTACATGCCATTTGTAGATTCCATGAAACATTTGTGCTGGAAATCTCTTATCAGACTGATTTTCTTGGCAAAGCCTCCTTCTTCTGTATTTCTTCAAAGATGCACACTCTTCAGAGTTGTCTTAAAATTCCTCCACTCTTTTCCTCTGCAAGCCCATAGTACTGTGTCTGCTTACATCCTAGTTTCAGCACAGTGTGACATGACAAAAAAACACACGGCATCATTTGTCTAACCACAATCCCAAACTACACTATAGAATCCTAGTGTATGAATTCTTCACTCTGTGAAGCTCCTACCCAGTGAGTACTGGCCTGGGATTTGTCCTCAATGCATGTTTGAGAACAGAAATCATTTGTATTACCTTTGAATTCCCAGGAGAAAGCTGAAAGCGTTTCTCATATTACAAGCTAAAAACGTATTTGGCACTTGTCAAAGAATGGAGATTGCTGATTGAAGAAGTGAAAAGAAGCTACAGAAGCCAGTCTGATGTTTCCATATGAAAATAGAGGGTCCTTTTAATCTGATGATCATTTTATTAAGAGATATTAGGGAGATTTAATACATGTATGTAATGTGTAACAATCAGATTAATGTAGTAAGCGTTTCCATCTCTTCAAACAGTAATCGTTTTTATATTTTAGAAATGTACTCTCATTTTCTAGTCATTTTGAAATATATCATAGATTGTTTTATTCAATAGTCAAATCTATGCTGTAAAAATCCAGAAAATTCTTTCTCTCTAAATTTATTTTATGCTTGTTAACTTCTTTCTAGCCCTGTCTTTTCTATTTCTACTATTTCACTCCTTCCTTTGATGAGATTGCCATTTTGTTTTTCATAAATGAGTGAAAATGTAGTCTTTTTGTGTCTAATTTATTTTGTTTGGCACAACTACCTTTAGTTCCATTCATGCTTCTGCAACTGATAGAATTTCATTTTTAATGGCTGGATGATATTTTTACATTTGTGTTATATTTGAATACATATACCACATTTTCTTTACTCATTCACTGATGGATATCTAGGTTGATTTCCTATTTTAGCTATTATGATTAGTGCTGAGTAAGTATAGGAGTGCAAGTTATCTTTTAATATAATAATTTTATCTCCTTTGGATGAATAGCTGTAGTAGAATTGCTAGATCAATTGTAGTTCTATTTTAATTTACTTGTTTGTTTGGTTTTCCTTTTGAGTTGCCACCATAGTGCTTTCCTAATGGGTGTACTAAGTTGCATTTCTACCAACAGTGTTGGGTGCTTTCTTTGCTTTGGTATTTCTTGTCTTCTTGATGATAGACAGTTAAACAGGGGTAAGATGGCATTGTATTGTGATTTTGGTTTATGTTTTTATGGTGGTTATTGAAACTGAACCTTTTTTTCACTATAAGTCTTGGTTATTTGTATGCATTTTTAAAATTATCTATTCAGAACTTCAGCCCATTTTGAAACTAAATTATTTGTTTTTTAGTGTTCATCTTTAAGTTTCTTAATATGGACATGAATTACTTGAAAGATTGTTTACAATTATTTTAGTTAAGTTTGTATATTGTCGTGTGTGTGTGTGTGTGTGTGTGTGTGTGTGTGTGTGTGTGTGTGTGTGCGCTAATCCTGAGAGTTGAACATGGGCCTGTCTGAGTTGTTTTTCTTCTTTTTTTCCTCAAGGCTAGTGTACTACCACTCGAGCCATAGCTTCGCTTCTGACATTTTTGGTGGTTAGTTTGATGCTATTGCCTGGGCTGTCTTTGAACAGTGATCCCTAGATCTCAGGCTTCTGAGTAGCTAGGATGACAGGCATGAGGCATAGATGCCAGGCTGTAGATTGTTTTTGAACTATTTTTTCCTTTCTGTGCAGATGTGTCTTAGTTTGACATCATCCCATTTGCCTGTTTTCGCTTTTGTTGCATGTTACTTTGGAGCCCTATCTTAAAACATCAAGGCCTGCACCAACATCCTGAAATATTTCCCTTGGGTTTCAATCTAGTTCTAGTTTCAATTTAGCTTCTGAATTTCAGATCTTGCATTGAGACTTTGATTGATTTTGAGCTTATTTTTGGAATGAGAGAGAGGATCATTCTTCTGCATTTTTATATCCAATTTTGCCATCATTATTTATTGAAGAGACTGTTCTTTCTCTATTGAAGGTTCTTGGTGCTTTGATCAAAAAGCCAGGTAGTTATATGAATATATATTAGTTATCTGGGTTCTCTTTTCTGTTCTGATAATCTACGTGTCTGTTTATTTGTTGATTAGGATAGATTTGAAGTACGTATAGATTTGTAGAAGTCAGGAATTGATGCCTCCAGTGGCCTTTTTTTCCCTTCTTGGTAACATTTTTTTTTTTTTTTTTACCATTCTGGATCTTCTGTGATTCCTTACGAATTTTAGGATTGTTTTCTATTGTGGTTTGAAACTGAAATGTCCTATTCCTTTCTATTTTCTTTCTTTTTTAGATTGGGTCTTGCTCTATAGTTTGGTGAGGCCTTTAACAAATGCAGTACAACCACAGGATGAAGGTTAGGGGTGGGGAGGAGCACTTTCCTAGTAACCACTATGTCAGTGCAGGTGGTAGGAGCGATTGGAGGCATTGACAGTTGCATTCCTAGAGCTGTGGGAAACAGCTAATGATGGCATGGCCCCCAGCTACCAAGGAGCAGGTATGTCTGTATCTGGGACTGCACCACAGCGGCAAGTTTCAAGGCTGTGGGCCAGGGAAGAAGCCTTCTCTCGCACCTGGGAAAAAAGCCTATGTCTTAGATTTGCAGGACGTTGCAAAGTTCTCTGCCCAGTGAGCCACACACTCACTGCAAGGATATTGCAGGGATTCTGGCAGCATCTGGGACTGACTGTTGCCCTCTTAGACAAGATGGTGTCTAATAGTGGCTGTGGTAGCAGCGAGGTTATGGGAGTGGAAGGAGGCCCAATGTGAGATCCTTTTTTTGGAGCAAAGCATTGACTTGGTACAGCCAGCTCCTCCAGTTGATTTAAAGTCTATTGAAATGGAAGGATCCTCTTTGCACTTAGGATGGCCTCCTGCTGCTGTGATGGGATTTCTGGCTCTTTCCCTCTTTCCTTTACCTGGCAGTATTCAGTCAGTTCTCACCCCACCAGGTAGCTGGCGTTGAAGTTGCTGCTTATTGTTTTTCTTGTCTTTAGGTTGCCATTCTTATTTTCCATGCTGTTTAGGGCTCCTGTGGCTTCCGTTTTGATTTCCATCAATCAGCCTCCTCAAAATTGCTTTGTTGCCTGGTTCTTTGATGCTCTGGTTCTTCTCTGTGGCTGAGACTCATGTGAAACTCTTTCTTCAAAGTGGAAGATTTGTTTAGGCCAGGCTGGTAGACTCCTAAAAGAGCTACCTGACAGTGTTCTGTTGAGACACCGAGGTGATGATAGTTTGAAGCATGAAAAGAGCAAAAAGCACATAGGACGTAATAAATTATACAAGTCTCTAGGCATTCACACACAGTGAGACTAAAGGAGAATATTCCTAGGAGAAGAACACAAAGGCACGATACCTATGTGCATCTTTTATATAAAATTATATTTGTCAAAATGAACTCCAGCAAATGGAAACAAGAGGAGTTTGTTTTCTTTGTTGCTGTTTTGTTTTCTTTTCCTTTTGTCTTGTTCATTTATCGGTCTTTGGGTGGGTAAGGGGGAAACAGAAATGGTCATACTACAGGTGAACAAATGCAGCAGTGGTACTGACTAGACGCTGGTGGGTGGGGATGGGAGGAAAACTTGGAGAAAGCAAGAGAAGGGGTGACACTGTTCAGAAAGAAATGTACTCTTTATCTGACTTATGTAACTGTATATCCCCTTTATAATAACGATTACAAAACTGCAAGAAAGGAAAATAAAAAGCACCCAGGGCATAAAGCATCCTCCTTCTTTGTGAGCAATGGCTTGTTTTCAGCAGCATTGATGCTCCTGACAGTAAACAGAAGTCTGAAGACCGAAAAGCTTCAGGATGTTTCTGGTTTTGACACAGTGCATCTAAAGTCTTGTATTGTTGCATTTCTTGTTTAGTCAAGAGTGAAAGATGGACAGCTATTTGACTCTAAAAAGAATGCAGCTTGTCAGCAAGACCAGGACTTCTGGAAGAAAAGGAAGGAAGCTGCTCTTTGAGCTGTACCCTGGAATGTGAGTTTTGTATTTGACATCTTTTGGAGAAGATGGAGAAGTCCTGAACTTGTGCCATACCATTATTTAAATTCTAAATCATTGCATTTTACATATTACTTCAACTGCCCAGGATTTTTTTCCCTTAAAGCTAGCAAACAAAATTGGCAAAGAATTTCAAGAGATTATGGAAGAAATTACATTTTAGAAACAGAAAGGCCATCTGGCCCTATGACTGTCTTATTATTTAACTAGTTTAGGCGATACCTAAGATACACATATAACTATGTGGATGGGAAATACTATAGTATTTTTTGCTTTGTGAAAAAAATGCAGCCCCCACAAAATAATATATAGTACTAATGTATGTAAATATATTAATTTTAAGAGTGAAAATGGTCATTCATCATTATGTGTCATCATGTGATGACACACTTTCTTGGAAAAGAAAATAGAAACAAAATATAAAACATTTAATTGAGGAAATCAAGCATGAAAGAATAAAACCAAGTTTTCTGAATTTTTCTCTTACTATAATATCTCTAAAATTTGTGTCTTTTTACAATTTGACAAAGTAGATGAAATTCAGAATAAGTTAGCTTAATTTGAGATAATTTAAGTACCTTTTCAAATGTTCATCATTATAGTGTGGATACAAATTCTTTAAATGAGAACAAAGCAACAGCTATAGGCAGAGCAGCTAAAGGAGAGGCACAGATGATAAAAATAACACTTTGGGAAAGGGACAGGGCTGACAGTTTGCCAGGAGAAAGATGTGGTACAGGATTTCAATCCCAAAAGACTTCTAAATTGTTTCTGAACAATTTTTTACTTTCTTGAGTTGCCACACAAAAGGCTCACAGTTACATGACATAATGTTACTAACATTTCATTTGTACTTAAAATGAAAGCGATTTGTTCTTAGACCCAGACAAATTCCATTTCCTCTCTGCTTTTTCCACCATGACTTGTGGAATAATTATGTAACATTTATTCTTTTATTGTCCTTCTCCCTTGCCAGGTATGAAACAAGGCACCTGGTCTAACCATGAGATACTGAACGCATGCATTGAAATGGTGCCACAAAGGCAAAATCACGTAAGCCCCATAGCACTGACCCATGGTGGGGTCAGAACATACCAACACATCTCACGTGGTTGTGGGTGGCCCACAGGCTATCTGTCGTAGCCAGTAAAATTTTGGACAGTAAATAGCTTATCTGGGTTCCAATTACTTTTGCCACATTGGGATAGCAGTAGTTTTTAACTCATAGGGCCTTTAAGAGACTAAGTATATCAATATATATCAGAATGCTATATATCTTATGGTAAGTGCATTGTTGTTAACTCTTTTAAGGTTAGTAAGGACGTCGTACAAAGAGCATCCTGGTCACTTCAGACAATGATATGATGGGCTAAAACACCCCAACATGTGATGTTTCTGCAGAAGGATGATCCACAATTTCTAAAGGGTCATGACAGAAGATATCAGTAGTGTAGATTTAGTACTGGGGCAAGGGAAGTACATTTAAATTTTTTTATTGTGAAGGTACTCTACAGAGGGGCTACAGTTACATGAGTAAGGTAATGAGTACATTTCCTATCTAGCATTGTTTTTCCTCTACCATCCCTTCCCAAGTTCTTCCTCCCCTGCCAAGGAAGTTGTAAAGTTCATTTTCAACACACTGTCTTCTACATGTGATTGTTACAATGGGTCAACCTGTATCCTTGTTTCAGCATTTTGTTATCTTCCTTCCCCTCCCCAAATTAGAAAAAAATATATATACAAGATGCAGGGCACTGGAATCAAATGCAGTGACAAACAGGGGTTGTACCATAGGTGGGAAGAACATACAAAAAACAACCCAAAAAAATCACATACTACATTAAAAACAGCAGCAACAAAGAAAAAAAAAACCTCTTGTATCCCTATCTTGAGGTTCATTTCACTTAGCATCATCTTATATGGCCATATGTACATAGCTTTTGACCTCTTCTGCTTATCCTAGAAATATACTAGTTATTGTGAATAGGGAAACCATGGGACCTATGCTTCTTTGGGCCTGGCTTACTTCACTTAATATAAATTTTTTTCCAGGTCTTTCCATTTCCTAACAAATGAGGCCATGTCATTTTTTCTGATGGAGGCATAGAATTCCATTGTGTGTGTGTGTGTGTGTGTGTGTATATATATATATATATATATATATATATATATATATATATATCACATTAAAAGAAGTACATTTAAATAAAAGATACAGAAAATAAAAAGAGGAAAAAATCAGTGAAGGGAAATAAAGCAAAAAGACAGAGGAGAAAATTAATATGATCTTTGGAAAGAAGCTAAAGATTCATTCATTGAGTTTAAGACTCATAGAAAGTAAACAAATATGAGATGAATCTGAATTATAAAATATTTCCTTCTTTCATTTCTCCTTTAGTGAGCATGACATCTGATAGGGAGAAAACTATAGTAGTGGGATATCATCTTTTTTGGATGTCAGTCAAAGAATTATTACTGAATAGTATCCAGAGAAGGGCTCCATGACACTGAGCGGGACAAAGAAGAAGATCTTTGATTTCCTGCTGAAGATTATCAGCTGGGTGTGGAAGTGGAGTAGGGCCACAAGACAATTCTGTATCTGTGTTAACTTATCACCAAAAAAGCCCAGATCAAACACCATAATTCTTCAGGTAATTGCAGCTTGACTGGGCTCTAGAAGAAAAAAAATAACATTTTCAAGAGAAGGAGGACCCTGTTCCTTGATCGAACTGCAAGAGGTGAGTGATAATAAACTAGTTGTTATTTTGTTGAGGCTCAGTCTAGAGAGATTATCTTTTTTGTTTCCCCACCAGAAGCACACACAGATTCAGTTAATTGATTTTCTTGTGAGTATAATTACAAACCTCCTCTGAGTGGACTTAGCCCCAACAGAACAGCCCTTAACCATGGTGAGAACAAAATCCATTTTTACCCCCCTAGGGACTTAAGAACCATGGATAGGTGAGCTATTGGGGTTAAAACCAGACTCAGAGATAGAGAAGCAATTTAATTAGTAAATCCAAATAGAAATTGCCAATTTTCTAAAAGGAAATTAATCATGTTTCAGTTCACTTGGGAGTTTTAAAGAAAGGAACTGTCAGTTGATTAGTTTATCAACTGAGCCTAAATTTGCATAGGTACTATTGGGATGCAACTTTTAGTTTTAAGATGATACCCTCATTGATACTCATTAATCTAGATCCATGCTTTTCTTTTCCCTACTCCTCCAATTCATCATGCTTTTCTGGAAAAAACTCAACAGGTTTTCATTTGTGAATTTCAACTAACAGGAAGTACTGGAAGGCCTTTGCTCCACTCAAGTAAATATCCATAATTCCTGCCCTTTCAGACACTGAGCCTATGCCCTGGTTTTCAAGTAATTACTTGACAGCCCCTGGCAACAGCTTGAATTCCATGTTGTTGACAATACAGGTCATCTGTGGGCACAGGCCTTGATCCAATGTAATCATTATAATGGCATACTTCCCAACCTGTAGAAAGCTAGGAAAAAAGAAAGGACTTAAGCCAACACCTACTTCTGATCTATTGAATTATGGCTCTAAGTAGCTATCACCTTATCTAGGGGGAGAGGCTGTACCTCGATGGGTCTCTAGTACCAGACTTTGTATGAGGTGATCACATCTTTATGTAATTGTGTGTGTATGCCAGGTCATTTTGTGTGTGTGTGTGTGTGTGTGTGTTATAATTTAATTTTGTTGTAAAGGTGATGTACAGAGGGGTTACAGTTACATAAGTAAGGTAATGTATACATTTCTTGTTGAACATTGTTACTCCCTCCTTCATTTTTTTCCTTCTATCCCTCCTCCCCCACCTCTGACTCCTTCCCCCACTCCGGTTGTAAAGTTCATTTCTAACTTAGTGTCTTGTGAGTATCACTGTTGCAGTGGTTCACCCTTTGTCCGTGTTTCACCATTGACTATAGTAGACATATACTGATTATTACCAATGAAGGAAACCATGGAGTCTATGTTTCTTTGGGCCTGGCTTGTCAGGTCATTTTTGAGAGTAAAGGAAAATCAATCATTATGCTGGACAAGAAATGTAACACATGATTGTCCTAGGCAAACAAATGATATATACATTCACCAGTGCCCAGATGAAAATCAGGCTTTTTTTTTTTTACTCTGTCACTATGAATTCTATCATTTCTATCATTATCTTTTTGGTTGAAGGACTGATCACTGCTATAATTATTAATAACTGTGTTTTAATGAAAACCAGATGTGTAGAGCACATTAAATAAAATAATTTATGAGGGGCTGGGAAGGTGGTTCAGTGGTAGAGCACTTGCCTTGCATGTATGAGGCCCTGGGTTCGATTCCTCAGCACCACATAAGCAAAAAGAAAAAAGCCGGAAGTGGTGCTGTGGCTCAAGTGGTAGAGCCTTGAGCTGAAGAGCTGAGGGACAGCGCCCAGGCCCAGAGTTCAGGCCCCACGACCGGACCCCCCCACACAAAAATAATAATTTATGAATTTTTAAGTAGATTCTTGTTTCTAAACTGCATTGTTTTTAATGCTCCAACAAATGTGTTGGAGCATTACACTTATATACACAGATGTGATATTATGAAGTTTGGTGGAAAGCTCTGGACTCTTGAAGTCTGAATAGCTTTATTCAGATATTTGTAATGAGTAGCTAGCCTTTGGATGAATTTCTGTATTTAATAGCTTTGAGCTTCTTATTTACCTGTGTTATGATGATTATTTCAATGCTGGAAATGCATAGCATATCTAATAGTTTTGACTGAAGAATTTGCCTACAAAAGCATTAAATTGAAAAATAATTTTCAGCTTTAATAATTTTTCTTTGGGAATGTCAGTATTGCAGTATATGGGCTAAGTCACATTTTTCAAAGATGCAGAAAGCAAATAAAACTCCGCAAGATGGCTAAAAATTATAACAAATTTTAAAAAGCATTTTTATGAATGTCATAATCTGTTGACAGATGGCTTCCACAATGACCATATTTAAGTTTAACAATCCATTTTCAATCTGGCAGAATTGAAACCATAATAATAGAGCTGGTTGGGGAAAACACATCCTCCCCCTCCATTACATCATCAAAACAACCTCTTTTGTTACAAAATAAACCCTTACTATTTCCTTTGAAAAACGACAAGAAACAGAATGGAGAGGAACTAATTGAATTTTTGCACATGCTCAACATTTGTTTATGCATGAACCATCTTCCAGCGGTTCCACAAGACTATTTTGCTGATGCAGAGTATTAAATGTACTCCTCCACTAAGCTAGAACAGCTGGGGAAGGAACCACTATGTATATTTCTACTCAGGGATGAAAAATACATAATACTCAGAAGATGACAAAACATATTTTTCTGCCTAATTTTGAAAAGATTCAGAACTAATTCATGAAAAGTTATTTTGATTCTTTTTATTGCTTGAGGATGTAGAGTTACATGCTGATATTGCACTTGACCAATATATATGGTTTCTAAAAGCAAGTTAGTAACGTTGTGTAGTGGAAGAGCCTTATGTGGTACTTAGAAGGAACTCTTGATGAATAAAGAGAAGATTTAGCATACAGCAATGCAATATCCTTAATCTTTAGTCTGAGTCTGAATTACCTTGGGGCTTATTGAAACTGTTCAACAAATAGTACTGAAATGACTGGATATTCTCAGACAAAAGAATAAAATTGAATCCATAAACCATATACATACATAAAGTCAAAGTGCTAAATTCTACTTAGAAATTCAGTATATAGAATAAATTATCAGCATAACTCTTTGTGAGTATGGATTAGGCGATAGTTTCTTTAAAATGACACTGAAATTACAAGCAACAAAATATTAATTGGTGAATTGAATGGTTACATTGTGTGTAGGGGTGGGGGAGGTGAAGGTATTGCTGGTCCTGGGGCTTGAACTACGGACTCTGACACTAACCTGAGCTCTTGTGTTCATTTGACCCATAGCTCTACTTTAGGCTTTTCATGGTGAACTGGAGAAAAGAGTCTCACCGACTTTCTTGCCAGGGCAAGACTGAGCTATGATCCTTAGATCTCAGCTCCTGCGTAGTGATGATTGTAGGCATGAGCCACCAACATCTTGCCAATTTTAAACATTAGTTCCTCAAAAGTCATGACAAGTACAACCTGTAGCACACGACAAACTTTTGGAAATCATATATTCTATAAGGGACTCATATCTACAATAAGTTATATTCATAATTCAGAAAGATAACCCAATTAAAATATTTATCAGTAACATTAATGATTATAGGATAGGATAGTCAAGATATATAATGAGGAGAGAATCAGAATCTGATTCACATTTAAGGTACCTTATACCTCTTTATTAACTATAAGTAGTTCTTCCAAACCACACTGCCTTTAAATTTTTAAATTCACATATAATGAATTAAACTGACAATTAGAAATAAATTAAATATTTATTCTAGCTATAATGTACTATATTAATAAGATATATCAACTATATACCACTTTTTTTTTGCCAGTCCTGGGGCTTGAACGCAGGGGCTGGACAGGGCCTTGATGCTGTTCCTGAGCCTTTTTGTGCTCAAGGCTAGTGCCCTATCACTTGAGTCACAGTGCCACTTCTGGCTTTTTCTGAGTAGTTTATTGGAGATGAAGAGTCTCATTCATGGACTTTCCTGCCTGGGCTGGCTTTGAGCCTCGATCCTCAGGTCTCAGCTCTGGAGGAGTAGCAGGATTAAAGGCGTGAGCCACTGGTGCCCAGTTATATATACCACTCTTTAATATATGATTTCATAAAATTAATGACACACCCAAAAGAATATGAGACAGATTTAGAGGGACGTGCTTTTCATTGTGTCTCTGGAGCAGGAGTTAAACTATGTCAGAGGACTGCTGAACGCAGATGTATTATTGCTAATGTTAGCCCTACAAATAACCCTCTTAATATTTATTTTACCTTTAAATGAGATAAGTTGTCAGGAATCTGGGTAGTTGACTCCTTAGTTGACATCTGTTAGCTCCTTCCTTGGTTGTCTAGCTATTTCGAATGAAGTAGTTAGCTTCATTGCCAGTCAGAGCACTAGCTGCTTTGGGCACACCACAGATGCTCTGAGAAAGTTGTATGGAAACTATGGCTGTTTGCTGCCAAAGCACAACTCTGGCTCCAGAAACCATTGTCTTAGCCACAATTATTCCAAACAGTTTGCATTGGTGTCATAAGCCTCAAAAAATTTTAGATGATTCTACAACCATATCCACCCAGACCAGAGGGCAAACTCTCCTCCTGGTGACCCAGTATAAGGGCTGTGTTGTGAACCTAATCCTTGATTTCATGAAGGTCTGTCGTGATTGGTACAAACATTCCTTTATATCCTTTTTGCCGCTGTGATAATCAGGCAGTCTGGCTTCCGTTTCAGTCAGCTGGGAGTTAGCTTCTTATTCTAGCCCCTACCTTTGCAACATTAAACTCAAAGAAAGGCTTTTCTTGGGTGATTTTTTTCCTTGCCTACCTTTGATCTTTAGCATTCATAGACAAGGCTTAGCTGATAGCAGGAAGAGAGGACAATGGAAGTGGTGCAGGCAGCAGTGGGCACTGTCTCAATGGTAGATAGTGGCAACTGGGTAGCTGAAGAGTTGTAGAGAGCAGCTAGGGCAGAAATAAATAACAAAGCGAGCAGAGGTGGTAGAGACGATGTAGTTGTGACAAGTGACTTTCTAAAAGGTTAAAAATAAATAACTTGCTTAGGATGATATAAATAATATGAAAAAATGAACTCCTTTGGAAAATTTCAAGAGCTCTTTAAAATCCCTAATGAAAAATTTAAATAATGCATCGCATATCATTACTTTACTCATGTGAGTCTAAACATGTAAACAGACTAGACGATCAACTCACTGACTTGATTTTACCACAAGTTTGTTCTGTTGTACATGGCCATGAGTCACCATTACTAGAAGGGAATACCTTTCCCCCAGGCTCCAAGAAACAACCATGACAACAACAAACTCCACCAAGATGATACAATTATACGGAAGAAAGAAATTAGTGAATACTATTGTCTTCACACCCAGAGTGAAGTCACTAACACCTACAAGTCTCCCTCTCCCCTAACTTAAATTTCATTCTGATTTCATCTGAGTACTTCTCCTACTACACAAAAATATGGATTCTATTCCCATGACTTTGATACTAATGAACCAGGACTGAACCTGATGGATGAAGGTATATTTAAAAGATATATCCTCTCTCTCTCTCTGTAATTTTTCATGAAAAGTTTTAAGTTATTGCTCAGGCTAACATTGCCCAACTGTAATCCCAGAGCAACTCAGTGCATGAAAATATGGGGCCCCCAAGAGTAGAAAGGCTGCATCTCTTTATTGATAACTGTATCTAAGAGGAAGCAGGAACCCTCTCTGTACTGGATTGTTCTTGCATTTCAGTTAATTTCCTAATCACGGCTTTATGGGCTTTTATTTTCAAATTCCCTTTCCTAAAATATTTTGAGAATCTTAATAAGTCTATGTTTTAACAGATGCATACTGGAAGAGACAAATATCCTGGACTATTTGAAATAATCATAACTGATTCCAATAATCATTGGAATCTTCTGAAGACCATCCTCTCTTTTTTCCTTCAGTTTTTCAAAGCCCCTTGAGTTTGATGGGAATTCAAAGACATGACTTGTACACAGAGAACAAGCATCAAACACGTGATGTGTGAAGTCAGTGTAAGATTGGGTTACAAGCTTGAAATAGTTGTATGATGTGTAAATTAGCATCATGATGAATACAGTAGTTTTCATCAAGTGCTTGAGGCAGCTCTTTGAAAGGAAGGGGAAATTGGCCAGTCTGCTCTTGATCTTTATGAAGCTTCCTGAGAAGAGATGTCACCAAGAATGGATCAGAGAGTACAGGAATATGTAAAATATATCTGATCTCTCCTTCTGCTACTGCACATTGTCACTGGCTCTTGGTTTGATCGAGGTTCGCTATGTGTGAGGACAAGGACTAATACAGGGCTAGGGACCCTCTTAGTGTGTACTTGCCAAATTCATGTCTCAATTGAATTTAAGGGATGGGGCAGGGTTAACAGGAGACCCCGAGCTCAAATCTAAGCACTATCAAATACATAACAAATAAACAATAAAATTAGGGCACAGTGAGGTCAGATAAGCCCTAGAGCCTGAGAGTCTTAATTTAGATCTCATAATTTTTGCAAATGTCTTGTAGAATATAATTTTTGTTTGCTTCATTTGCTAAGACACTGAACCATATTGTTTTATTTAGAATATGTTATTATTTTTTATTACTATTATTATTGAGACAGGATCTTAATATGTAGTCCTGCCTGGTCTTAAATACACATCCCCTTAGCTGGGTGCCTGTGTCTCATGCCTTTAATCCTAGCTATTCAAGAATCTGATATCTGAGGATTATAGTTCAAGGTTCAAAGTCACCTGTGCAGGAGAGTCTGTGAGAATCTATCTCTGACTAATCGCCAAAAAGCCAGAAGTGGAGCTGTGGCTCAAGTGGCAGAATACCAACCTTGAGAAAGAAAGAAAATAAATAAAAAGCTCAGGGACAAGCTCCCAGGCCTAGTTCAAGCTCCAGGACTGGAACACAAACTTAATCAAACAAAAAACTAAAAGCACAAAGCATGCAGTCCTCTTGCATCCAGCCTCCCTAGTACTGGGATTACAGACATATACCACCATGCCTGGCATTATTTTAAATAAAATAAATGCTGGAAAGGATGAAAAAATGAGATGTGGGAGTATATGGGAAATGGAGTTTCTCACTGAAGAGGAAGGAAAAATACTGGGAAAAGGATATGTTTGTTGTCTCTTGTTCAAAAGCAGAGGTTTATTGTTAGGGGAGGAGTATGAAGATGTTCTATTTCTGTTTTTGAGGTTAAAAATTACAGTGTGAGTGAGTAATAGTGATAACAATCAGGGATTTGAGGTAATGAGGTAAGAAAGGCTTTTGTGGCAGTGTTTTTAAAAGGACATGAATAGATACTTATATAGTTTTGCTGACAAAGGAGCATCAAGTCAGAAATTATTTGTCTTGGTTATTCGAGCTCCTATTAAAAGGAAGTACAATATAATATATTATAAATACAAACATGTATTTATTAATATGTTTACAGTTTAAAATTTGTATCAAAATGGTTTTTTATGGTTACCAGAACCAGTTTTTGAACTCAAAAATCATCGTGAAATAATAAAAAATACTATACTCAGTCATGTTCTTTTCTCCCTAAGCTTACTGTCAAAAGTCCAGATTTTGAGAGCAAGAAGTATTACATAAAACATTGGCTCATGCTTATAAAAAAAATCAGGTCCCACATTTGAAAATTCTACAGATTTATTTATCGGCTGCTATTTTGTAATAAAATAGGATAAGGTTTTTTTATTTTTAAAAGTGGATAATTGTATTTGTAATATAAAGGCTTTAAGGATTAGAATGGTTACTTCTTAAGTGTATGTGTACATTTGAAGTATTAGTTGTCTGCTTGCTTCTAGAAAAACTGCATTCTTTAATTGACATGCTTATCTATATAAGTATTTTTTGGGGGGGGAGAGTACTAGGGAATGAATTTAGGGTAAGCTTTCTAGGCAGGTGCTCTACCACTTGAGCCACTCATTTGGACTTTTCTGTGGTTGCTATTTTTGAGATAGAGTCTTGTTTTGTGGTTGGGCTGCTATGGACTTTGATCTTCCTATTTGTGTTTTAAGTTGCTAGGATTGTAAGCCAGTCATCCCCTGGATCTCAGTCATTGGTTGAGATAGAGGCTCAAAACTTCTTCATTCACTGCTTGGTTATACTGCTAATTATAATCAATTTCTCTGTTATGTGAAGAGTCTGGAAATTTGATTCCAGAATAAAAACAAAATATTAAAAAACGCTTTGGCCTTTTGTCCTTGAAGTCTATTTTTTCCCCCCACTCCACTTCCTTCATCTTATGTATCTTTATTGGGCCTGGGTCCTGTCAGAGTCATTTTCCTTACTTTGAGCTCCTTGTTCCTTATTCAAGATGAGATCATAGACTGGACCCAATTGTTAAATTGTATTTAGATGAAGGATTTGTAAAGAAACCCACAATAAAAACCCTACCACATAATAACAGTGAAGAAACATTTTATTGTCCATGAGAAGTGCCTTCTTAGCTATTTTTGTCATATCAGCAATAAACAATGATAATTATGGCAAGCATACTAACATTACTCTTCCCAGGTAGCACTCTGTGCCTAAACTACCTCCTCCCCTTGTAGATTGCTTTCTTCTAGAAGACTCAGGATGGTTACATCCAAATGGTCACACCCTCCTTGTATGACATTGTTTAGATTCCTATATCCTATAACCAGAAAAACAGGAATTTTTTGCATGAAACTCTGGGTGCAAACTTCTGTGGTGTTTGAAAAGGACTGTTTTCATGAGTTCAGCCTCTGAGAACCACACAGTGGAGGTGGCAATGAGATATGAAAAGATGCTCATAGGGCCCTTCCTTCTGGAATGCTCTTCACCAGCCTTTGTGGTCACCATTCTCCTTAGCATCATTACCTGGGCTTTCCATGATCATTCTTTTTTTTTTTTATCTTCAAGTACTTCCTGTTAATTCTCCCTCAATCAGAATTGAACACCTCTTCTGGGTACATTTTGTCCTTATTGTCAACTTATGCTTTGCATATGTTTTTTAATTAACTTTTTTTTTTTTGCTGGTCCTGCTTGAACTCAGGGCTTGGGTATTGTCCCGAGCCTCTTTGTGCTCAAGGCTAGTGTTCTACCATCTGAGCCAAAGTGCCACTTCCATCTTTTTTTTTTCTGAGTAGTTTATTGGAGATAAGAATCTCATGGACTTTCCTGCCTGGGCTAACCATGATCCTCAAATCTCAACCTCCTGAGTACCAAGGATTATGAGTGTGAGCCACCAGTGCCTGGCTGTTTTGCATATTTTATTACTGCTATAATCTCACTGCTTTTCTTGCCTGCCTTCTGGATTATCTTAGGGCAAGGACAATATTCTTTAATCATCATGTCTCTGGGTACTGTGGAATGAATTTCTATTAAAAATTTTTATTAACCGAATAGATGAAGACAGGTGTATTACTGTGGAAGGCATAAAAAGAATGATAACATTCAAAAGTAAATTTCTGAGTAAAAGTACTCCACTTTATTTGACATAAAGCTACCAACCCTTATTTTAAGATGATTATCTTTCCTTTAAATATTTGAAACTTGAAAAGTTATGCAGATTCGGATGTTTTGGGAAAAAGGAGAGCTAGAGATAATATAAGTTAATGAAATCACACTTTATATGTAATAAAACAAAGTATGTAGATTAGCATTCAGTACAATTGCTCTTGCAATGCCTTTGATCTTTAAAACCATTTTTTCCCTACTGCTTCATTCTAGGATGCTTTAAATCCATAAATCCACAATGCATAGTAGGATTTTTTTTTCAGTGTTTTTATAAACTGCTAACTGATCTGAAACACTGGAGGCAGTGTTTCAGTTACATGGGCTGTTTCAGTTACATGGGCTGTAATCATAATGAGATGGCTCCTGATGGAGTTTGGGCCCTGGTGTCTTCTCAGTGCTCTGGTTAAGAGTATTAAATGTAACTGCTTTATGATTAAAACACACACACACTCACACATACACACAACTATGGCATCATTGAATTAATTAGGTGAGGGCATAATTTAAAATAAAAGCTCTTCAGCTCTTCCTCACTAATGTTAGAAAACGAAGTACAATAAATATACTCCAAGCTTTGATGAGCTTTACTTACGATTAATTAGCAGATTTTAATGGCCTTTCCTAATGGGATAGCTATTCTATTGATCCACCTAATTAAGGATCATGAAAGTAAAAAGGACTCTCCTTCATTTTGATGACCCAATCTCTTTGAATAGTCCAGAATAATGTTGGTAGTGGGGTGTGTGTGTGTGTGTGTGTGTGTGTGTGTGTGTGTGTTGTGTGTGTGTGTGTGTGTGTGTGTGTGTGTGAGAGAGAGAGATATTCATGTGAGGTATGTCTTTTTTTTTTTCCACCAGTACTGGGGCTTGATCTTAGGACTTCAAATTCTCACTTGGCAGGCACTCTGTCATTTGAGCCATACTTCTACTAGCCTTTTGCTGGATAATTGGAGGTAAGAGCCTTGCAAATTCATCTGACTAGCTTGGCTTTGAAGCTTGTCTTCAGGTCTCAGATTTGTGAGTAGCTAAATAGATAGGCTTGAAATGTGCTCAGCAGCTTTCTTTTGCCAATTTTTATTTTGCTTTTGTTTGCTTGGATACTGGATAGAGAAAAACAGAATAGAATCCTGGGAAGGAATGATCATTTCAAACTGTATAAATACTCTGTGTAATTAGTAGATTTTAATTATTTATCATTATTGACTTGAATTAATGAATGCCTATTCCACACACACTCACAAACCACACAGGAAATGACAAGTGTAGTACCTGCTTACAAGTATTTAGCCTTTATTTTTGCAAAGAGAACCAGGATGTAATGTTAGGGAAAAAAATGAGGAGCTAGGCAGCCAGGAGGGCTCCAACCTAAACAAAGGTCTATGCTACATGAAAATAATTTTATGCTGATAAAACATAGAGACACCAGAAGTTCTGTATGTATGTATTTACTTTGGGAAGATGGGTCTCACAATGTGGAGAATCAAATGTACTCCTTTAAACGGATGCTATGGGATTCCTTTGTCTACAATAACAGGAAGTTCTTGGACTGTCCTTCCTCCTCTCTCTCTTTCTCCTTCTCTGCCTGCCTCTTTTCTCTGTTCTTCTTTCCCTTTCTTCTTTTTTTCCTTCTATCCTTCCCTCCCACCTCTTTGTTTTATTCCTATTTTTATTTTCCATTTTCTATTTTATGCTGCCATGTTAGTTGGTGCTGCTGTGAAACCATATTAAAACATTACAATACCAGGAATAAGATGGCATAAGGAAATATGTTAAATTCAAACTTTTTAGAAAGTGAAAGGCTCATGGATTAGTTTACATTTTTATAAAGGAAACATTAAACTATGTCTGACTTCCCTCCTGGTGGTTAAAAGCTTGTCATAAAGTTAGTATGATTTTGGAGAAAAGAAATTATTTCCTATAAGTGTTCATTCTTCTGAACACTGTACTGACAATTTGAGTTTTGTATAACTGTAGATACCTTGTTTCTAAAAGACAGGAGGAAGTGTTTGTCTGGCAGTTGTGATGTAGCAGAGGTTTCAGTCCATGGTGCATGGACTGTACCTCATGGAGATGGAGCATGTGGCAGAGGAAGATTCTGCACCTCTGAGAAAGAGGAAGATGCCAGGGATCCCAATTTCCCAGTGACTTAGCTTTCTTCCACTTCCTAAAAGTCCCATTGCTTTGCAGTATAACCACTGTCTGGTAATCAGGTTTTGTTTTTGTTTTAAATTAGATGAGCCTTTGAGAAACATTTAAGCTTTAAACCATAAGGTGGCAGTGAGTTTCAAAATGCAAATTTATTTATTATCATTATTATTGGTGTGTATATGCTGGTCCTGGGGTTTGAATTCAACTTTGAGCATTTGTGTTCAAGGCTAGCACTCTACCACTTGAACCATGGTTCCACTTCCAGCTTTTGGTATGGTTAATTGGAGAAAAGTCTCATGGACTTTCCTTTTTAGGCTGGCTTTGAACCTCAGTGCTCAGATCTCAGCCTCCTGAGTAGCTAGGATTACAGGCATGAGCCATCGGAGCCCAGCTTCTATCAATTTTATGAAGTATAGTTATCCCATTCAGTGTGGGAACTCCTGTCCCCAGCTACTGTTGGTGAGTAAATCATCCCAGAAGCCACATTTTAAAATATAGAGTATTGGAGTATTTATTATACAGTTAACAGGCTGTCGGCCGCCAGTTATAAAGGCTTGTAGCACGCAAATACACATAGCACAGCTAGCAAACATGCTAAAGAGGAAAGAAATAACAAGAACAATACCAGCAAGCCCATTCAGCTCCAAAGGAGAGCTGAATTGCGATGCCATGATGACCAGAGATGAGCCAGGAGACAGGACACAGGACAAGATCACAGAGACACACGTGGCATGGAGTCCAGCTGCTAGGCTGGTCTGGGCCTAAAGATCAGTGCAGGGGGCAGATGCTCAGGAAATTCCCAGCCCCAGGCACTGGACTGACAGATTCAGGAACCTATCAGCCAAGTGCCCACCCCTCTCTCCAGGGATCCAGGCACACCCATCACCTGGGAGGCAGGTGATGGGTAGGGGCGTTTCCTTCCCCTAGCATGAAGACAAGATGCCAGACCCTACCATCCACCATGTGGCCAGTATGGCACTGGCCAGACCTGGCCTCCTTACTTCATTAGCCACTTGTGCCTAGCAAGATACAAGTAATTTTAAAGTCCAAATGTCTGGTACGTCAGCTAAAGGAAAAGATAAGAACTCATTTGTAAGCAGGAGATTGCCAGTTAAATTTTATGTACCTTTTAGTGTTCTAGGTTCTTAAATTTTTATACAGAAAAAACTTGGAAACCATGAAAATATGTGACTATTAATATTCTGTTATTATGTTCATGATTAGCTTGGAGACAGAGTCACCTAAGTTATTAATTTGCACCCTGCTGTGGTCAAGCTGAACAGTTTCACAGAAACTACATGTTTGGAAGGGGATGTACCCTGTCTAGAGCAGCACGGCCCCAGTGGGCAACGTTAATCATTTCTCAGGACTCGACTTTCAGAATTTGGTACTCTCTAAATATGAGGTATGAGAAAGGAGTCAACTGCTTTTGAAAATATTTTTCATTTACGAAATTTCGCTCTCCTTCCTTCCCCTAGCAATGATCTCTGTGGCTATCTTTGTGAATATGGCTGCCTTGAATATTTATTTAGGAACTATAATCTGAGTGGAAACAGAACCCACTGAATTATTATTAGGGAATATTTTTGTAATTGGGATTTTATTTATTAAAAACAGCAAATATGCTTTGAAAATAACACTTTATCTCCGAGTAAGCATAATGAGGCCAGCATTTCTGAGGGACAGGACACTGGCCTTTCCCTAAAAGTATCAAACATTTTATGGTTTGGGATTTCTTTTTTTGGGGGGGTCCAGTCGTGGGGCCTGAACTCTGGGCCTGGGTACTGTCCCTCAGCTCTTCAGCTCAAGGCTAACGCTCTACCATTTGAGCCACAGCACCACTTCCGACTTTACTTTTTGCTTGTGTGGTGCTGAGGAATCGAACCCAGGGCCTCATGCATGCAAGGCAAGCACTCTACCACTGAGACACCTTCCCAGCCCATGGTTTGGGGTTTCTTTCCCCTGTGGACATACCCTTCCAACCTCATCCTTGGGGGTGGGATGGGATGTGTGGCTGAACTCTTTTGTTTTCACTGGACTGTTCTCACCTACTCTCTTCTTTTTGCAATTGCTAGATTTCATTCTCATTTTTTTGGCTGGGTATTCTGTTTAACTGTGGTGAGGTGCCTAGGTATTAGGGAGTCTGGATAAAGCTTTTTGCAACACTCTGCACTTCTGTACTTAGATAGCTGGCAGTTTTCCCTACCTCCATTTCATGCCCACATAATTACACAGAATTGTCCTTTCCACTTTTAATCTTGCCTTTGGGAGATGAAGAGTAGGTAACTATTTTAATTGCAACTCCTGGTAGAACAACTTTAGAAGGGAACTTTAGACAAACTTGGGAATTATTTCTGAGGATTATTATTTTTTTTTCTGGAACATTTTGACTAATGATCTTCAATCCCTATTTTTTAAGGTACAATAGTTAGACATGTCTTTGATTTAGATTGTTCTTCTTTTGATCTTTAGTCTATTAAAAATTGACATCAGCCAGAATCATGCTTTTCTAGCTTTAAAGCAATTAGAGAACAGAATCCCTCAGAGTTTTAAGCCATCTTGTCTGGAAGATAAATGTGAGTATTTTCCATATTGGGAGACTACCTACATATTCAGTTTATTCTTAGGAAAGACTCTTGAGAGATGTTTACTGTCTGTCTCTGATCACGGAGGTTAGGTAGGACACTATCCCCAGGTAGAGGGTCCCATTGATTAAGCTCATTGGCTAGTGTTAGTGAAGGCATTCATCCTGGCCAGTTAGTGCTTCACACATACAAAACAGATTCTGGGGTTGGTTTGAGAGATGTCTATGTAAACCCAATCCCAAATACTTAAATTTTATGTATCAAGTTATTTCAAAACTTCCAATATCTGGAAGATAAAAGCAAACTTGTCTAAGACTGATCTTTAACAAGCTGATCTCTTAGAAGAAAGGCTTGTCCCTAAAGAAGCACTATGGAGGTGAGTGCTGATTTCATTCTTGGGGTTTTGTTGACTACTTAGCTTGGACCACAGCTTTCCTCAGTATACCACAGCAGGGGCTAGTGCTTTTCCACCAGGAATCTGATGTGGTGATTCGTGTGGTAATCTTCCCATACCTTATAGATGCAGTCTTAAGGTTTAGATGAAGCAAAGATATACTAGTAAGCTTCCAAATATACTAAATTGTCATATGACTTAAAAGCTTCTCAGAGACACACTTCCAAGGTGGCTGAGGGGGAAGTCTGTTTTCCAGGGTCAAATGTCTGCTCCTTGAGATGACTCTGCTTTGCCCCAGAATGCGATGGGGCAAGGAACAAATGTATGTGCTACTAATTCTGAATGCATGAGCTTTGCCCAGTGTACACTGCTTGGGCAAGTCAGATACGTGCTCTGTTTGGCTTACTATCCCTTATTCGCACAATGCTATCAACATTACTTCACATTTATGGTGTCTACAACATTGCTAAGATAAATACAACTATTGCATTTTTTTTTGAAAATGAGGCCATTTGTTGAATACATCCTCCACATGTTTGAGTGTCTTCTTATGGTAAGTTTGTTCTAAGTCCTTTCTTAGGGTAATAACAAATCCTATTTTCATTCTTGCAAAAGAAATGCAACCTACTTCTTAATATTGATATTAAAAGATATATGTGGTAAAGAAAAACATAAAAGGTGTTGGGAGAGGAAAGGAATTACGTTTATTGGCAGGTTCTCGAAAAGATTTTGATGACTTGTAAAATAAATGCCATTTAGTTTCTTAAAGACCCACTAACTACAAATGAGGAAGCCAAAAGGGAACACAGCAGAAAATGAGTTTTGCTGGGGTGGAATGCTTGTGGGAAGCATTGAAGGAAATTGACTTTGTAAGATGAGTTGGATCAAGACCGTAGATGGCCTTGAATTCCAGGCTAAACAATTTGGTTTTTATTGGAATTAGTCTCTGGGAAGATTAATCTAGCAACAATGTGTAAACATGTCACCAGGCTGATACAACTCAGATGACTCTTTAAGCTCCTTGGTTTGGCCGAATGAAGCACCAATAAGGGCTTTAAAAAAGCAAACTACATGGAGAGATATGAGAAGCATAGTTTGGCTGATGGACTCAAAATAGGAAATTACTAGGTTTGAACAGGACCACATACTAGGGGGCAATATTAGAGTTAATGCGCCTAGAGTTAATTTTATTAATGAACAATAGCAGGGCTCCTAGTTGAGCTGTTTGGGCTTTGTATTTCCCACTTGAATTTTTGGCATGGACTACTCATACAAATATGGATAGTAATAAGACATGGTCAATGAATAGAGCTTATGTATAGTACTGCCAGTCTTTCTCAAAATATGATTCTCACCAGCATTGAGTATAGGATGTCAGTTCAACTGAGTGCCCTAGAATCTCACCAACAAATACATGCTTAATTTTAATAGAATCCCAGTAGGATGTGTGTGTTTTTTGTTCACTAAAATCTAAGTCATCCATATTGAGGAGTATTTCGGTATTTTCTTTTCATTTCTCTTGAATATATGCATTTCCTTAGTTGAGATTTTGACAGAAGCTGTGAATCAACTTCTGGGCACTTATTTATAAAATGCAAGTGCTGGGGCTGGGAAGGTGGCTCAGTGGTAGAGCGCTTGCCTTGCATGCATGAGGTCCTGGGTTCGATTCCTCAGCACCACATAAGCAAAACAAAAAACAAAAAAAAAACCCGGAAGTGGTGCTGTGGCTCAAGTGGCAGGGCGCTAGCCTTGAGCTGAAGAGCTAAGGGACAGCGCCCAAGCCCAGAGTTCAGGCCCCACGACCGGACCCAAAAAAATAAAATAAAATAAAATAAAATTCAAGTGCTGTCTCTGATTGACCAAATCTTGAACATCAGGTGTGCAGGTGGCAAAGCTGGCTTTGTGCTATGAAGACCTCTTTGTATGCTGGCCCAGGTGGTCACATCTTTCTGCAACTAACTAGTAGCCTCTGGGGATTTCTTACTGTCAGTATTATCTCAGACTTCTCAGCTGGGGATGTCATGGAAATAAATGAGATTTGCCCTACTTTTAATTCTGATTAAATTTGGGGAGCACTTGGGGTAACTAAGTGGACAAGGCAGAAAACCTGACCTAAATTATTTGAAATAAAACTTTATATTCAGAGCATTTGTTTTTATGATAGCTGATAATATGGGCTACCTCATGTATACAATATCAATATAAAATCCCTTCCCTAAAGGTCAGTTTGCATAGAATAAGTGTTTCCTCTACTTTTAGTAATGTCTTACTGGAGAATACTGCCCTACTTTCCTACCCTAAGCAATTCTATCCAACCTGGCAGCATTGTTATATGAAACCAAAGAAGCAGTCTGGCCAGATTCCCTGCTGCCTGCATTGAAAAGTTACCACCATTCCAGAAGAGGTAAGAGCATTGAATTCTCTACCCTGGAAACCATGTTATGGCTGAGATCAGCTTTAACATGTACATGGCTGAGAGAAACAAGATGCCATTATACCCTCCTAGATCATACAGGAAGGAGGTATCAGAGCCTCGAATTTTCTATTATAACTGGAGACAATATTTGTTTTTGCTTAATTTATTGCCACTTTGGGTCAGCTTTATTTCTCACGTGTCAAGATGGCTGCTCAAAATCAGAATCTTTTTGGGCATAGAAATATCCTAAAATTTCTCACAAAATTTAGCAATCTTCTGATTTTAAATAAAAAATAGCTTTTAATTTATTTGCAAGAGAATAGAACTGTCTGTCACACACCATGATTTAAATTAGGACAGGACTCGGGCATTTTGTGTGTCATTTCTGACTTCTATATAAGATAGCTACATTTTGTTTCTCCAGTTGTTAGGGAAAGGAAATCCTTTAATGGATCTCTAGGATGACATGAGTAGTATTGGTTTTGACAAATGTTACTTTCATGGGTTAAGTATTTATCAAATGTATCATCTCTCTGATCTTTCACATGTTGAGAGCATTAGCACATGAGGTATTTAAACATCCTTTCTGGAATGATGCTCTATTATTTCTTTTAGAGAATTATGGGAGCTGCCCATTATTTCCTTGGATGTTAATGTGAGCTCATCTTGTCATGTTGCATGAAAAAGTTTAGAAGGCATATGACCTCAGTCAGGGCTGTACAGTCATTGTTTGTAATCTTAATTCTATTGCAATCCATGATCCACCATGATCGTTTATTTTTGGTAAATTATGAATTATAAAGAAAATAGACATCAGATGAGACAGAGGAGAAAGATACAACTAGTAAAATCTCTTTTTTGTGTGTGCACACCAGTTTTGAGGCTAGAATGCAAGGCCTGGGCACTGTCTTTTAGCTTTGCTCAAGGTTGGCATTCAACCACTTGAGCCACCATTTCATGTCCAGCTTTTTGGTGCTTAATTCGTGAAAAGGGTCCTGTGGATTTTCCTGCTCTGACTGGCTTTAAACTGTGATCCTGAGATCTCAGCTTCCTGAATAGCTAAGATTGCAGTCATGAGCCATCGACACCCAGCTAAAATCACTCTTTAAAAAACATTTTACCAGGCCAACTCAACTTAGGCTAGATTGAATTTGATGTGTTCAGCAGTCATTGGGCACTTGGACCACTGCTATAATGTTTTTACTGTTGGCATTTTGAGGAAGTCAAAGTGATTTTCCTTAAGTTATCTCATTTGCCCCTCATGAGAGTTTTTTTTTTTTTTTTTTAAGGCAACAGCTTGACCTTGCAGAACACAGCATAGGTAAGCACTCTGGTCGATAAACTATCAGTTAAAAGCACAGGACCACCTGCAAATTGGACCTGGGCTGCAATCTACTAGCAGCATGACCTTGAGGAAACTTAGTGACTATTTATTCTTTTGGAATTGCTGTTTCTTCATTTAATAAATTGAAGCACAGGCTGTGTACAGTAAGTGAGATGATCCACGTATTTTGGAAACGAAGAAAAGACTTGGCTTGGGGTCAAAGGGAAGAAGTAAATGGAAGTAAGGAACTATCTAGCCTGCTGTGGGGAGGGGAATTTTGAATGGGCTTTAGGGAACATAGAATTAGAGGCACTTAGGTACCCCAGCCCTCTAAACTCCCTCTCTCTAGCCTTTGTCCCTGCTTCTTTCCTTGTGTGCCTCCACGAGGTAAGGGGTCATTTGCATCGCTGAGCGCACTTCAGTCCAGCTTTGCTTTTAGGAAAGAGTCTCTCCCTTTCTCCATCTAGAATGGAAAATACTAGCAAGTGTTCCAAGAGTGGCAGGCCCTTAGGTACACACAACTAGAGAAGCACTTTTAGAAGGAAGGCTGGAGATAGGGAGAGGTCATCCGAAAGCTCTAACAAATGAAACATTAACAGCCACTCTAGTTGTTAAGGGACTAAAGCCTGACCTGTATTAAGTACTTCATGAATGACAGGCTGCTTTTGTTGCTTCATTGTTGTTGTTGTTATCCTTAGCAGCAATGACTTTTGGGCCTTCCCTGAAAGGTATCCAGTGTCCTTTCTTTCACAGTCCTCTGATGCAAGGAAAAGGGACTCCCAACACCAAGTGTAGCTGCCACCAGGTAAGGTTGGTCATCTCTGCTTTCTCTTTGTGCTGTCTTCTGTCAAATATTCCAAAGTTTAAAATTACTTCTACCATAGTGGTTGATTAACCCAGTAACACTTAACTATAGTAGATTCTAGTAGCCTTGATAAAAAATTAATTTCTCTTTGAATGAGAAGTTTATAAATCATCATTTAAGCTTGGATGAAGGAGGTGTCTGACCTGGAAAGGTCAATGTGGGAATGGCAGTTTTTCTTTCCCTTAACCATCAGGTGTGGGTGTCCTGGCTCTTCCTTATAGGCTGTCACTTCCTAACACCACATATTACCTTCCTTCTTCTTACTCTGCCATGACAGTAACTTAACATCTCCTTTTCGGACAGTTAGATGCTCTCTGGCATAGCAAATGTATGTTTTTGGGAGCTCTGGAAATATCAGGAAGTCCTACAGAGGGCAGAAAAAGTGTGGCAAGGTAATAAGGGCAAAGGCCTCCTCTCATAGAGGTTCTGAATCCCTCACACGGTCTTGAGCAGTCCTGTGGGTAGACTCCTACACTTCTCATCACCATGGCCTTGAGCAGTCTCACATGTGGGTCCCCTTGCCTCTGAAGACTTGCATGTGAATAATGCACCAATTGCAACCCAGAAGTGTGCACCAGAATGGGCTCCCACTCTGAGAGGCTTGTCCACACTCAGAGAGCTTGTACAGCATGATATTATTGGCAGTCTGCCCAATCATCCTGAATTATGTAGTTCTCTTTTAGAGATACCTTATTAACCCCTGCAAAATGCATCCCAAAGGTGCCATCTCTTAAGAGCCCTCCTGGTCACTGAGAACTCTGCCTTACTTTTTATAATCCTTGCCATTTCACTTTTCCCTCTGTGATCACAGACTCATTCTTTGAGACCATTAGAGCCAAAGGACCAGATCCAATAGTGGCAATTCATCAAATCACTAGATAAATAAGAAATGTCTATGGAACTCAACGTGCCTATGTGTTACTGGTATTGGCGATGGGACATCAAGTTTCACACTAGGGAATGTGGAACTACAGGAAGTCATACTGATACCTATAGATGGATGCATTTTGTGTTAGAAGCTACAAAGATGTCACAACTATGGACTGCATCCCCAAGGAGATTGATTTTGTGATGGGAGAAAAAAATACTGCACAGAGGAAGCTAGAAACAACTCTCTAGCATTTCAAACGGAGAGCAAAAGAAACCACAGGAGAAAGGAGAAGACAGCCTGCAAAGTCTCTTTTAAGAAGCATGGCAGATACTGACCAGCGGGAAGATTTTAGGATTTTGTCACAACCAACAGAAATCTAACACATCCTCCTTGTACTTTTGTGTATATTGATAGTCCAGCAAATGAACATTCCATTTTTACCCAGGAGAGATTCTTGCCTCTGAAATTTACCAGTATTCAGTCATATTTTTCCCGTGCTTTTTAAAAAATTTCCCTCAGCTAATACTGTCTTCTTCTGGTGAGCTGAGCCACTGATTCACAGTAGATGTGTATTAAAACCCAAGGAGCTTAGCTGAAGAGAGATACTCAGTCAAATGTACTATTTCATAATGTAATCTCATAGACTAGAAGCATCTGATAACACTATAAATATATCTTGTGGAATAAGCAAAATCTGCTTGTAGATCACAAGCCTTTCTCAACCCTTGTTACATTGAACTAAACATAAGATTGCTGAAAGCCTTTTAACCTATAAGCTGTTGGAGCTGACTTTGGGGAGAAATCAGACCATATGAGGATCAGTAAGACAATTAACTATTCAATCTCAACCTGAGCCTTTGAAAAATGACTTTTTAAAGTGAAAGTACCAGGCCAGGTGCAGGTATACCTATAATCCTAACTACCCAGGAAGCTGAGATCTGAGAATCTTGGTTCAAAGACATGCTGAGCAGAAAAGTCTATGAGAACCTTATCTCCAGTTAATCACCAAAAGGTCAGAAGTGGAGCTGTTGCTCAAAGTGGTAGAAAAGCTTAGGGAAAGCTGGGCACCGGTGGCTCACATCTGTAATCCTAGCTACTCAGGAGATAGAGATCTGAGGATTGTGGTTCAAAGCCAGCCCCAGGCAGGAAAGTCCTTGAGACTCTTATCTACAATTAACCACCAGAAAACTGGAAGTGGCGCTGTGGCTCAAGGGGTAGAGCATTAGCCTTGAGCTGAAGAGCACAGGAACAGCACCCAAGCCCAGAGTTCAAGCCCCATGACTGACCAAAGAAAAAAGAAAAGAAAAAGACAAGCTCAGGGACAGTACCCAGGACCCCAGTTCAAGTCCCCCGAGTTCAAGTCCCCTGAGTGACAAAAAAACTACCACCAAATCCGTTCTAGGATCATCTTGTACAAGTGAATGTTTGGTGGCCTAGAAAACAAATCTAGCCAACCTCCATTCTTTTTTTTTTTTTTTGGTCGTGGGCTTGAACTCTGGCCCAGGGGGCTGTTTCTGAGCTCAAAGCAAGCACTCTTCCACTTGAGCCACAGCACCACTTCCAGCCAACCTCCATTCTTATGAGCTTTTTTCTTACCTGATTGCCTTTATCTGCTTTGACTAGCTAAAATCATTTTTTTTCTGTCTTTGAGCCATGTTATTGCTTTGTTTTATTTTTATTAGGTTCTAATTCTACCCAAGTAAGTACTACCGGATACTAATTTAGGAATATAGCATTATGATATCATTGTTTCCGACTTCATCTTTTGGAAAAAAATGTAAATGAACTCATTGGTGCTTTTGTAGTGAAGAATATGGTAGAAAGACTGTGAATTTTAATGAGTAAAATCACAATCATATTTCCTTCACGTAGTGATGATCATCAAGTTTATAAGCTTTGATATTTATGTAGAACTGCAGATTTTAAGCAACTTTTATATGTATTCTTATTTCATCCCCATTTCTATTTGATGTCTTACTACTTTTCTTTCTTTCTTTTTTTTCCCCTTAGGAGAGGAAAAAAAATAGGAGCACATAGATTGAATAATATAAAAATGCTTTGTAGTTTCTTTGGCAGAAACTCTCCCAGACACAGGACAGTGGGCTTATTTCACAAGGCTCTGCTGCAGTCCAGCATCAAAGACTTTATGAACACACACCAAAAAAACTATCTGACTCAGCTGCTCAGTGGTTATCAAAGGACTATGTCAGAGGTGGATGTTATGAATACAGTTTACAGTGTTTTTTGAGATGACTTCAACAAAGTGTGTTTATGTTTTGCTCCTATGTGCAAAATTTCTTGAGTTGAAACATGTTTATGGATCATGCATTCTATTCCATGTGCTCCAAGACAACCCAACAATCCTTGAATTTGCATAGTTCTTTTAAATATATTTTTTATTGTAAAGATACTGTACAGAGGGGTTGCAGTTACACAAGTAAGGTAATGAGTACATTTCCTATTGAGCATTGTTACCCTTCCTTTATTTTTCTCCTACCATCACTTTCCTCCCCATCTCCCCAACTCCTCCCTCCCTCCCCCAAAGTTGTAAAGTTCATTTACAACAAAGTGTCTTGTACATCTATCTCATTGTTACAATGGGTCATTCTATATCCTTATTTCAGCATTTTGTTATTTCCCTTACCTTCCCCCCGCAAAAGAAAAATATATATGAGGTGCAGGGCACCAGAATCAAATATAGCGAAAACAGGGTTTATACCATAGGGGGAAGAACATACAAAAGAAACAAAAAAAATCACATGGTACATTATAAGTACATTAAAAAAAAACAAGAAAGATAAAACCTCTTGGGTCCCTAGCTTGGGGTTCATTTCACTTAGCATCATCTTATATGGTCATATGCACATACCTCCTGACTTTTTCTGCTTATTCTATACATACACTAATTATTTTGCATAAGGGAAACCATGGGACCTATGTTTCTTTGGGCCTGGCTTACTTCAATTGCATAGTGCTTTAATTTTTAAACTGAAAAAAAAAACCCAGTCATGGTCATTGTCATGGGTTTAGTAGGTAAAGGAGTATTTATGATGAGGAAATAGAATTATTAAATCCATTTTTCTGATCAGAAAATCAGTTGATAATTTATGTGTATCTCTAAGTAGAAAAAGAACAAAACTTTTGAGAATTGATTGGTAGGCTTTTATTAATATTTAGTATGAAAGCAAGTTTAGAAAGATACACCATATGAAAAGGATGTGACAAAGAATACAGGATTCTAGACACTCATATACAGTGAGACCAAAAGAGAATAGTGTTAGGAGAAAAGCACCAAGATGTAATACGAAGCACCTCTTCATATGTATGTAAAGTAGTTTACATACTGAAACAAACTCCAAAGATAAGGAAACAAAAGACCTTTTCTTAATTTATATTTTGTTCTCAGATGACTCTGTATTCTTTATCTCATATACAGTGTAGACACATGCACAACTGAGGGAAGTTGGGAGGAAGGCTGAGAATCAGTGGAAAATGGGTGAAAAGGTGCAGCAGCGGATTCCACTGGCTTCTATGAATATTGATGAAAGTGAACTAAGCAACTCATGGACAGAGATGGGAGGGAGGGAATGAGAGAAAATGAGGGAATAGGCGATGTTTAGCAAAAGGAAAGAAATGTACTTATTACCTGATGCATGTGAAGGGAACCACTGTATATCACCTCTGAAATAACAATAAAGAAATAAAAAAAGAGAAAGATATGCCATATGTAAAAATAGGAAGGACATTAGATGCAGAAAGGTAAAGAGAAATCTGATTGGGTTATTTAGACAAAGTCATTGAAACATTCTTCTTACTTTTCTTGTATATGGATTAGGCACAGGTAATCCGGGGCCCAAACTTTGATCTCATCTCTTATTTAATCTTAGTGCTAAACTTCACGGGCATGGAACACCAAACCTATATAGGAGAAGGCTCCTGTGGCAATGATATTAGACTGAATTAAAGGCAAGGAAGAAGACAAAGGAAGCACTAAGCAAGCTTGGGAGAAGAAGTAGCATGGTAGTTCATGCCTGTCTCAATTACTCAGGAAGCTAAGGCAGGACAGAAGGGTGAAGCTAGTCTGGGTTACATGGATAAATCCTTTCTAAAGAACAAAATGTAGTTAAGAGATCTCTGGAGGTGTATGTAATTTTTAAGGTTCTCTGGATAAAAACTTGTCCTATTATGCTGTATAGTATTTTTACAGAAAAGCCAAGTGAAACACATTTTTCTCTTACATTATGCTAATTCTATAGTATCCTTCACCAATATTAATATTAATATTACTTACTTCACTTAACATGGGTTTTTCAAAGACTTTCCATTTCCTTACAAATGGGGCAGTGTCATTCTTTCTGATGGAAGCATAGAATTTCATTGTGTGTGTGTGTGTGTGTGTGTGTGTGTGTGTGTATGTATAAATATGTCTGTATATATGTATATATATATCACATTTTCTTGATCCACTCATCTACTGAGAGGCATCTGGGTTGATTCCATATCTTAGCTATGGTAAATTATATGCTGTGATAAACATAGCTTTCCTGGTAGCTTTAGTATGGCCTTGTTTGTGATCATTTGGGTAAATGCCCAGAATTGGGATTGCTGGGTCATAGGGGAGCTCTATGTGGAGTCTTTTGGGGAACCTCTATACTGCTTTCCAGAGTGGTTGAACAAGTTTACACTCCCACCAACAGTGCAGTAACATTCCCTTTTGGCCACATCCCCTCCAGCATCTGTTGTTATTACATTTCTTGATTATAGCCATTCTAACTGGGGTGAGGTGGTATCTCAATATTGTCTTGATTTGCATTTCTTTTATGGCTAGAGAAGTTGAGTCTTTCTTCATGTGTCTATTGGTCATTCTTATTTCCTCTTCAGGGAACTTTCTCTTTAATTCTTTAGCCCTATTATTACTGGGGCAGATGTTTCTTTGAGAATTTGTTGTTGGGGGATTTGAGTTCTAAGTATATTTTAGATATAAGACCCTTGTCTATTGTATGGCTAGTGAAGATCTTCTTCCAGTCTGTGGGCTTTCTACTGATCCTGCTAGCTATGTCCTTTGCCATGCAGAAGCTCTACAGTTTTATGCAATCCCATATGTCCAACCTTCCTTTGATTTGTTGTGTTTCAGGGACTTTATTAAGAAAATTTTGGCCTGTGCCAAGGAGCCCTAGAGTTTCTTCTTTTCCTTCTTGTAGTGTTTTCAGGGTGTATGCTTTTACCTGAGGTCTTCTAAAGTTTCTTTAATAAGCATTTTTAGTATGATAATACTTCAACTATGTTGGCAACTTTAAAGGAAAACATACTATATGATTGGTAATTGTAGCAATACCTTCCTGTTATGTTAGAGATATGGATTTTATGAATATGCTTCTTTGTAATCATCTTTATGAACCATTTAAATGAAAGAACATCTTGGATTTATCTGAAAAAAATAATTTTTTCCACATTTATATTGTTCAGTTTCATTTTTTTCTGTTAGGTATGTGAGTTTAAGAGGGTTACATTTGTCCTTCACTTGTGTGAACAGGCAGCATTACACAACAAACAACCCCTTTGTCCAACATCAAGGTATAAACACAGTAAATTGCACAAGCAGAACTTAGTTCCCTGCAGGCTGATCCATATACTTAATGAAGGACACGTGTGAACTCAGCCAGGAGCTCGACAAGTCTGTACAATTCATCCTATATGAACTTGACTTCAAAATATCTGTGTATGACTCTAGAAGTTATTTGCTGGGGGGCTTGTATAGCAATCTGAAAATATGAATCATCTACTCATGTACAATCACCAAAATCTTGACATCTCAAGAACTCTCTTCTTCTATCCCTGTGGGAATATTCCAGAAGCCAGAGTGACCTTATTTGTTCAAAAAATACAGATACAGTCAATGAGACAGAAAAATCCAATAAAGGCTTTCCAGGCTATTATTATGGCATGCTTGCTTCCCAGACTACTTCAATACTATAAAAAATATGGTTGTAAATATGACAGGAGGATTTGAGTTCTTATGCACTTTGATCAAAGACAGACAGATTTAACTGCAGGTTGTGGTCCTTTATTTTCTTTGGCTTTTATAATGAAGAATTATTATTGGCCAGGATCCAAAATTGTCTTTTTTTTTTTTTCTAGTCATGGGGCTTGAATTCAGGTCATGAGCTCTTTTGCTCAAGGATAGTACTCTACTATTTGGAATCACCATGCCACTTCTGGTTTTTGAGTGGTTAATTGGAGATAAGAGTTTCATGGACTTTTCTGCCCAGGCTGACTTTGAACAGCGATCCTCAGATCTCAGCCTCCTGAGTAGCTAGGATTATAAGCATGAACCAACAGTTCCTGACTACATTCTTTCTTGTTCTGCCCTTTATCATATACTAGATTGAGTTTGTTAGAACAAAATATTCTCCTGTTTTAGAAGTTAACATCCAGAATGAGATTCAGTAATAAACATTTGTTTACAGACACTAAGAGATTTTTGACAAAAGGCTGTTCTTACCCAGCCTTTTGGTATTTCTATTTGTTTTTGTTTTTGGTCTGGTTGTGGGGCTTGAACTCTGGGCCTGGGCGCTGTCCCTCAGCTTTTCAACTCAAGGCTAGTGCCCTACCACTTGAGCCACAGTGCCACTTCCGGCTTTTTTCTTTTTGCCTATGTGGTGCTGAGGAATCGAACCCAGGACCTCAGGCATGCAAGGCAAGCGCTCTACCACTGAGCCAACTTCCCAGCCCCCTTTTGGTATTTTTAAATAAAGACATTTGAGGGAGGAAGGAGCGAAGTTGTGGAGGTGGGAGGGAAGGGATGGTAGGGGAAAAACAAAGGAGGAGGCAGCAACAATGCTTGATAAGAAACATACTCATTACCTTGCTCATGTTACTGTATCCCCTCTGTACACTATTTTCACAATAAAAAACATTTTTAAAAAACAAGATTTTTAAAAAATGAACTACTTCTTCCATAAGAGAATGCAAAAGTACAAATGATTCAGAAGCATTCCTTCTTTGGTGTTTTGGGTGGTATTAAGATATAATATTGGTCATAATAGAATAAAAAGACAACAAAATTTTAGTTAGAAATAATCACATTCTAATTAACAACTTGACTTAAAAGATTCTATTGTATTTAGTGTTAAAATGGGAATCATAATTGTTTCCCCCCTTTACGATGGATGGATAAAAAGAAGTAAGTGAATTAGTAGGTGAAAGTGCTTGGCATGTAGCTAAGTCATCTATAAATTTCAAGGCAGACATGATGTTAGCTATGTAAATAATAGCCTGTTTTGATTTCTTCATGGATTTGTTTGTTTTGTCATGTTGATCTGGCTCAAGTAATACTTAGGCCTTGAAGAGAGAGTTTGATATGAAACAAAGAACAGTAAACATATTAGAATAGAAATAGTTTTAGGTCTTTTGTGGTAAAAAAAAAAATAGCTGCTATCTGGGTAGTTTCATGATATTTGTGCCTTTATCTTAAACATTCCCAGAAGTAAGTTATCTTAGATTCCCACTCACTATCTTTGCAGGCATTGAGTAAGAACATACTTAACTCTTTTGGTTTACAGTTTTATGTGTCTGTATCTAGATATAAAGCAACTAGCTTGCCCCTTTATATAGTTTAACTATCAGTCTGTCTATCAATCTATCAATCAATCAATCTATCTACCTACCTACTTATCTAATTATCATCTATAGCTTTACATCCTTGTACTCATATATAGCAGATATTACACCTAATTTCAAATTAGAAAATCTAGACACAAAATAGAAAATGTTCTGAGATCACAAATTAGCTTTTTATTTTTAATGTTAATGATGTTGGGGAAAATGGAGGAAAAATTAAAATTCAGATTCTGAATTAAAACTTTTTAAAGATAATTGAAAATTATTTCTTTTAATTAATTACAATATAAATTATATTTTAGCTCTGTATCTAGCTTTGCTATTTCACTATATTTCTCAAGTAGTTTTCTTCACTTATTCCCTTATCTAACTCCTTTCTTTATTTTACACCCACTTACCAGTAGAACCAACATTACCTTCTCAGAGAAATATTTCTATTTGCGGTGAGCCAATCCTTCTAAGGTGCATTAGCTTCTAACAAAGCATTGTTGACATTCCATTGTTTATTAGTTTTCTTCTGCCTTACCAACTCGTCTGTCAAAGTCTTGGTTATTCTTAGGACAGAATGCACAGTGCATAAATGAAGTTTCTATAAGAGACAATGTAGATCTAATTGATTTTGTTGTTGTTGGTGGTGGTGGTGGTTCTGAGGCTTGAACTCTGGGCTTAGGCGCTATCCCTCAGCTCTTCAGCTCAAGGCTAGCGCTCTACCACTTGAGCTACAGGGCCACTTCTGGTTTTTCTGGTGGCTTATTGGAGATAAGAGTCTCATGGGCTTTCCTGCCCAGGCTGGCTTTGAATCATGATTCTCAGATCTCAGCCTCCTGAGTAGCTAGGATTATAGGCTTGAGCCACCGGCACACAGCTGATCTAATTGATTTTAAAATGTGTGCTTCATGTGACAAACACCTGGTTGACTCTTATTGGAGCTGAGATTTTGCATCCTTTATTCAACATCTAGTGACATTTACCCTCAAATTTCTATTTTGTTCTCTTATGATGCTCAATGTAGATGGGAGAAGTCTTTGGTTTTTGTATTTTATTGCAGTATAGATGGGTTCTTTATTTATTATCTAGGGGGGGTTTTCTCATTTGATTTGTGTATTTATTTTCTTGAAGCTTGATCTCTATTTCAAAAATGCATTTAATTTGTCAATAATGTATCCCTGTGTCAAAATCTCAGTTTTGGTGAATCTGTTTTCTTCCACTGCTTCCTCTTTGATGAATGTCTTTGAGATTGTTCTAATATTTTTTAATATTCTGAATTTTTGTCCCATAATTTGTAGAATGATTTTTCTAATTTGGTCAAACCTGGTACTCCTGTACTTTGCTTCTTAAGAAGAGATTTTGCTCTTAGCAGTTACAATAATTATTGTTCCTCATCATTTAATCCTTTTAAAATCCAATCAGTTCAAAGACTTTTGCTCCTGGTTCACTTGTCTGTCATGGTATGTTCACCAATATGTATTGAACTTACAGAATCTCTCCTCTTTCATTCTGTGTGCTACCTTTTTGGCTGGCTGATATTTGATCAGTGAATGAAAATAATTACAATGACTTCCAAACAAAACTCAATCCGGGAATGGTCCAGGTTTCACTTACTGACTCTTAATTATAATTATCTTTTGTCCTCATAAGCATCATTATTCTACCTTAACCCTTGAATTTGGTTGTAGTCAACTCAGTCTGTTTTCCCTAGATCTGTTTCCAACTCCTAGTTTGACCCTAATATGCTTGTATGAAGCTTTTTAGAAATTTTTTTTTGTGAAAATACTGTACAGAGGGGTTACAATTACATGGTTGTATGAAGCTTTACATCCATTTACAGAGCACATAGAAACCAACAGCCTATGTGTGGGGATAAGAGAGAAGAATGTAAAAAGCACAGAACAATTTTCTCCCTTACAGTCTCTTATTTGTAGTAAATATAAGATTGCCTAATTGTTCTCACCAAACATTAAAAATCAGTTTATTCTCAAATTTCATAATAATAATACTTGGTTGAAAGATGTAGGTTAATCAGATGTAAAATTATCTCTTTATATTACTTAGGTAGTATAAATATAGTATGATGGCATTATCAGAAAAGAGTTTAATACTTTGCATCATTAGATTCAGAGAAACACTATTATTGATATTAAAAATAAAACAAATCTCTAAATGATGATTTAATGTTTAAGTGTATTTTAAGTCTACATAAATGAAGCAAATGAGTTAACATAATACTTTTATAAATCAAAAGATAAATGTTTATATGTCAGTATACTTTGTGAGTAAACTTAGAAAAATAAATGTGCTTTTAATTGTGGGTGACTTTCGAACTTGTATTTCTACTTTAAAACTTTAACTGAATAAACATTCCATAACTTTTTCTTCTTTTTATCCACAGCTAAAATGTTTTCTGAGGCTCAGAATTCTGACATAGAAATTGAAGGATCTTCACAAAAAAATAAAATAAAATAATAAAAAAAAGAAAAAGAAGAAACTACTCCTTGTGGCAATGGAAAAAAAAAGAAATTGAAGGATCATTCTTCACAATTACCATAATTTAATTTTCCTTTCCAAGAACAGAGTGATGATTTTGTCCTCTGCTAATCTGTGAGTTAATGAAGTAAAACACCACTGTGATTTTTTGGGTTAATCCAATTTAATGATATAACTGTGGAAAGAGTTTTTCTTATATATCGTGTACTTCAAATGGTCCTTGTGGTCATTTTCTTTCACAGACATATTTTTTTCTTGCTAAGAGAAATGCAATGGAAGCAAACATTGTATTATACAAAATGATGGGTCTGCTTGCCCTCAGGATTAGAGACAAAAGCAAGTTGGTATTTATTGACTTTTCTTCTTAATGGGTGGATGAAATCTGAAGCCACTTAAGTAAGATAATGTAGAAGGTTTTTTCTACTTGTTTCCCATGTGGTTCTTTTAATTTAGCATTTAAATTCTATTGAAAGACAAGTAGCCTCGGGAAAGTGAAGAGCCAGATAGAGTAAATTCTAAATGATATAATTGTATAAGTCTCAATAATTTCATGTTTCTATGATTTTCTATTCATTTATCAACTAGAACATCTAAGAATTATTTCAGATTTAAGAATTCTTAACAAATCTTTACATGAATAGTTGAAAGTTTTCATAGTCAGAGAACACAAGAAAAATATTAGCTGTTTGTAATCTGGCAGTTAGACCTTAGCTCAATTTCTTCACTAGCTGATAAAATAATGATTTGGAAACATTCTATACATTTCTATAATTCTCCCCTTAACTTTTTTTCTTAGAAAAATTTCCTTTTCCCCAAATGAAGTTTCTTTTGTTTGTCATTTGAAGTTCATTTCTAAATTGTCTTTACAAATTTCTGCATAGCTACTCAGTTTCTATTTAAAAGTTATTTTAAAAATAATCCTTACTAATCCCTTTGTTTGGCAGTTATCAGGGATCTTTTTAGAGCTAACAATCCTGAAAATTAAAGATGACATACTCTGATTGTTTGAACACGAAATGTCTCCCAGAACTCATGTGTTGGAGAATTGGTCTCCATTAGTGGTACTGTTATGCAGTCCTGGAAATAGTGAGGTCTAATTGGAGTAGGTAACTAACTCTGGATGTGCCCTGGTAAGATGTAAAGCCCATTTCTGTCTCACTAGCTCTCCGCCTTCTGGCTTCAGTGAGATGGTGAGATGGATTAGTTTGCTCCCTGTCTGCTTCCCTCATGACATTTTGCTTCACCACAGAAGAAGCAATGGAGCCAAATGGCGATGGTCTTAATCCTTCGGTATTCTGAGCCAAAATAAGCCTTTTTCTAAGATTTTTTTTTTTAGGTACTTGCCACAGTAATAGCAAGTCTAATAGAAAAAACTGGAACTGAAGAACTGGATTATTGCTGTGTTTATTCCTAATGATGTTCAAAAGTCTTTGGAACTGTTTTTTTGGAGATGGTTAAAAAGTTTGAAGAACTGGAATAAGAAAACTAGAATACTCTAAGCAGAACTCAATGGGCAATGTTGATAGGATCTCAGAAGATTAAAATGATGATTGTATAAAGCGTGCTCAGGAGATTTCAGATATAAATGACTCTTGTCTCTGTTTTGTCCATTTCCTGAGGCTTTGAGCCAGGCTGAATTTATAAGTAATAAACTAATTGATCTAGTGGAAGAAATCACAAGGAAGTTTAACATTTGGGCTGTAGCATAAATATTGCTGGAGACTTAAAAGCTAGCTTTCTAGTGAGACTCAGGAGTGAAAGGCAGAGTAGAAAGATTTGAAAAATCTTGCAACTTGGTCAGAAAAGCTGAGTACAGCATGGTTTCTGCAAGCAGCTTCCAAGACAACAATGTATAAAGCTGTGTATAAAAATCAAATATTCAATTCAGACTTCAGGAAGTTAAAGATGGCATGAACGTAGAGTGTCTTTTGATGAGAGGCACAAGTCGTGAGCAGAGCCATTCAGAAGAAAGGCTGTGTGATGTCCAGTTGGCAATGCCACAGGGGCATTGAGCTTCCCAAACTCTCTGGAGCCCACTTCCTGCCGCCATATGTCCTAGAGATGGACACGGAGCTATAGGACTTAATGTTTGTTTACTTACCTGGATATTAGTCTTGCTTTAATCCCTCCCTTCTTGCAATACTTCATTTATTTATTATATAGGTTATAATAATACAACCTATATTATAAATATGTAAACAATATATTATAAATATATTTATTATATATTAAACGTATATAATTTTTTACTTTATAGAAGCTCACAAACTTGAGTTACAGAGGAGATTTCCTACTTGAACTTCTGAGAAATATTGAAACTGTTAAGACTTTGAAGATCCTTAGAGATTGAATAAATGCAATTTGCATTGTGAGATGGACATGATGGGCCTGAGTTTATAGGGTCCAAGGCAGAATGTTACAGCTTTAATATGAGATATCCCCCCACACAGGCTCATGTGTTATAGGCTTGGTCCCCATCTGCTGGTTCTATTTTTGGTGGTACTGTAATTTAGAAAGTGGGGCCCACTTGGAGGTAATAGGCCACTGGTAGTATACTCTAGTTTCTGATCTCTTTTTGTCTTGCCATCTCCCTGACTTCTGATTGTCATGAAGTGGGCTGTTTTCCTCTGCCAAAACATCATGCTATGATGTTCTTTCTTCCCATGACCACAGAAACAATGGAGCCAATAATTGTTTATATTTTTAAACCCTGAGACAATGAGCCTTGTTCTCTCAAGTATTTGTCACAGCAATGAGAAGCCTAATACATATTCAATAATAAAGGATGTCCATATAAATATGCTAATATTTATATGATAATATAATATGTATTACATAGTATATATGATAATGTTGACAACCAAATGTATTTAATGAGATTTTGAAGTCTTCAGTATGTCTTTCTACCTCTCTCTTTACTACCACTCTTCAGAAGTTAATCATCTATTTATTTTTCTATATAACTTTATGTTAATATTTGTCAGTTTTCCAGTTTTTGAAATTTATAGAGTGGTGGTATTTAAGTTGTATTGACATTTATTTTGTCATGTTTGGTGATACGGAAGGTTGAATCTAGATGGGCATTCTATCACTGAGCTATACCCACAACCCACACTTTTTTTTGATGTCAGTCCTGGGCCTTGAATTCAGGGCATAGGTGCTGTCCATGAGATGTTTTGCTCTAGACCAGCATTCTACCACTTGGGCCATAGCTCCACTTTGGATTTGGGGTAGTTAATTGGAGATAAGAGTCTCATGGACGTTCCTTCCAGGGCTAGCATGGAATTGCACTCCTCAGCTCTCAACCTCCTGAATAGCTAGGATTACTGGTGTGCGCCACCTGCATCTGGCTCACACTTTTCTTTTAGAAAAATCTCTTTAATAAGATTCTCCTCTGTGATAGGAAAGGCTTTAGCTCATTCACTTTCACTGTCCTTTATAATTCCATTATATAAATATTACCAAAATAAACTTAATCATTTCTTTGTCCATGCATATTTGCTTTGTTTTTCAAGATCTGTCATTCATCTAATGCTCCTATGAATATTATCTTTCTAATAACATTTATAGAGGAATCTTTATTACATTTTCACTTCTTCAAATGTCCATTTTTTATCATTGTACTCATACTAGATAATAGTAGTTATTTTGAAAATAATTGAAATGCTTTAAGAACTTAGAGATTATATGATCATTGTATTAAATTTTATTCAAAATATCAGCATGAGAAGCATGATATTTGGTTACAAAATATAAAGAGACTATTCACTGAGGGAAGAAAAACTATTATAGACTTGAGAAACTTTATATATTAAAATAAAAATGAAGGAAAGAAACTCATTTGACTTATCTTTCATGTAATGCTTTCTGGAGTCAATAATAAGCTTAAATGTCAATCTGTGATTAAAATTAAAGGTTGAGTACCAGCTTATTATTCCTATCTATTTTTTTATGTATGACTATATAAGTAGCTCACTAAAAACACCTCCTCAAAATTGTTATAGTGATAAAATATCACTCTTTTTTTTGTTTTTATTATTGTGAAAATACCATACAGAGGGGTTACAATTACATGGGCAAGATAGTGAGTACATTTCTTATCAACATTGTTGCCTCCTTCTTCATTTCTCCTTACCATCCCTTCCCTTCTCCACCCCCATAATCCCACACCCCCCTACCACCCCCCATCTCCCCACCCCCACCCCACCAAAGTTGTAAAGTTCGTTTTTTGACATAATGTCTTGTACATCTCATTGTTGTAATGG
>NW_012267288.1:8163892-8183867 GCF_000151885.1 Dipodomys ordii | reverse complement strand
GTTGCAGAGCTTCTGCAAGGCAAAGGACATAGCTAGCAAGATCAATAGAAAGCCCACGGATTGGGAGAAGATCTTCACTAGCCATACAATGGACAAGGGTCTCATATCTAAAATATAGCTGGAACTCAAAAAAATTAAATTCCCCAACAACAAATCCTCAAAGAAACAACTGCCCAATAAATAAGTGGGCTAAAGACTTAAAGAGAAACTTCTCTGAAGAAGAAATAAGAATGTTCAAAATAAACCTCTTAAAAACATTTTCTTCTTTGGAATGTTGTGATACTTCAGTGGTTTCTTCTATTAATGAAAACAATGGTGTACTCCATATTGTGTATAAGATTGAGGTAAAGTGATTTTCCAACGGTAAATGGTAAATATATGGTAGAGTTGGAATTAATTTATAAGAATAGTGTTTAAATAGTAGAACAAAACTATTGGAATGTAAAGGAAAAAGCTGATTAGCAAACATGCCTTGTGAAGTTGAAAAAAATGATTAAACCATTGTGGATGGGACCATTCTTGCTTCAGCTATGAAATGAGGCTAAACACTGAACATTCTCCATATAGATGATCCAGAGTTAAGTGAGATTTCACAGCAGAGTATGGCCATCTGACATCTAGAAGTACAATATATATACATATATATATATACACATATATATACACACATATATATACACATATATGTGTGTATATGTATATATACATATATATGTATATATATGTGTGTATATATACATATGTGTGTGTGTGTGTATATATATATATATATATATATATCAACTCCTAGAAGTGTAATGTGGAAAAATGTCATTCCCTGGTGAAATGGAGTGTATCACTATATTCATGAAAGTGCATTTATTTGTTTTGGGAAGCTTGTGGTCTTAACTCTCATGAGAATCATAATCATTAAGTAATTTTACCTTAAAACAATAGCTCTAGACACTTATAGGAGAGGATGGTTAAGTGAGAAAAACAGGCATGCAAGCTGATTTTCTCTGTAACTCTGTATCAGAAATAACCTGAAACAGCCAATAATAAATTTAGATAGGTACTATTAAAAATAACAATTATGAGTTTGTTGATAAGTCAAAAATGCTTACAGCAGAAGTGAAGAGACTTAGATAAGTTGAACACATGTGAGCTATGTAAAAATGCTGATTAACTCTGAGAGAGAATAGTGTCTTGTTGACTAGATGACTAAATAAGCATTGATAAGGATTTATAGGGTCAGCTTGGGCTTAATGCGAAGTGTTCTGGGCACTGAAGAAAAGCAGGCTGGATGTAAAGCATCTCCTATGAGTTTCTTATTACTTTTAGGAGAAGCGTGTGAAACTCCCCGAGAGCCTGATTTAGTCTGCATTAACTCAGTTTTTAATTTTTAAATCTCTTCTCATAGGCATATTAGTAACTCCCATTTGCTACTACATATTTCATCAAGAATGTGGCAGTAATCTAAAGTCCTCTGAGGAGGAAAATCAAGAGAGAGATATCATTGTTCAAGCGTCCTTTCTGAGTAGCTCAGCTTTGTGATTGCACGCTGAGTACAAAGAGATTCTGTCTCATCTTTAAGGCACTCAGTGACCAAACTTGTTTTTACATAACAGGATTAGTGGCAAGATTGCAAGTACAGACATAGTTCATTGGCCCAAGTAAGTTATGAGTTTGCAAAGGTAAAAAGACGTGAGCTTTCCAGTGATGTTCAGAATCCAGCAGTTAATTGACAGGTGGTGTTGGTAACCTTGTCACAATCCCCAAACCCCACAACCCCAACTTTTTATAATCCATAGACAATACAACCTTATAAGGAATTCCATCTCCGAAGAGTACTTTTTAAAAACTAAGCCATATGAACTGGCTGTCTTGTATCTAATTCAGACTCTCCTACTTTTCCCACACTAAAAAAATATAGGTCATTGCTAAGAATTGTATGTACTGGATCACTTTTCAGTGGGCATTGTCAAAAGCCATTATCCAGTCACACAATGCTTTATACTTTCATAATAAGTTTTCATAGTTTCACAAAAAGTTGGATGGAACATGGAATGGTATACAGGAAACTTTCTTATAATTAATACAATAATTTCTTTGAAGTATATTTGCTTGAATTACTTCTGTAATCTTTATTCCTTTATTCAGTCATCTATGCACATTTTCTCTTGGTCTATCTGTATTGTTTGTCCCTCCTTTGTGATACCCATATCTATTTCTCTTTTTTTTTTGTCTGTTGTTGGGCTTGAACTCAGGGCATGGGTGATGTCCCTGAGCTTTTCTGCTCAAGGCTAGTGCTCCACCATTTTGAGCCACAGTTCCACTTCCGATTTTCTGGTGGTTAGTTGAAGATGAGAGTTTCACAGATTTCCCTTCCCTGGCTGGCTTCAAATCATGATCTTCAGATCTCAGTCTCCTAAGTAGCTAAGATTATAGGCATAAACCACTGTATTTCTTTATTAAAATATTCATTTCAGATGCATGTTCAATTAAAAATACCTCAGTATTATTCCTTATTCAGATTAAGTACATCAATTTTGTAATCTACAAATCTGACTGATTTTTTCTTTCTCTTTCTCCCTCCCTTCCCCCTCTCTCCCTATCTTTATATTTGCTACTACTATTAAGGCTTAGGGCTTGCTTGTGTAGTTGACATTTCCATATGAAATGTGCATCCCAACAAACTTTTTGCTAGTTATTTTGAAGATGAAGGGTCATGAACTTCTCTGCCTGGGTGTTTAGCGTCAAGATTCTCCAGATCTCAGTTTCTTGAGTAGCTCAGATGTGACCTACAGGCCCCTGGTTGGCAACGTAGCGAATGTAGCACAGAACTCTGAATCATCAGGTGAGGATGCTGGCATGTGTGTATTTAATCCAGAGGTACCATTGAGGGCAAAATCCAATTTTAATTTCACTTTTAAAAGGCAGTATTTGTCCTTAGAGTCAGACATTCATTAGTAGTGTCAGATGCCTTCTGGCATATATAAAGTGGTCTGTTGAACAGTATAAAGTACCAAAGGAAACAATTGTGCAATTTCATTCATTTTAGCCATCCCTCCCATCCCCCCAACACAATCCTCTGTCTTTTACATGTTGAAAAGTATGGAGAAATATGAAACAGATGATTAAATGTGTCAGAAACTGCTATGCAAAAGTATGACCATCATACATAGTGGATAAGGTTTGGCAGATGAGAGTGTATTTCTACAGAAACCATTTAAGGAGTCCCCTTCTGCCACATGTCCTCCAAGCAGCAGGAGAGCTGTCATCTCCCTCTCAGCTCCACAGTAGAGTGCTTATTTATAACAGTTTTGCAGCAACAGAAAATAATTGAAAACAATTGACCAGAGGTCCTTTAATTTCATTTGCTTGGCATTTGTACTTATAAAGTAAAAAATTGGGGGAAATATTTTTTCTTTGGCAGTACTGAGGTTTAAACTCAGAGTGTTTTGGTATTAAAAGTATCTTTTAAATTTCAAAGTCACTTTCTTCACTTAGAAATTCTAGTACAGGAGATCTTGGTAAATATGCTGTCAAAATATGTCAAGCAATTATCCAGTTTGCTTTTTTGTCCAACGTGTTAAGGTCTACCTTGTGCTTGGTACTGGGCTAAAGACCTGGAGGAGGGGTATAACAAATATAAAAATGTGCTTACTCAGAAACCTGCAAGCTACCATGACTTTGCTAAATAAAATGTAAATGAAAGAGTTTGTCCCTCAAATTGCTTTCATTTCTCTCACTAATCACCATTCTTCCTGCATTGGGTCAGAAAGGACGTCTGCAAACTATGTATGACTGAATAAAAACATGAGTCCTGTAAACAAGCAGAGCTTCAGTTCAAAGTTGCGTATGTAGAAATCAATGAGGAAATTTTAGCTGTGAAGACTGAAAGGCTAAAGGAAAGGGAGATGTTAGGAGAATTCAGTTATCCTGGGTTCCAGGTAGAAAGATAACTTAAAAAATGAAAATAAATCCATAAATAAATCCACAGTTGGCAAGGTAGCAAATACAAGAACAAGGCTTTATTTTAAAAAATAGAATAACTATAATAAATATGTAAATAACAACTTAAATGATATGAGTTAACCCAGTTAGTATGTGGGAACCACAGCTCCACTACTAATCTATCACTTTAATATGAATCTGCGTACAAAATTAGCATAAATAAGATTCTTACTTTGGAGCATGATTTCTTTCTCATAGGTAAGTATTCAGATTTGCCAAGACCCAACATAGATTATAGCCAACTTTTTGCTTTTGATATGTTGCTCCTTAATCTATTCAAAAAGAAGGAAAGGCATTTACCCTTTCCAGCCTCATTAATTAGTAATTATCTCTACTAAGTAGGAACATTTTTTTCTCCTGTAAAATTTAGGGTCGAATTTTACTGTCATCCAATCATCATGGACAAACCTCTTGTGTCCATGTCTTGGAGTAGTGTTCTATGCTGAAGTTGACATTGACTGTGGGAAATCTGACTGTATCTGGGAACTTACAGAATAAAGTGATCATAAAGACAACTTTCAGCATTGGCTGAAATCACATCTCTGTGGTGTCAGTAACCAAGATGAACTATGACCTTTCTGGAAAATTGACTCAATCAGCAAAGAAGAGGGCTATACCAGGGAAAGAGAAGACGGGTACCTGCTTGACCTACTGGGAACCTGGTCTATTTCTGGTGTTCAGGAGACAGAGGTGGATTCCAGGAGAAGGGAATCACCTGAGCTTACTTGGAAGTTTCCCAGAGCAAGATCTTTATCTCACAAAGAACGTCTGTTGTCTTCTTCCTGGAAGAAGCAATTCAGAATGCTGCATTCCCTTTGGCACATACATCTTCCTTCTGCAAATGGCATCATTTTCCTTCATTAGCTGTATGTTTGTTTTTAATCTTCCAGAAGATGTATATTGGCATATGCCTCCTAAATGCTTATCCCATATTTACATGCATTTAAAGAAGCTCTTCAGTTAAATCTTTAAAAAATTGCATATTTTGTTTAGTTCTATACTTGGCCTGTATGAGTTGTATATACTTATATACAACTATAATATACTTAAATATATTATAGCCAAATATTAAATAGATAATATTAAATAAGTAAATTATATAAGCAAACTTAAATATATTTAAGGCAAAAAGCTGAGAGGTGAATTTCCAAGATTCATTGCATTATAAGCATGGATCCCTGCCACACATTCATTCTCAGTAGTTTTACATATCTGTTAAGAGTGCAAATTAGGCCAGGCACCATTAGCCCATACCTGTAATTGCAGCTACTCTTTTTGAGTAATGCTGTCCTTTTTGGCACAATATACTTTTATTAAAAAGGATAACACACTTTGGACTTCTGGTGTCTCATGCTTATAATCTTAGCTACTCAGGAGGCTGAGATGTAAGATTCATGGTTTGAAGCTAGCCCTGGCAGAAAAATCCATAAGACTTGTATTTCTCCTTAACCACCAAAAACGCTAGAAGTAAAGCTGTGGTTCAGTGGTAAAAAAAAAAATGGTTGACTGATAAAAGCTAAGGGACAGTGCTCAGGTCCTGAGTTCAAGCCCCATTGTTGGCATACACATACACACACACGTACAACTTATTCTATGTTTACAATAAAAAATCATTTTAGATAGGATTTCAACACATTTTTCTATTGAGTATTTTATACATATATTCTCACACAGTATAAAAACATTGGGAGGATTGACTTCTGTTTTCTGCATATAGCCAGTGACCGGAATGGGAGCATCCTTGCTGTTACAATTCAATTTTCAGACAAAGACAGCCACTTCTGTACGAGATAGACTAGAAGATTTTATCTGAGGAAATTGCTTATGTCGGCAGCTGTCACAGAACATGTGGGCCATTTTGGAATCTGGAGCAGCTGACATTCTGAAATACGATTTCTTTTTCATGGGGAAATAAAGAATTGCTGTGGAATTTGTTTTCTTTGAAGTGCTTCAGCTTTCTTAGTTCTAATTTCAGATGTAGCCGTCTGTTTGGGAATGACTAAATGAGGCAGAGACTACTCCAGTGTGCCCTTCATAACTGGGTTATTCCCCAGTAGCAGGAATGTTCAGGGCAGATTTGGGTGGGGAACATCCATTCATTTTATGTCAAGTGCAAAAAAGAAACACACACACACACACACACACACACACACACACACACACACACCTGGAGAATGTGCTCCAGACTTCTGGGCAGGCAACAGAGGCATTCTTAAACTGATTTGTGGAGGCTTGTTCCTTGAAGGAATGTCAACTTTTCACTTTACCACCTCACCATTTTCCTCCAAGCCACACCCTGTACAAAGCATCCTCTCAAGTTGCCAAAATGTGTCTTGTCTTCCATTACTCAAATAGCTCGGGAATTCCTGGACAACAATGGATGAGTGTGCTAGGGATATTTTCCCACACAGGCAGAAGCCCATTTCCTAGGTGTACTTGCTGTTTTTTTCACATAACAGATTTGCTCTAATGTATGTCCTTTATGTTGTTACTATATGTATTGGATCACTGGAAATACTCATGTTTGTTGAATAATAATAACAACAGTGCAATCAGGGTAAATCTGGAGATAGAAATTTGACAAAATAATATGGCTTCTCTTTTGTGCAGTGCTGGGAATGAAGTCCAGAGGTTTGCATGGGCTAAGCAAGTGTTCTGCCACTGAGCTACATCCCCAACTCCTAACCTGGATTTCCAACTCACTTCACGTCTTGAGCTCAGAGCAGCAAGTGGTGTGGTGTGTCGTGTATTTTGGTGTATTTGATAGTATATTTGATAGCATAAGGGTTAAAACCACATTAATGCAACATATTAGGATTTTAATCGGTTCAGGTATATTCTTATGCTTTCCAACTTCTTGATCTGGAAAATGAGATAGGTAATGTTTACTTTAGAGAACTATCGTGTGGTTAAACTAAACCAGTGCATATTATATACCTAGCATAATGCTTACTCCAATTATTTAAATTACCAGGTGACCTCAGGCCAGTGAAAAATGTTCCACAAACTGTAATATGTGTCAATGTAAGGATGTGAAATGTCACCAGGTTGCCAGGATGATTAAAAAATGTTGACGTAAGGGGCTGGAAGGTGGCTCAGTGGTAGAGCGCTTGCCTGGCATGCCTGAGGCCCTGGGTTCAATTCCTCAGCACCACATAAGCAAAAAGAAAAAAAAAGCTGGAAGTGGCGCTGTAGCTCAAGTGGCAGAGCGTTAGCCTTGAGCTGAAGAGCTGAGGGACAGCACCCAGGCCCAGAGTTCAGGCCCCAGGGCCGGACCCAAAAAATAAAAAAAATAAAAAATGTTGACAGAAAGAGTCACTTTTTTCTTTTGTTTAGGAAAAAATGCTCAAAAAAAAGGGTCGATAGATTCACATTTGTGTGTCCATGTAACCAAGATTACTGTGAATCATGAAGTCTCGATAAAACAATGATCAATGTGAAAATACTTTGTAAAATATAAAGTGGTATATACCGATTCAGTCTTTTTCTCTTAACTTCTCTCTTTCCATCTCTTTCTTTTTTGTCGGTAGTAGGGCCTGAACTCTGGCCTGGACACTGTCCCTCAGCTCTTCAGCTTAAGGTTAGTGCTCTACCATTTGAGCCACAGCGCCACTTCCAGCTTTTTCTGCTTATGTGGTGCTGAGGAATTGAACCCAGGACCTCATGCATGCAATGCAAGCACTCTACTACTGAGCCACCTTCCCAGCCTTTTTCCTTCTCTTTCATTCTCTCTTTCCCACTATTTTTCTTGTACTTTCTCTTGCTCTCTTTCTTCTTCCATCCTTCCCTTCTCTCTCTTCCTTTCTGCTCTCTTTCTCTCCTTCACTTCTCTCTCTCTTTCTCTCTCTCTCTTTTTCTTTCTTTCTTCCTTCCTTTCTTTCTTCCTGCTCTTTCTCTCTCTCCCTCCCTGCCTCTTTCTTACTCTCTCTGACTTTCTTTTCTTTCCCTCCCTTCCTCCCTTCCTCCCTCCCTTCCTCCCTCCCTGCCTCCCTCTCTCTCCCTCCCTCCCTCCCTCTCTCCCTCTCTCTCTCTTTCTCTCTCTCTTTCTCTCTTCTTTCTTTCTTTTCTTTCTTTCTTTCTTTCTTTCTTTCTTTCTTTCTTTCTTTCTTTCTTTCTTTCTTTCTTTCTTTCTTTCTTTCTTTCTTTCTTTCTTTCTTTCTCTTTCCAAGTACCATGGATTATACTGAGTGCCTTGCACTCTCAACCAGTTTCCTGACACATGTCTGGCTCTCTAACACTTGAGCCAAGCCTCCAGCCTGGCTTTAGCTAGTAATTTTGGAGAAGAACTTTTCTTCCTGGGCTGGCTTCAAATTATAATCCTCTGATCTCAGGCTCCCAACTAGTCAGGACTATAGGTGTGAGCCATCAGTGCTGACTACAGTGTCTTGTTATTCTCAATCCACCACTCTATTTTCCAACAAAAAGAATCTCAAGAAAAGTAAGAAATGGACACAGGGGAAGAAGATTGGGCAAAATAATGGCTAAATCCAAGAGATCAGGGTTAAAAAATTCCCAAGTATGTAATATTATCAGACATGAAAGTAATTTGAGAACCAAAGCAGTGATTGAATTATGAATGTGTTTTTATTCATACAACAGTATTATATAGACTATATTAAAGGTATTATTGGATTTGTGAGTAATAAAAAAAGTAAATTCTTCTAAATGGTAAAAGGTATTGAAAACAAAAGATCAAAATAAGGGGGAAGATTTGTTGCAAAAAACCACCACAACAAAAAAACTTCTAAGCTTCCAGATACACTTTTAACAAGTATTTTTGATAACTGATTATATGATAACATTTTGTAAGAAAAATGAGATAGAAATGAGAATGATAAATGTTGTAAAAGTAAAGTTACTGTCCTTAAGGTGAGTATGTAGAAAAATGAAAGAAGAAATAAAGCAGAAAATTGATGCAATCTGTCTAATCACAAGACGCCACATGTCTAGGAGGGGAGGGGTATACAAAACTGGTCCCATAACCGGGCATAGAGTGCTGATAAAGGATGAACTGGAGAGCTGAAGCTCAGGGGGAAATGGAAGAAATTCTTCTTGGCTGTAAGTTTTTGAGAAAAGGCTTCTTGTGATAGAACACCCAAGCATATTTATTTCCCAGGATGGAATCTCAGCGAGTTTGAGCTGAAGCTCGGAATGCATTTCATTTATTGCTAACATTGCTAAAAAATTATTAGTTAAAAAAAGTATATTGCATGTGGAAGTTCTCCATTCTTAATTTTCAACCCTTAGCCATGAAGAAACATTGGTGAAAATGATCAGTTGGAGACAAAGTGAAATGTAACTATTCAATAGCCCACCTTTCAGACATTTTGACTTGAATTCACTCCACCGACTAAAGAAGCCCTACTCACCGTGTTTGTGAAAAGCTGTAGATGTTGCCTGCCATTTTCAGTGGCTATTTTCCTCTTTTCCAGAAAGTAGTGTCATAGATTTCATCTCCATTTTGACATTGTCTTACATCTCAATGATTTTGCTACAGGAAGTAGGAATGAAAGGAGGAGGAAAGTGACAAAGGGCACAGTCAGTCCAGTTGGTGCCACCCTATTCAATCCCTCTGGACTGTAACTAATTTGGGATGTTAATGAGTATGTACAGACATTATATGCTCTGAAAGCCATCTTACCTAAAAGAGCAGTCTCGCAGCTGTTTAACAAAATCTCATTAATCTTCATGGGAAAAGTGATGATGTGTTGATTCCCTTTTAAAGATGTAGAATATGGAAAATCAGACAATGTAGCAAGTTTAGTTTACTAACTAGTAACACTTTGAGAGGAAAAAAATTGTGTGTGTGTGTGTGTGTGTTTGCTGGTCCTAGGCACTGACCCTGACTTTGTGCTCAAAGCTAGTGCTCTACCACTTGCGCCACAGCTCCACTTCTGGATTTATTATTATTTTGGGGTAATTGGCAATATGAATCCTGCCTGAGCTGGCTTCAAATTGTGATCCTTAGATCTCAGCCTCTTGAGTAGCTCACAGCCTCTTGAGTAGCGAGCGTGAACCACCAGTACTTGGCAAATAAACTGATTTTTTTTCCTAATAAATTTAGGGGTAGTGACTGGGAATCATTCTTTGGAAAATGTATTCTTTCTATTTCACATGTGTCATTGGGTTCTGAGGCTTTGTAAACTCTCAGTTATTTCACACATAAACAGTATTTAATTAGATACAGAGTCTCACTATGTAGACCAGGTTTGTCTCAAACTCTCAATTCTCCTACCTTCACCTACTGAGTGCTGGGATTATAGGTATGCAGCATCATATCCAAACTGTATTTTTAAATGAAGTGAATGGAGCAGGACACAATAAAGGTTAAAAAAGACAAATACTCAGAGGTAGGAAGCAGCACAGAACATAGAAGCTCCTGTGGTAGCTTTTTGTTTGTTGTCTGTACTCAGTGACAAACATTTTAGGTTTATTAAAATATGAAGCATTGGGGCTGGGAAGGTGGCTCAGTGGTAAATTGCTTGCCTTGCATGCATGAGACCCTGGGTTCGATTCCTCAGCACCACATTAGCAGAAAAAGCTGGAAGTGGTGCTGTGGCTCAAAATGGTAGAGCGCTAGCCTTGAGCTAAAGAGCTGAGGGACAGTGCCCAGGCCCAGAGTTCAAGCCCCACAACCGACAAAACTAAAACAACAAAAACAACCAAAAACAAAACATGAAGCATCATTCACATTTCTTTCATGTACTATTCCAACAGGAATGTATAGCAACAAATAACTGAGAATGCTTGCCTCAAGCAAGATTGTAGGCATACCACTCTTCCAACATATTTTTGTAGACTATTTTCAAGGAAAAAGTTAAATAAATCATTACATAAAATACCGAACAACTTTTCAGGGGCATTGTAATAGAAAATTGAAAACTAAGCAGCACTTTGTGAGGCCAGTCTATTGATGTATCTGCGTTTGTACTCACATTTACAAAGTGGTGCAGAATGTAGAATACAACATTCACCTGTAAATGAAACCAGAACAAGATCTACTTATGAAACTAGTTACTGAAGGACAGACCACTCAACAGCCTGTGGTAGAAAACCTTGAAAAAAATAGTGGAACCAGACCATCTTTTTCTCCTGCTACCTTAGAATGAGTTGTACCTCCACTCTTCATGATTTTCCTCATGTTCCTGACATTTTCTGAAGCCAGAGAATGGAGCTGGGAGCAGAGAGGGAAAAAGATAGATGGAAGACTGTTGGCAAGTGGTGGAATCCTGTTATATACTTTGAGAATAATCAAAATCTAAGATCATACTTTAGTACAAAAGAAAACCAAGGAACATTCGACAATAAAACCTTCTACTATTTTGCTATTGATGAAACAAGTGTTTTTTTTGTTTAAGAAAACAAAACCCCAACAAAATAGTATCCCCAACAACAGATCCCTAAATTCCCATACTATAACCTTCTATTCTCATGGGACAGATAAGAAATATTTTGAATATAAGAATGGGAAAAGTGATTACTGTTCTTCATTGTAGTGCATTGCCTTATGACCACAACCTTCTTTTAAGGTACTTATTAAGTGACATACTTTTCTAATTGATTTAGAAAAAGCTTCTGGATTTCAAGTTCCATGTACTGTTCCTTGCAGAATAATGGGGGAATTAAATGGTTATTGGGAACAGAAGAAGAGCATAGCTTCAGCAATGGCAAAACCAAAGCAACTGTCGAGTGAGCATTTTATACATTTTTACTTTAGAGAAGAGGCAAGGAGCTTAATATAATTCTGTCATGTTGATAATGTCACTAACCAGTTAAACAAGAATAGTGTTTGTAAAGTGTTTGTAAAGTTAGTGTCGTTTTGCTCATTCATTAAAAAACTTGTTTTTGTCACACATCACACATACAGTAATGAAGGAATATGGGGATAAAGCCATTTACATTTTGCTTCCTGTGTCCAAACCCACAGATGTACACTAGACAATTAACTCAGAATTTCATTAAATAACTACCAAGTCTGTTAATGTGATTACACATTTATCTTGAAGCTGTCTAGTTCTCAAAAATCTCTCAAATTATTGTTTTGATATTAGCCTTTGTTTGGTTAGACTGAAAAGCAAAGCCAAATTTAAAAAGAAAAAAAGAAGGAAAAGCAATATATATTCAGATATCATAAGTCCCAAGCAGTTTACTGTTCATTCACTATTAGATGATAAAGGCCAAAATATTCAACCTGACTGTGAGATTGTTTTAATTTTCATAGTAATATATAAGATTTTAGGAGCTTATGATTTGAAAATGTCTGAAAATTCTAGAAAAACATCTCTGATTACTGAAACAATTTTCAGAGTACTAAAATAAATGTTTTAGCTCTTCCAATCACAGTCTCGCAAATAATGTTTAGAGATTTCCTAAGTAAATGGGGGCAAGAACAGAACAAAAGTCTCAGTCCTGGCTTTGGATGCAAGCTACCAAGAAAAGGAAAAATTGTAAGGGAAAAAGTGAAGGAAATCTTTCCACAACAGCCCCTGAAAAGGGATATTTGCTTGTCTTTGTCCCACATGGGTCTTGTGTCCTGCCGGAGGCAGTTAATCCCTTTCATTCTGGGTTAGTTGGTGGCTGGCTAGCCTAAGATGAGCTTATCCCAAGAGGTTCCTTTCAGAACAGCCAGGTTCAAGGGAGTCATGTCATTTAATTATTAAGAACACAATGCACATTTCAAGCTGAATGTCTGATGTACTACGTTACCTTGTTTCTTTTATCTATAAACAGATAATATGCTCCTGCAAAAGATAACAATAATGGATACTAACGTGAATGAGTGATGGTATACTGTATATATTAGAATTGAGGGAGATCTAAGGCAGAAAGAGATTTTAGAAAGCTGATTCTGTGCCATGTTTGGTTTTATAGAAATTGAGATAATGATAGAAATCTTGGATATTACCTGGCAGGGATTTTTGTCATCATGATGATGGTGATAATGAAAGTTTTGCTCAGGATTCACTGATTTTAGGCATTCAAATAATATTCTGGAAAAAGACCAGGAGAAAGATTAGGACAAGAGTTAAGTTTGTTAAGTTGTGTAACATATACACATATATATATATATATTTATATATGAATATGTGTATTTATTGAGCAGTAGGAGGGTTTGGACTCAGGGTCTCAGACTAGAGAAGTACACTACCATTTGAGTCATATTCCTTAGCTCTTTTGCTTTTAGTTTATTTTCCCGACAGGATCTCATGCTTTTTTCCAGGCTCGTTTCTGACTTGGATCTGTTCTGCTTCATTAGTAACTGAGATTATAGATGTGAGATACTATGTCTAATCCTGTATTATATTTATGAGTATATGTAATATACTATATGTATTCAATATTCAACTTCTGCTATGTGATAGGCCTATGGTAACCAATTATTGTGAATTCTTTCAACCTTTGCAAGAGTTCTGGTGTTAATTACTAATCTCATCATTGTTCTAGAAATGCGATCTCTAGGTTTTTGATGAAATTCCAAATGAGACTAGACATTTTTATTTCAGTGCCTATAAATCTCAGTTGCTATAGAACACCTTATCTTTTATCTACTGTGTCTAGATCAATAGCCACACCTCCTTAGTGGATGACTGACTGCTTATTAATACTTGTGCATCAGGGGAGCTTGAAACTGCAAATGTTATGTCTGAAAAGAGGAAAATGTATGGCCTCAAAGGATGTAACATTTTTATTGCTAAAAACTGTGAAATCGTAAGGACTAAGAAGAAAAAGAGACTAGATACAATTTAAAGAAGGAAATGATATAGAATGAAAAAATTATTTCTTGGGAAATATGACAGAGGGGAAGAGAAAGGTTACACTTTTTAAGAAAACTTCTATTTGGCACCTGAATTTTATAAATTTGTAAGTAAGGTTGTTCCACTGGTTTGCAACTCATTTCAAGTGTCACTGGGTATAATTTCTTCATTTGAGAAACATGAAGGTATTTGCCAATAATTGATTTGGGTGAAAGTGGCAATTTCTAGTCTTTACTAATATTATTAAACATCTGATCTCTTCAAAGTCCCAGAAGGATGTTCCACAGAAGACTGAGAGTGAACATACATCAGTTCTGTGATAAAAGCTCTTCACCTGAGCGTTAGTAAGGCACAAAGGAAAGGTCAGTATACCCGTTAAGACCTTGCCTGAGTTTGCACTCTGCCATTTTAGTTCCCTGACCACTTGTGAACCCTGCCTCTTGCATACTGTCGCATGCTATTTATTACCTTTTCATTTGTCCTGCTGGCTTTTTGTAGGACATCTTCCCTCTTAGTCACTCACGTTATTAGGGTCCTGTTGAAATGTGAGGAGTAGTGGGGGCTTCCTTGACTTCCCAACATAAACTATCATACATGTCCTTTCCCTTCACTCTACCACATCTTTCCCTATGACACTTGCCTCCAACGTGTACAAGCTTACATACCTTTTACCTATCTACATGGTTGGATGGCTTTGTTTAAAGTTTATCAGAAAGCTCTACCCACTAGACTCGAGGTTTTTGAGGTGAAGGATGTGTCCATTGTGTTTGTGTCCGTGTGCTTAGCAGGCATGTGGCAAGGATGCCACAAATATTTATTAAATGAATAAAACAATGAACTAATAAGTGAATAAACACATATACTTATGTAGGGGTACATATCAAATTGTTAAGCTTGTGATAGTCACTAGAGAAATTAATGGGAAATGCTTGGTTCTTGTAAGGTACGCTCCTGCATGGCGAGCAGACCCACCCTACTTACAGCAAAGTCTCCACCCAGTACCTGCATTACCTAGGCAACTGGCACACCTGGAAGAGGTCACATCTGCATCTGCTGAGGTCACATCTGAATTTGATGTGGCCACACCTTTCTCCGCCCTTACCCTAGATAAGGCCTCGCCCAGGCCCAGATGCTCTCTTTCCCAGCTATCTCTTTCCCAGCTCTCTCTTTTCCAGCTCTTACTCTTTCCCAGCTCTCTCTTTCCCACCTCTCTTTCCCAGGCCTTTCCCAACTGTGTGGAGGGCCAAGATGGCCTGATGCCAGCCAGAACAATGAATAAACCTACCCTTACCTGAATACCACGTGCGTGGCACTGTTCCTACTCGGCTACCTCTTTTTAGAAAACCTAACAGTTCTGTTCCAAAATTTTGCTGTGGGAAAACTGCTCAAAGAAAAACACTTTGACAGTTAAAAAAAAATTTATATCCAAGTATATACCTGGCAGAGTAGTTAATGCATTGCATGTGTTACATATAGCTTTGTTGGGATGTTGTCTTTCTAGAAGGAGATTTAATTTTAGTAGGGCTTTGAAAGCAAGGATTTAGATGAGTAGCAATGGAAGAAATGCCACTGATTTCTTAAATAAGATGCAGACAATGATCTGCACACAGTTTCCTGTGGCCCAGGGTCAGCATCATTGCATTGGAGAGTGCAGAAACTTGAGGTAAGCAACTGTAAACAGCATGGCACCAGTGCCTCTCACTTGTGATCCTGGCTACTTTGGAGGCTGAGAGCTCAGGAGCCTGGTTCAGTGCCAGCCTGAGCAGGAAAGTCCGACACTCTTATCTCTAATTAACTAAAATCCTTTGTGCTTCCTGTCAATGGTAGGTAAGAAACAGTGGAAGCAGAATAAGGGAGAAGGGCAGGAGGGCTGCAATTTCAAATAGAGCAGCCTGGGCAGCTCTCTGGGAGACTGTGAGCAGAGCTTGCGGGCCATGTGAGTGTGAATCAGAATGGAATCTAGAGGGACAGCTTGGAGGAGCCAAGGCCCAGTAGATCTTGCTTCCCATGTTGAAGGAGGAAGAAGCAGTTTGGCAGTACATAGGAAAGTGGAGCAAAGGAGTCAGGAAGGCAATTCAGTTGCAGTGATGGGCAGGTTGAGGAGCAGCTGTGGGCTTTCCAAAAACAAAAAAACAAAACAAAACAAAAAACCCTTGGTTTTTTTTTTTTTTCTGATACCGCAAGTCGGTGGGTGATTTGGAGCAGAGGTGGTGCCGAATGTGACTTGTATTTTAAGTAGATCCTTGTGCTTGCACACGTTGTCAGGAGTGGAGATGGGCTGATCAGTTTAGCCAAAGGCATTTTCAGTTCAACGACATATAGTGTTTTGCTTGTTAAAAATATCCTCAGTATTTCCCTAAATGGGTCTTTCCAGGTTCAAATGAAGCATTCCTTCATTCCTTATTTCTCTGAAGCATGTTGTGTAAAGTCTCCCAACCTCAGTGAGGCTGTAGGAGATTCTTCTTGCAAGTAGCTTCCTGGATTAGGCAGAGGATAAATGGCTGAGTCTTCTTTCACCAAGTGCCACCAAGTGATCTTATTGCATTTGAAGTTGGTTTCCTGTACCTTGTTCTTTTTTATGATGACTAATGTAAGCTATATTTGGAAGATTAATCTTTTATTGACCTCCTTTACTTTCTTTTTTTGGTCCGGTTGTGGGGCCTGAACTCTGGGCCTGAGCGCTGTCCCTCAGCTCTTCAGCTCAAGGCTAGCACTCTACCACTTGAGCCACAGCGCCACTTCCGGCTTTTTTTTTCTTTTTGCTTATATGGTGCTGAGGAATCGAACCCAGGGCCTCAGGCATGCAAGGCAAGTGCTCTACCACTGAGCCAACTTCCCAGCCCTCCTTTACTTTCTTTTGGATCTAATGATAGATAGTTTTGGGATACTGGAATTTGAACTGAGGGTCTTGTGCTGGATTGGCTGGCACTTTGCCACTTGAGCTATACCTTCAACATCATGATTTTGGGGACAGAATCTTGAGGATTTTTCTGCTCTGGCTGGCTTTGAACCATGATCCTACACATCTCAGCCTTGTGCGTAGTTGCAATACAGGTGTGAGTCACCAGAACTCTGCTCAATCATAGTTTTAATTACTTATGCTTCAGGTCTAGGACACATTTCTCACAAAAACACACAGCATATAATACTCAGTTGTATTTCCTGTTGTTCATTAAATCTCAGTAGGTAGAGCATTAGCCAATGAGCAAAAGTGTCACATACCCAGTCTGAGCCCCAGTCTTGGGGGGGGGGAAAGTCTGTTTTTAAAAAGAAAAGCAACCACAAATTCTAGAAAATTCTAAGCAGTACTTTAATCTACTGTGGTAGTTCTGACAATTATGAGTTACTACTCTTCATTATTGTCAGGATTCTGACTTAAATTTAGTTCAGATATTTGAAGCAATTAAAAAATTATTGTAGGAGTGAGGGAGGTGGTGGGGGAAGGGATGGTTGGGAGAAAACAAAGGAGGGGGTCATAATGTTGGACAAGAAATGTACTCATTACCTTACTCATGTAACCGTAGCCCCTTTGTACAGCATCTTTACAATAAAATAAAATTTTAAAAAAGAAGAGAAAGAAATAAGAAAAAAAAACATTGTAAAGGTGATACACAGAGGGGCAACAGTACATAAGTTGGGTAATGAGTATATTTCTTTTTGAGCAGTGTCAATTCCTTCCTCGTTTTCTCCTAGTTTATTTTTTCCCCTCCCGACCCTAAGTTGTACAATTCATTTCCAATATCATATGTAGTGAATTCCATTGTTGAATTGATTCACCCTTTGTCTTACCATTTCTGTGCTTCCCCCTCCCCTCCCCAAATCAGATAAACTTACATCCACAACAAAGGATACAGAAATCAAAATTGAAGCAATTTATGAAGAGATAGTAACTAGAAATCAGGTTGTGGGTTTCACTGCTTAAAACTTATTTCACAAGGGGGAATTGAAATGGGTCTGACATTTATAAGGTGATGTATTTGCTCATCACATTTTAATAAGGCTAGTGCCTGGCAGAGCATGCTGCTATATCAAATAGAGAAGTCATGCGTGCACTGGTTTAGTGTTTACAGATCATTGTAAAAATGAAAGTACATATGCTTCTCTTTAGACCAAATGTAACTGGTACATCTGGGAAGGAGTCACAATTTTCTTTGATCTCTGATAAATATTTGTTTTAAAAACGAAAGCATATTTTGGTCTGGCGCTGGTGGGCTCAAGCCTGTAATCTTAGCTACTCAGTAGATGAGATTTGAAGATTACAGTTTGAAGCCAGCCCAGGTAGAAAAATCCCTGAGACTCTTATCTTAATTACTAAGCTGTGGCTCAAGTGATAGAGCATTGGCCTTGAGCAAAAAAGCTTAGAGACAGCACCAAAGCCCTGAGTTCAAGCCTGAGGATTGGCGTGTGCACGCGTGCGCGCGCATACACACACACACACACAAACACACACACACACACACACACCACAAACTATATTTTCCAAAACTTTGAATTCAAATAGCTTATCACAAAAGTTTAATGAGTAAAATTAAAATTTCAATTTGTCTTGTCAGCTTTTTGGTTCACATTCTATCAAATTATAACATGCTGCATGCTTTCTAAAACATAATTAACTCAAGTAGACATGAGATGACTACACTGTATATTCTTACCATCATTAGTGAAGATTTGTAGGAATTATAGTGATCTTCAGAAATGTAAAGATTCAATGTAAAGAATTTAGGACTTTCATGCTAATCTTCTATTTCCAAGTCTAAGATTTCTTAGGTAGGTATTTGGCCTGGTACAGTAAGTTTCTTTCTATGAAAATTTCATTTTCTAAAACTGTAAGTAAAAATAACTTTTATTGTTTCAACCACTTTTCTAAGATCACTTCAAAAAACTCAAACGACCTTTAATTTTATGTAATTTAGTGGAATGTGTTCTCTTTGCTGTTTGCATAATGAAATAAAAGAAAATGAAAATACTCAGATTCCTTCTCTTTCTCTTTCCCTTACCCTCTCCCTCCTCCTCTCTCTGTTCACACTTTTATAAAGGGCATAACAATTTGATTCTGTTTATTTATATTCACTGTCTCTTGTACCTAGTGTTTAGGACTCCATTTGAGACTCTTCTAGTTTACTTAGGAGAATGAGATTCACAAAGATTCTCAGAATTCATTTAAATGATAAGTAGAGCATTGTAAAAGAATATGGGTTGGTACAAAAAAATAGCTTAGCTTAGGGATGTGGGAAAAATTCAGAAATTTTAGACAGATGTTTTTCTAATGGAATTTTCTATGACAGTGACAAGGAAATGGTTCATCTTCCTCCTAAGGAAATAAAATGCAGGATCTAATTCTAACAGTCTCCCATAGGAAATAGATTGAAACTTTCCCCTGATTTGATTTGGCTGTTTCTGCCCTTTACAAGTGTATAATTAATAGCTACTTTCTTACCAGTCATCCATCCCTAGGTTCCTGATCAGCTTGATGCAATACCTTAGACATGCATATCTGGAAAATATTTATTCTTGTGTGTAATGTATTAAGAGTTAATCTTAAAACAAATCCATTGTTGAGTAAAAAGCTAGTTGAGATAGTGTCTTGATTAAAAGGTTATAGGTTTGAATGCTGTGATCCTGAGAAAATTCACTGAAATTTTCTTACTGTTGTGAGAAAATGGGCATTTAGCCCCACATGGCCACAGAGGTCATTGAAAAAAATGAACTGGACTCCAAATCTCAGCTGTAACAGTCACAGAGAAAATGAAATGCTAGTTGAAGCTTTATTGCAGGAACTCATAACTGCATAATAACTACTTCTGAGGAGAGCAAAGCCATTCAAGTACTTTGTTTTCGATCTTCGGGAGTCTTTGTCTTGTCATGAGAAATAAATTTTGATTAGGAATTTTTAAGCATAGGGTATTGGATTATTACTGTATAGCATGATGTTTGCTCAACAGGATTTCAAAGACATTTATTTGTTTGGGTGAGATAAAGAAACAAATAAAATTTCTCAATTTGGCACAAGAAAGTTACTTGGAAATTAAACATTATAATGACTCATTCATCAAATAATTATTGCCTGTAGAAATTCTAATGCTGGGTCTTTGGGAAAAATCAATAAGTCAGAAGGACATTGTTGGACAAATCCTCAAAGAAACAACTGCCCAATAAATAAGTGGGCGAAAGACTTAAAGAGAAACTTCTCTGAAGAAGAAAGAAGGATGGCCAATAGACACATG
>NW_012267288.1:8102026-8162887 GCF_000151885.1 Dipodomys ordii | reverse complement strand
AAAAAACAAAAACCTTCCAGTCACTTGACCAAATAGACCATGCTATTCAGTTATATGTTCTCACCTACACCATAAACCTTCTTAGCCTCTAGCTGTATACATACCTGCTGGATGTTTTGTGTGTACTTCACACGAAACTGTGCTATCCTACAGCAGTTTTTACCTGGCCTGTCACCAGGCACTCTGGAAGCTCTTCAGTAATCCTTTGTGGGTATGACTCTCCTCAGAGAGTAGGAATGAAACTTTACAGTTCTGAGCCTTGGTTTCCTTATCAGTAAAATCAGTAACATGTAAGTCCCAGAAGTCTTCTGGAGTTTTGGTGAGGTGAATCTGTTCTGACTGCAAAACATTTGTTACAGTGCCTAGACTGTATCCTACTTCAGTAAGTGGGATCCTATCTCATTATCACTGAGTGTGTTTCATTGAATGTATCACCCTTTGGAAAGCACACAGTATTGTAAGTAGTTAAAATTTTTATTTGCAACAACTAGTATATATCTGGGACAAACAGAAAAGGTCAGATAAGATGATGTTCAGCCAAAGGAGGAGGGAACAATGTTTGATAAGAAATGTACTCATTACCTTGCTCATGTGATTGTAACCTCTCTATACAGTGTTTTCACAATAAAAAAAACTTATTAAAAATAAATTTTAAAAAAGAAGGACATTGTTGGGATCTCATGGTATTTACAATCTAATGAGTTTTCTATCAGGATGGAAACTGTAGGTAATGGATGTAGAGTTTGAAGTTCTGATCATTTAGTATCTCCTGGATGGGTGCTTTCAAATTGAGTAGTGTTTGCTGAACATGTCATGAGTTCTGAAGAATAGTTATACTTAGTTGTACATGTAGATATGTCAGACTAATTAAAACAGAATCTCTAGAGTTAGTATCTGGAAGTTTGAATTGATCATAATCTTTAGATTTGATTGATAGATCTAATTGACTTTCAGAAATCCTTAGTCAGGCATAGATAGAAAATAGGTTGAAACCTGAGTTGCTATTACTGCAACTCATGCCAATGCAAAATGTCAGGTCATTTTGCATTAAGAGTTGATTGATCAAAATAGCCCACACCATTGACTGTGCCCTATTACACCTTATATTATCATCTGATGTGAAAGCCTTGAGCCTTCAGCTACTGGGTAACATTCTTTAGACAGCAAATCTCTTTTTATCTCCTGGATTTACAACAAATCCAGAATATACTTTCTCTATTTTACCTTGGACAGTTTATTTTACTGGTTCCAATTTTCCTTTTCCCTGCCCTCCTCCTTTCCCTTCTTCCCTCTGTTCTCTCCCTGCCTCCCTCCTTGCCTTTCTTGGTCAAACTCTTAATCCTGCCTGAGCCTCCCAGAGTGTTGGGATTACTGGCATGTACTTCCAAACAGCTCCAATAATTTACACTGAAATAAAAATAAGTTTTCCTCCTCTATTCCCTCTGCTCTGTTTAATCCTTCTCTGTGCAACAAAGCTCTTATTTATGTACATACTAAGACAGATCCCACTTGTAGTTATCCAGGCCAAAGGAATTTTAGACAAAAATTCTTATAAAGTTCTTTCTTCTTATTTAAAGTTCTTATTTTATTTATTTATATAATTTATTTAAAGTTCTTAATTCTGATGTTCTCTCATTGCTTTAGTCCTCTAGTATTTAATTCTGAAAGGACCATCTGTATGAAATTTACGTCTTCCTTCCAAATGGGCTTGTCTACTTTTAGAGCTGTATGTTCTAGTCTGTTTTCTGTTGCTGTAGCTGAATTCTGAATTCTGCTGACTGGGTGGTTTATTAAGAACAGATATTTATCTCCTAGTTCATCAGGCTGCAGGGTGTCCGAGACCATAGCACCATCATCTGTTCAGCATCTGGTGAGGGAGTTTTTGTATTTTTCCTAAGGGCATCTCATAGTGAGACTGAGTAAGCACCTTAGAGAGTTTTCTTCGATAATAAAATCCCTCCTGTGATAATCCTTTAGTTCATTAATTCATGAATGGGTGGCTCAGTCACCTCCCAGAGATTCTACTCCCAAAGATATTAACATATGAATTTTAGGATTAAGTTTTTCACACGTGCTAATTCAAGCCCTAGTGTTGTACTAATAAATTCTGCCAACCAGCTAAGCCAAAGGGTTTACGCTAAGAGAGAGAGAACTCCCCCAGATCTTACCAAAAGCCTGCATTATCCTAGAATTGATTATTTAAAAACTCATGACCTGAGGAAAACTGCAAGCTGTTCCAACGAGCTGCAAGTAGCCTTGGTTGTGATTCTGAAGAGAGGATAAGAGACATGCCTTACTATGGGATGGGGTGAGGTGTGCCTGTTCTCAACCTTTCTGCATGCGGAAGACTTAATAAAGAGATCCAACTTCTGAACAGGGTGAATATAACTTTGCATACATTCCTTTATGTAGACATATAGTACAACATGCAACTTAAGAGTTCCGGTTATTTTTCTTTTGCTATGTTTTTCAGGAGTGAGGAGAAAATTAGAATTTCTGTTGTCTTCTGTTGTCAAGAATAATCACTTAATAAAAATCACTTAAATAAAATCCCTGTCTTCTTTCGTCAGCCCAGCCACTGTTCCACTGCATAAGGGATTCTAAGTTAGGACTGCTTAGTTGATCCTCTTCACCTGCCTAAACCCCACAATAATACTAGTAAATGATGCTTAGTCATTGCTTTATACTGTAAGTTTTGATGGTTTGCTATACATCAAAATATAATCTCCCTAATGTAATTTAATATACTTCTACTATAATTTTGGGAGTTATTGCATCTTCAATAGTGTCCGTTGTATGGTCATCTCAAAAATCAAATTCCTGTGTTGACAATGCTTAAAAAATAATGTAAAGCTTCAGAAGTATGAACTCCCAATCATAGACTGTGACTGTATGATGGAAAATCAAATCCAAGTATTTTTGTGTGTGTGTGTGACAGTTTTGTATTGATGCATAACGAATTCTCAATTACACTAATTCTGAAACTCATATTTAATAATGAAAAAGATAGGAATATGAATAGTTAAAGGTTCATAGAAGATTTTAAGAAATTTCTAAGCATTATTATAAGAATGGTAGGCAGTAGGAATCAGTGAAATTTTATTATCCTCTTTTAGAATTGAAAAATAGTATAGTGAAAATCATATAGAGCAATATGTATTTTGGTCTCAAATTTTATAAATCTCTTCTTTCAGATTAATCTTTAAATAACTTTAGTGAGTCCCTTGATATTTAGACCATTTATCAAAAATGAGTTAATTATGCAATTTTTTTTTCTTTTAATATTGTGTGTCATCTGTTTCTCTTTCACATTTGCTCAGATTTGGTCTGATCTGTCTTCAAAGAGGAGCTCCGTTTAAAAGAAGTCTAAGCAAGAAGTAAATTAACATGCTTATACTAATGACTATGGAATTAATGAGAGTGAAGGATGATTTTTATGTTTAGCTTATTTGAAATCCACCTAAACAACTGCTTCAGTTTTCAGCAATCTTAAATCTTGTGGTATTTTCAGGACCTAGGTTTTGATCTTTTGAATTGAATTGCTGTTGTTTTCATTTAATGCTTGAGCCAAGCAAAACCAGCTTGCATGAAGCTCCTTTCCTAAAACTCTTTTTAATAAACATTTTAAATCACATTTATAGGAGAGACTATCAGCATGTCAAGTTGAAAGTTTATAAGTACATTGGACCAGCAACAGAGAAAATTGCAGCAGTATTTCTAGACTGAAGCTCTGGGTGACACAAATGCCTGCCTTTTATTTAATTGAGCTGAATATAAAGCTGATTTAGAATGCAGCATTATTTTTTATTATTATTACTTGAGTAGCCTACATTTTTAATTATCTAATTTCCATTCTGTGATGGCCCTGAGCAAAGTGCACAGGGAGAAAGGAGCAATTTGTGGTCACAGATGGGCTTAAATTAAAACAACCAGAATGCCTGTGACCTGCTTAAGGTTCTGAGACACCCAGCTGCAGGTCAGCCTACTCATGTCCTAACTTCTTATCACCTCCCCTGAGATCTCTAATAAGTCTGAATGGCTGCTTAAGAACACTGTTATGTCTTTAATGCTCTCTGAACCATGATTGAAATAATTATTTATATAAATCATCCCTGAAATAAGGGCTGATTTCTGAGACTTTCGTAAAGTCCAAAATCTTTTTTTGCACGCTTTTTATTATAAAAATGCTGTACAGAAGGGTTACAGTTACACGAGCAAGATAATGAGCACATTTCCTATTAAGCATTGTTGCCTCCTCCTTTGTTTTCCCCCTACCCTCCCTTCCTTCCCACCTCCACAAAAATCCAAAATCTTCAAATTTATTGCTTGAGTCTGACTCAGGTCAATTCCCTGGTATTTATTTATTTAATTTACTTATTTTCCTATTTATTTATTTATTATTGATATTAGTAGAAAAGCAGCCAATCAGTTGACAGGATGATAAACAAAACCTGGCTGAAAACAAAATGAAGGCAAGGGGCTACAAAAGGATGAAGAAGCAATAAAGACAAGACAAAAGTCTTTGTCAACATAACCTTACAGGAAACAGAAAGAAAGAAGATCCATAAATCAGAGAGCAATTCTAAAGGACTCCAATTCTCACCACTTAACCAGAGGGCAAACTCTGGGTTAAAGAAGATAGCATAAGATGGGCTAGGTAGACTGACTCACTGTCTTCCAGTGGCATGTCTGTGCCTTGCTCTGTCTTTCTCTGTCATATTTCTTTTCTAATAAACCGTCTTCTTACTTTTACCCTGTTTACATCCTGTCCAAATTCTTCTCTTGCCAGATGCAAGGGCTGAGGTCAACGTAGCTATGCTAATTTTCTGTTAACTTATTTGGTGCCAGGACAGGAAGTTAGTGGTTAAGTGTTATAAGGGAATTCAACTGAGAGAAACAGAGAAGCCATATTTGGAAAGGTCGGATCAGGAGTCTGTATTAAAAAGCCACTACAGGTGGATACATGTCCCCAGGAAATTTGCAGCCTTGAAAACCTGCAACAATTAATAGAGAGTGCAGGAACAACAGTTAGAAAACTGAGCCATGAGAGTAGGAGAGTAAAGAAAGTGCAAAAAAACAATCCCAACAAACAAACCAGATCAACTCCAATGGAGACTTGAAGAGGGACACCAAGGTGACCCGAAGAGAGCCAGGGGAAATGAGGTATGGCACGAAACGGCGGCTGAGCTGGTTGGGGGGCCTAAAAAGGTACATGGTCGGGGACAGGTTCGCAGGGAACGTGAGAGTTACGGGAGTCTACAGCACAGGAGTGGCAAGTCCAGTTGCCTATTGCTCAAGTTCCAGTCCCTGCCTCTAGGAATTTAGGCACACCCATCTTCATCCATCAAGAAGACAAGATGTTGCCTGTTAAACCCAATATGGTGCCTGTAAGACCCAATATCCTCATTTCATAAGTATGTGTTTTTCTGAGTTGGATTCATTGAAATGTACCATAATCTTGATTAATGGCAGCACCTATCATAGTTTTAAATATCTGAAACGTTAGGTGAATTAAGAATAATTTTTCATAGCCCAACATTCTAGGTATTATCTGCTTCATTGAGGAAACTGAAGCCTTTGTCTCAAACCCTGAAGCTAGAAAGTGGGATTCAGACCCATATTCAACTCTCCCTGGATGCTTTCTACTTGCAAATTCCACTTGTATTCCACAATGGGCTATAAGATTGAGGACATTACCTTAACAACTAATATTTTTGATGGCTAAATGAGCTACTCTCGGGTAACCCAATTTCATTTTGAACCTTGAATGATACTTCTTACTCATAGACAATTGTGTATCTATTCATGAAGTTCTCTCACTAGCTAGGCTGTGAGCTCTGGAGACCTGGCTACATTTTATTAATATTTGTAAATGTAGTGTCTGATACGCAATATTTAAAGAATAGGATGGCCTTTCATAGGCTACTCTGTGTATTTGTTTTTCTTGTCCTCACCTCTTCCTCCTCTATGGAATTTTAGATAAAAGCTGATTTAGCACAGTCAATACATATTCATTAGAAACCAGACATAAACTGAAAAGCGAACTATTAAATAAAACCACAGAGGTCATTTATTGTAATAATAAAAAAGGAAAGCTCATAAATTTCTTGTGTTGGTCTATTTCTCTCTGCTGAGATCTGGGCTCTAAATATCATCTTAAGTTTGTATTCAGAATCCTCAGTATAAAATTTCTAAAGGACAAAGGTAGGAGCCCCACTGACAGCATAATTGATGGATGATTGACTGTATCTTGATAAGGAAGCCAACCTTATGTACACAATAGAATGTATTTAGCAAGAATAATTGTAGATGCTTACATTTCGACAATCAAAGTCAATCAAATATGTCAAGGAGAGGGAGAATGGAAGCTTGGCAAAAGTTCATATGCAAAATATGCTAGAATATTTAATTATCTCTAAGCTTGCCATCATGAAAAGGTGCAGGAAAAAATCCATTCAAAAATATAGAGTGTGAAGATTATGATTAATAAAGAGATTTTATTTTGCATTAATAGGTTTTGCTATCGGTGCCTTTGTATTCATGTCTGTTCTAAAATGAGCATGATAAATGTTGGTTTTTGTTTTATAATAACATTCATGAATATTTGACTTCATACGTAACATTGTGTACAGATACTTTAAGACATGATACTGTTTTGACAGACACACAGACAGGAAGGAGATTGTGCATTCACAGAAGTAGGATGCGATTGTGAAAAAGATGTGTGTGATGCTCCTTCTCATCTACTCTGCAGAGAGTCACCTTATATTTGAAAGACAGAGCATAATTTTTCAACTTTTCCTCTTATATTTGCTTATTTTTAAATTTGGGGTCCTGCCCAAACCCTTAAAAAACAACCAGTTAGTATACATTAATAATTACATATATAGGTATATATTATATATGTATATATATGTATTTATATATTATATATAATATATGTACATATATGTTATATATTATATGTGTGTGTACATATATATATATTTAGGGGGGCAGCTGCTGGTGGCTCATGCCTGTAGTCCTAGCTATCCAAGGCAGAAAAACACCCAAGATATTAATTGCTAATTAACCACTAAAAAGCTAGAAGTAGAGTTCAAGTGGTAGAGTGCTGGCCTTGAGCACAAAAACTCAAGGACAGCACCCAGGCTCTGAGTTCAAGCCCCAGGCACCTGTACACACAAAAATTATGTTATTATGAACTCATGAGTTAATATACTTAATACTTAATCATTGCCATTCATATTTTAATTGGAATTCAAGTTTTCCTAGTTTTGGCCAATGAGAATCTAGTCAAGTTGGTACCTGCATTCATTTGATAGGGATGTGTTAGTAATGTATGAGTCAAGCGGAAAAGGTCAGATAATGTGATGTCAGGAAAATGAACTGTTAGATGTGTATTTTAATGTTTTTTTCTTTCATGCATGTGTTTCTAACGCATTTATAAGATTATCTCTTTGTTGCTTTGAAGGTCCCTCCCCCGCAGTATAACTCCTGTTTTCACTATATTTGATGTCAGTATAACTTGTGGAGGAGATGGGGAAAAACCAGTTGTTTAAGGATACAGGTGGATCTGATGCAACAATGAGAAGTACAAGTTGTCATGTCCAAAACGAGCTTTACAACGTCGGTGCGGGGGAAGGGGGAAGGAGAAGGATTGGGATTGGGGGAGAGGGGGGAGGCTGAGAAGGGATGTGAAGGGTAAACAAAGGAGGAGGCTGCAATGCTTGGTAAGAAATGTATGCATTATCCTGCCCATGTAATTGTAACTCCTCTGTACAGTATGTTCACAAATAAAATAAAATTAAAAAAAAAAAAGCTTAGGAGTCTTGTAGTCAAATGCTCCAGGCTCATTGAAAGTATCTCTTGACCCAGAATTCTAATTGTCCATTTACTCAAGAAGCTCTGGTTTCAATAAATGGGAAATTATATCACAACAATGATCTGTACTCATTGTCACTACTTGTTGTAAATTTCTACAATGTTTTAATGATATGTATTTAGTGATACTCTGACATTTTCAATTACAATTGAGTACAGCAAAGATTTTCCTTAAACTTATCTATATTAAATAGTGTTTTCTTCTTAAAGATAATGGAAAGAGAATGGCATCTTCCATGGATACAGGAGACATCCAAAACTCATAGCTATTCAGCTATTAAAATACTTGCTATATATGTCAGTGGCTCACTCCATGTAATAGTAGCTACTCAGGAGGCTGAGATTTGAGGACCATGATTTGAAGCCAGCCCAGGCAGGAAAGTCCATGATTCTCTTACCTCCAATTAACTACCAAAACACTGGTATTGAAGCTGTGGTTCCAGTTGTAGGTCATTAGCTTTGAGCACAAAAGCTCAGGGACAGGACCCAGATCCTCAGTTCAAGCCCCAGGACTAGCACACAAAAAAGGAAGAAAGAAGAAAGAGAGAGGGAGAGAGAGGGGAGAAAGGGAGAGAGAGAAAGAAAAAAAGAAAGAAAGAAAGGAAGGAAGAAAGGAAGGAAGGAAGGAAGGAAGGAAAAAAGGAAAAAGGAAAAAGGAAAAAAGGATGTAAGGAAAAAAGGAAGGAAGGAAAAAAGGAAGAACAAAAACAACTTGTTGTATCTCCTGTGATTTGTACCCAATCAAGAGAAGTCTAATATGTATGAAGAGGACCAACGAATGCTTTACTTTCAACAAATATTTTGAGTGAAAAACATTCCACACTTCTGAGTTTTTATGTGGCAAAAAAGGCAGCATAGGTGTACGGTTTTGTAGATGTGCTAACAAAGGACAAGATTGGAGTATATGCTTGAAGAATCAAGTAGAGTATATCCTTGATCAAGAAGGATATTCAGAGAATATTCAATAAATAATGTTACCCAAAAACTGAATTGAAGGACAATGTAGTATTGCATGAGAAAATATTCTTGTCTCACATACTTACTAAAGAAAGAGTGAAGATTATGTATTAAAATTAAGATAACAGACAAAATAAGCTAAACAGAAAGATGAGCTAGAAAAGACTAAAAAAATGGAAATGGTTGAATTAATCAATAACTAAGAAGCTAATTCTTTAAAGAACAGGAAACCTTCTGGGCACCAGTAGCTTATACCTGGAGTCATTATTCATAAGATTGAGATCAAGACTGAGATAGTTCAAAACCATCCCAAGCAGGATAGTCCTTGAGCCTCTTATCTCCAATTAACCACCAAAAAAAGTGGAAGTGGAGCTATGGCTCAAGTGGTAGAGTGCTAGCCTTGAGTAAAAAGAAAAAATCCCAGAGACAGCACCTCTGGCTCTCAATTCAAGCTGTAGGGAGAGCGCGCGCGCGCGCGCGCGCACACACACACACACACACACACACACACACACACACACACGAGTGCACTACAGAACGGGAAACCTAGCCAGAGAAGAGAGAAAACAGAATTGTACAAAGGTAAAAAATGAGAATAAGGAAAATATTTGTATGTAGTAAGTTCTAATTTTTAGTGTGTTAACTGAAGTGTGTGCATATTGGTAACAAGTCCTGTCTTTACCCTGTTTCCATGTTTGTGAATTTCCATGAACTGAGCCTGTTAATAGTGAAATCTAACTGTAGTAATAAGGTATATTTATCAAATTAGTGAGTGACATGGTGACATGACTTCACTCCAGGTAAATTAATTTTTCATACCTATGATAAATATATGAAATTCAGTTATAAATTACTGAAACTTATAAGAAGAGATATAAAAACTTAAATTAAAATATAGGGCTGAAAGCACAATTGTCACTTTCCTTAAAAGTTTCCAGATTCAGATGACATCTTACTTGAACTTAAGCCAAATATTTTTACTTGGCCATCTCTGACACTTCAAAGACAGGATGAATAAAGTTTACTTATAGAACAAAATCTTTGTGGTCTAACACACACATAATTGTGTATTTTCCATTTGTAATTACATTGTAATTTATTTAGGTAGAACTATATGGCTAAGAATTTTGTTGTTTGTATATTACATGCAATTCTGAAATGAACATAAATTTATTTATTAAGGTATTTATTAGATAGTTAAAGGCAGGATGTCTGGAATAGAAATGAAGAGAGCAAGCTACAGAATTGGGTGCTATGGTCTTATTTTTAATGGAAATAAAAAGACTACTGATGCAGATACAATCTGAGCTTACAAGGGGCCAGAACAGAGGAAGAACTATAAATGAAAGAATAAGAAAACCAAGTAATGAAATTGGGAAGACATCAAAGATATCTGGATTTATTTCTGATGATTTTGTTAAATTAGCTAAAATTAAATTCAGATCCAGGAAGCATGCAATATTTCATGACAAGATTATTTAAACTAATAAAAAACATGTATGTTTCTTGTCAACATGTTAATTTTAAACATCATATTTTTCCTTTCCTGTTAAAATTCCCACAACTCTTCCAGTGTGCAAAATGGTGACAATCTGGTAATCATATGCCATTGAAAAACCAAAACAGAATTGCAAATAAAAGTAAATAAGCATGATTTGTATTGAATATTCTTTTTGTTGTTGTTGTTGTTGGTTGTGGGGCTTGAACTCTGGGCTTGGGTGCTGTCCCTCAACTCTTCAGCTCAAGGTGAGTGCTCTACTGCTTGAGCCACAGTGCCACTTCTGGTTTTCTAGTGGTTTATTGGAGATAAGAGTCTCACAGGCTTTGAACCAAGATCCTCAGATCTCAGCCTCCTGGGTAGCTAGGATTACAGGCATGAGCCACCAGAGCCTGGCTTGTATTGAATATTCTTTAGACAAATTACTTCAAATCTTATAAGATTAACAGTTCTGTCTTTAGCTAAATAAGGAACATATCTAAAGTTCATTCTTCAGATTATAAATCTGGATATATATATATATATATATATATATATATATATATATATATATATATATTGGTACAGGGACTTGAACTCAGGGCATTGAACTCTTGCTTGGCTTGCTTGCTCACAGCTGTTGCTTTATCACTAGTACTACAACTTCAGCCTCATATTTGTTTATCCATTTAATTATCCTTAAGTAGATTTCATTTCAGTATGTCAGTTTGTGAATACAGTGCATCTTGGTAAATGTGATCTCTTACATCCTTCTCCCCCTTCTCTCCTACTTCTCACCCCCTAAGTTTCCTGGTTCTATTTTCATATATGGACATTGGATAATATCATTACATCCCTCCATCTTTCCTCTCTCCATTGAGCTATCCCTCTTCCCTTGACCTCATTCTTTGCTTATTTGTTTCAACTTTCTGGTATTCTTGTTCACTTATAATTACAAAGCCATTAACTTACAAAGAAGTTGTAAGTCACAAAGGAGTTACCCCATGGCAATCATCCCTTCATATTAGTTAATACCTTTGTAAATACATACGTGCATATGCATATGGACCTGCTTATGTTTATATATATATTTATAATTTAGACCTAACTTCCACATATGAGAGAAAAAATGCATCTTTTGTCTCTCCGAAACTTATTACTTCATGTAACATAATTTTTCCAGCTCCAGATTTTTTCCTGAAAAGATAAATGTATAAAATTGCAATATATGATTTTTATATATTATATAGTTATAATTATATTATATAATTAATAATATATTATATTATAGATAATATATCATATTATATATGATATATTATATATGATATATATGATCTACTACACACCATATATGATATATAAATCATATCATATATGATATATTAATACAATATAATATATATGATATATCTATCAAAACATGTATAATATATGTTATATGAAATATATAATATATCATATATAACTGTATATTATATAATATATTATATATGTGTAAATAATATATATTATATGTGATATTATATATTCATCCATTGAAGGACATCTGGGCTGTTTTTATAAATTCAACTAGGTGGTTGGATATGATGTCTTTGGAATTTTTATGTCTGGGCTAGTTTTTAACTTTAATCCTCCAGGTTTTAGCTTTCTGAGTAACTAGGATTACATATATGAGCCACTGGAGCTTGCCTGATAATATGGTTTTACTTAAAGTCTACATCAAAATGTTAAGAATTCTAGTTGGCTCAAAGTTCAAGAATTGCTTTCTTTTGAACTTCAAAAGAATAGAATCCAAAAATACAGAATTTTGACTAATTCCACATATTATTCTTGTCTATATAAGGCATCCTTAGCTAATTAAGATAGAGATATTTAATTAGTGTGTAGTTAGTCTTAGTTATGTTAAATGTTCAAAGTAAAATAAATTATGTAAGGAATAATAAATATATCAAAATAAAATAATAACTTTTAAGTATACAATTATTTTTCCTCAAAAGGAACCTGAGGTCTTATGACATGCTCATAGAATTGTACCAATAAAGTGCAAGATGATCCAGTTAGTGTGGTTTAAAATTTAGGTGGGGGGTGGGTGGGGTGGGGGTGAGGGTGAGGGGGATGTAGCTGAGGAAGTGGGAGGGAAGGGATGGTAGGGGAAAAACAAAGGAGGAGGCAACAATGCTGGATAAGAAATGTACTCATTACCTTGCTCATGTAACTATAACCCCTCTGTACAGTATTTTTACAATAAAAAACTTAATTAAAATAAACAGAATTATGAAAACCCTTTTCCACTGTCTGCTCAGTCTACCTCAACCATCTCATTTAAAAATTTATTCACCTACCCTTTCATGTGGATTCTTCTTACCTGTTCACTGTGGCTTTGCATACATGCATCTCTTTCTGAAAGTTCACATTTTCACTTAAGGCAAGACGGTGTCTCTGTCATCTAGAACACAACTCCAAGGACACACAACACTGACTTGCTTTATGTTGTGTACCTACCACCTTCAATAATGCTGACAAACTATTCAGTGAACTTACGTAAATAAGTGAAAATCTACAAGTGAAATTCCTGGGCATAAAAGAGAAGCATTGCAATGAATTACTAGGTTAGCCTGGTGATTCAACTCTCAAGGATGTAAAAGCATTCTGAATAAGTTGAACAGAACAATAGATTAATTAAAAATTGAAAACATATAAAATATATATGAAGGCCTCTGTGGTAAAACACATTAACCCAAGTATATGATTATATTAATGATTAAAATCATAGTATACTTTTGCATTCACACTGTAAGCAATTAGAAAAAATCTACTCACCTTGCTTTCTTACAACATGTGTGTCTTCTCTTCTTCAGTCACATGTACGTCGATGCTGATATCATCGGTGATGGTGTCATCTTGGGTGGATGTTGCATCACAAACGTTCACTTCTATGTATCCAATATCCTGTCCCTTCTCTTAGCTACTTTCTGCCAGGACTGTACCTCTGACCTGGCCAACACCTGAAAGCCATTATTTCTGATATAATGTCAATATGTAGTTTCTGACCATCACTTCCTATCTTTCTGTCAAACTCAGTTATTCAGCCAGTTAAGTAAGTGTAACCTAATTTCCAGTCTAAGGTTTGAACCTCAAGTCCATGGATAGTTTTCCTTTGCCTCAAAATCATTGGCTAAGTACCTTCCTGTCCTTAGTCATGTCTGCCCCTTCATCTTTCTAACCAGGTAAGGTCAATATTAATACCAATACCAAAATAATACTAACAGTAACTTAAAAAGCAAACATAATAAATATGGTTCATATTTTTTAGTACTTCTTTCTATATGCGGAACACCACAAACTCTGCAGGTCACACCCAGTTTAATCACTACAGTTTTGGTAGGTAGATTTTGTGTTATGTTCATTAGAGATATAGATTAAAAAACTGGAGAAAAATATGGCTAATTTTTTTTCCCTTAAGATGACACCATTGGATGGTATAGAGTGAGTTATAAGGCCCCAAAATCAGATTCCAGAGCTGACTTTCCAAACCATGACACCTGCCCTCACCACTGCTCTGAAACTGCCCAGGGCATTCACGCTGACTAGTCTATTGCTAAACAGAACCAGTGCATCTTCTCCTAATGGAGGATAGATGCTAAATTATGACTTCCAAACTCAACCAGGCTCTCCGAAGTTTCCTGGATGTTTCACTTTCTTCTCCAGTTCTCTTTAGTACCATGGCAAGTTGTCTGTACTTGCCTCAAATTCTACATCCCCCATCTCCATTATTGTCAAATTATAAAAATGATCCTGCAGTTAAAAAGGTAAAACAAAGCATGATAAATTTTTCAAAATATTTACTTGTGTAAATAATTGTTTATGAATTTTGAGTGCAAAGGAAGGTTTTGTAGAGGGAACAAAGAAGTAAAGCAGGCAGAGTATTAGGTTAGATTATGGTTAGATGGTTTATTGGCTGCTAATGATTGGTTGGCTTGTATTCTCTTTCCTGCCTCCTTTTGCTTAATATAGGCATTTACAAGAAATCGTTGAAGTGAAACTTCATTTAACATTCCTACTTATGGGGCTGAGAAGGTGGCTCAGTGGTAGAGTGCTTGCCTTGCATGCATGAGGCTCTGGGTTCAATTCCTCAGCACCACATAAGCAGAACAAAAAAAAAGCTGGAAGTGGTGCTATGGCTCAAGTGGTAACGTGCTAGCTTTGAGCTGAAGAGCTGAGGGACAGCGCCCAGGCCCAGACTTCAGGCTCCACAACCAGACCCAAAAAAGAAAAAAAAAAGGAAAAAAAAACATTCCTACTTATCATGGTTAAGGTCACTTAGAGGACCCGCTTGGATTTGTCTGACCTGGGATTCTTTAGGGGTGTTCTTCATTTTGATTTACTCTAATATTTCATTCATGGAGAAATAAACTTTTAGAGAAATTTATCTTGACCTAGCTCATCCTACTTTTTGTTACCATGAAAACTGTATCTTCTCATTTAGTGCTGTTTTCTCTAACCTTGCTCTGATCCTGATCTCCTCCCACACATGCATGGAATTATGTCATAGGACCATTTTTTCTTTTCTATATCATCACAGGAGCATCATCTTGGATGTGATTACATGACTGCTTATTTCCAATCTCTGCTTCACTCTCAAGTTCAGGTATGTACCAGGATTCAGCTCTAGATTATTTCTTGTCTACCTCTAGGCACCATCGCTCTCTTCCCAATTCTGTGGTGTCAGTTATTGTAAAAAAAAAAGGCCCTGATTAAAATTTTGTATCTTCACTTAGATCCATCCTGAGCTTTAAGTCGGTTTGTAAGAGTGTTCTGGACATTTCTGCTCCAACTGTCTATAAGCATCTCAATCCAGTACTTAAAAATTAAACTCTATTCTTTACCACAAGCTGCATCTTCCTCCTGTATTTGACACCTCAATCAATTGTGATCACTAAGCATTCTGTTGTGCAAGATAAAAACTTTCCAGTGGAGCCATTTTGAAATGTTGCCTTTCTCTCAGTCCTTACAGTCAATTGGTCTTCAAAAACTCTCATATACCTCTTTAGAAATCAGTCTACTCTAAGAAAATTGTTTTCTAATACATGTTATAGTGTGTATTTTTAGTTGAGTATTATAATAGCTTCCTAATGACAATCTTTCATTCAAAAGTCTCATCATATTTCAGATTCTAACCAAAGTTTCACTCTAGTATAGAATTACAAGTCCAGAATTTCCTTCCTTCCTTCCTTCTTGCCTTCCTTCTTTCCCTCTCTCCCTCCCTCTGCTCCCCTTCTCCCCCTCCCCCTTTCCCTATCTATCACCTCTTCTCTCCTCTCTCTTTTTTTTCTTTCTTTGGAGTTTGAACTCAGGGACCCACACTTTGCTATCTTGCTAGAGCCAGTCCCCTAGACTTTTTTGCTTTAGTTATTTTTTGTTCATTCTCTTTTTCTCAGGTAGGTTTCTAACCACAGACCACAATTCTCTCTATGTCTCCCAAGTAACTGGGGTCAGAGGCACCTACCAGTACATCCAGTTTATTGGTTGAAATGGGGTCTCACTAACTTTTGTACTAAGTTGTCTCTGAACTGCAGTCCTCCCCATCTCTACTTTGGTTAAAGGTATGAGCTACTATGTTCAGCATCTAGAATTGTGATATCTGAGTTTGGCATCCAGGCAAAGAGATCTGAAGAAAGAAATAAGTTGTGCCTTCCAAATATCCAATCAATATGGAGAAATGAGGAACAGAATAACCACTGCAGGTGCTGCAGTTCATTGGGGGGGGCGTGAATGGGAGGGGAAGCATTATAGGGGTTCCATAGCAGTCAAAACTCCCTGTATTTCTGAAATGCTGCTGTTGGGCCTATCTCCTGTTCTACCTAGGGTCCAGTTCTGTTCCTGGTACTGTAATATCTGAGTTGCTATTCACTGGCAGAAAGTTCCTTCTATTGCCTGGCTGCAGTCTCTCCTGCTGTTAGAAATGTACTTTCTCCCCTGAACCCCCTTTTCTTTGGGAAAAGAATATCCATGGGAACAAAAATGTGAAATCAGAAAACAGAACAACATTATTGATAAAAGGCAAAAACCTCTTGGGAAAGAAAAAGCCCTGGGCTGGGAAGATGGCTCAGTGGTAGAGCGCTTGCCTTGCATGTGTGAGGCCCTGGGTTCGATTCCTCAGCACCACATAAACAAAAAGAAAAAACCTGGAAGTGGCGCTGTGGCTCAAGTGGTAGAGCACTAGCCTTGAGCTGAAGAGCTGAGGGACAGCGCCCAGGCCCAGAGTTCAGGCCCCACGACCAACAAAAAAAAAAAAAAAGCGCAAAAGAACATCTCATTTCTCCCTCAAGTTTACCAAGCTGGCAGCTTTGCAGAAGGTACTGACAACCTTGAGGCTTATCACCAGCTGCACTGAGCTGCTGTATTAGTCAGGAGCTTATATTAAAGATCATTTCTGTAATAGTGTCAATAGCATTGATAGCATTGGTCATGCTGACCAAGTCAAGATCACGTTTGCCTATGCTCCCGTGACTCAAGGCTACATTTTTGCTATGTTTGCTTCTGTAACCTTGCTTGCTTGCTTGCTTCACTAACAGGGCCCTGAGCCCAAAGGTGACATCACCACTGTCCACCAATTAAAGACCACCACCGAGTGGTCCTACTGTGGGTGGCCTCTTGTGAATTATTACATATGATATATACCATAGAAAGCAAATGAATTTAAAGGTCATATAACCATAACCAATGAAAATGTGCCAAACCTGTCTCGTCTAGTTCGTCCATGTAACTCTATGTAACTTACCCCTATAAAAAGACATCCTATCCTGAGCTCAAGGTCGTTTTCCTACTTTCCCAGTGGTAGAAAAGGGTCCCTGTGCAGCGGTAATAAAGTTCCTAGCTCCTTTAACTGGGTGTCTTGGAGTCTCTTTTGGATCCTGGATATAATAGTACAGGGTTTCTGTGGCTCTCAACTCTCCTTCTGATCCCTGTACATCGGACTCTGAGCCATGTTTCCTTTTCTCTAAGACATGATCTGTACTTGCTGTTGGTTTTTTACTCTGATTCTTTCCCAGGAAGGGTGAGAACACTGTTCGTCTTTACATAGAGGTATTTTCTTTTTGGGCCCCCAAACACCGGCAGCTTTGATGTATCCACTGGAAAGCCCTCTTACCTCTGCTTACCACTGTAAGCTTTCTTTACAGCAACTAGCCAGCAAGTGCATTCTGGAGGATAGGAGAGAGGAGAAAAAAAAATCAGAGGATGCAATCTTGGCAGAGTCTTGATTTTTGAGCACTTTTCCCTTGCCTTGGCACTGACCTTCTGAAGAGGTCTCTCGGGTATGTGTGTGGGAAGTGCGGTATTTGTTTTCCCCCAAACAAACCAACTGAAAGTAATACTAGTAAAGCACAACAATACAAATCGAAACAAGAAGATGTATTCTTTCTCATCCAGCCGTTTTATGTTCCTTCACCAGTAAGAGTAGTTTGGGTGGGATCACTTACATCAGAAAAGAGATGACCATTTTTACTCCAGTCAGCAACATAGTTATTAAAAGAATTACCTCATTAGCCTTGACTGCTCTTCCAAATAACAGAGTAGATTCAGCATTTTTACCTTCCTGGGAAGCCCAGCATGAGCTTCCCTAATGCCTTGATTATACATTTGAAAGGTCCCAGTTTTCAAGTCGTTAACTGTAGAATTGAATAGAAATCTCTAAAGGCAGAAAATTAAAATGATCTGGAAAAGCCTTAATTTGGAGAGTGAGAATAACTGTCATAATTACTTCTTTGAAATAGCATTCCTGAAAAATAGAACCATAAACGAATAATAACCAGTAGTAAATTTGGTCTTATTTAATGCCTTTATCTTGTTCTGAGCAAGATGTCAAAAACAGATCTCCCTGGAGAGCTATGAGCCATGTCTTACATCTAATCTTTTCTTTAATGTCCATGTTATTATTTTCCTAAATCTACTCCAACAAATGACTCAGAAAAAAAAAAACTCACATTTTTCCTTGAGAAGATAACTTTTGTGTAACAATAAATCAGAGTTTTTTATTTAACTGGAAATTTTGTTCTTTAAATGACTGCTTCTTGACCAAAGGAAGGGTTAAACTATTTCAAAACATGCCTTCTCCCACTTTTTGTGGCAGGATCTTTTCAAAGTAGTCAAATTATGATTATAATTACAAATTCCCCGGGAAAAGCACGATTTTTACCCTACATCACATAAAGGATTTAGAAACTCAAAACATTGCCACACTTCTACATAGACTTCTTGTTACAAAAGAGCTATCTGATCTATTCGCATTATAGTTAAAACTGGGAGTTTTATACTTTTTTTCCTCCTCCCAAACAGTGATAGGAAAATTTGTTTTTTTCTTTTATGCCTAAGGGAAAAGTTGAATATGGGGTCTGTGTTGCTTTGTACTGTGTAGACTTAGCTAGAATTATGTTTCTCATTCCTTGGTCTTATAGAGAAGATCTCTTCCTTCCGTGGTCTTTACACCAGGAAGAGGAAGTTGTGTTAGATTTAAAGGGTGGAAGGGAAGGCTGAATGACAAGAGGGGAGACGTGATAAGAAACGGGGCTGTGGTGGTGCTTTTGTCTTCTTTTTGTCCTCAGCCTTCTCTGGATCGCTGGTCCTGCCCAACAGTAGAGGCTTCCAGGGTCCATATCCAGACCTTGGGGTCTTGTTGGACGAAACAACAGTTTCACAAAGGCAACAGCTTTCCATGAACTTCTCTAACCAGGAACGCCTTGTAGCTCACGTCAACAGCTTGATGCATCCTTCTCAGATTCTCTTGCATGCTTCAATTTGTTCTCTTCTACCAGAGTTTTGGCAGTTGCTACCTTTGATAACAATATTGTTTACAAATAGATAAAAATCTTCGAGAAGGACTGTAGAGGGATTACCCCGGAGTATTAGAGTTATCTGTTTTTAATTAGCAAGATCTGGCAGACATTCCTCTAGAATTATAGCAACCACTAACTGGCATGGTCAGGGGGTATTTTTAGTCTAAAAGTAGTTTTTAAATGCGCCTCAATTCAAGTTACAAAGCAGAGGTAGTGTAAGATATTTTTCTATTGAAAGCTCTATAGAGTTGTGGTAGAATGATGTTTTGCTTTAATTGTAGCATTGTGCAAGGTGTTTTGTAATGTGTAGGTTGGGTATGGGAATCAATCCATTGTTTATGGATTGATATAGTTGGAAAGCTTTTTGCCTATGTATCAGTGTAAAACGGTAACTTGCATGTTAGACATTTTATTCAGTGATACCTGTAAAAAAAATTGGCCACTAAACTGAATACCAATTATCCTTTAAATTAGAATTATTTTTCTAGTTATAAAAAGATACTTGGTTCCATTATTAAATAAACGCATGCTATTGATAATGAGAATAGTTAGTAAACAGGAAGAAGACATCAAAGAAGTTACATGGAAACTTTCATGAAGAATGGTGATTGTATTTCACTATTACATAGCCAAACAAAAGATAATGATAGTTTCAACAAATTTATAATAAATATAAACATAGTAACTTTGATAAGTCATGTTTTTTCCACTAAAATAATGACTAAAATTAACTACTTAAAGTAAAAGTTTAAAAAGAATAGAAAAAAGGAATTTGCTAAAAAGAGAATTCACTATCTTAGAAAATGCAAAAATTGAAGTGGTGCTGTAGCTCAAGTGGTAGAGTGCTTGCCTTGAGCTGAAGAGCTGAGGGACAGCGCCCAGGCCCTGAGTTCAAGCCCCACGACTGACCAAAAAAAAAAAGAAAAGAAAATGCAAAAATTATTCTAAACAATATTCATGCTTATAAGTGAGATTTTCATATAAAAATAAAATGAGATTTGTAGAGAGATGGTATGAAAAGATTATTGATTTTACTTTATTATATTTACTTTTAAAATGTGGCTAACACAATTAAAAAGTGCATAGTTGATACGTGTTGTATATTGTATTTCTCTTAATGTTGGTCTAGAGTGTTTGAAGACTTGAGTTAAAGCTGCCTACAGACAAATCTGAAATCAGAAAAGGTTTCATTTCAGTGTTTCAGATCATTCCATTTCTAAGAGATCTTTACAAGCCTACCATCTAGTTAACCAATATTTGATCTTTTACTGTTGTTTATTAGTCACATATACTTAAATGCATAAAGTTAGAAAATGAAGAGAAAAAAACCAACTATATCCTTAGAACCCTATTATTTTTACTTTGAATATATGTAGGTTTTCTTTTATGACACAAATTGTTACCTGATATATATGGAAACAGGTGAGTATATGAAAATAACATAATTGGAAACAAACTTACTAAATCCAGCTACTATGACATTATGTAAATAAAAATTAGGAAACATCATGCATTGCCAATGAATGTAAATTTTCACAGGTGTTAGGAGTAAATATTTGGTAGCATAAACAATGAAAATTATCAGCAGGTATTTGTTTGGAGATAGGCATTGATAGCGATGTTGCTAATAGTTATGTTAACCTATTCAGGATAGCATATGTTAATATTGCTACATTTAAACTATCCATTTAAAGTTTGTCTTTCCTATTTGAAAAATCCCAAATTCTCTTTTGTTGTGAGATTTTATTTATATCATTTCCAATCATTTTGAATTATTTCTGTAGTAACTTTTTCAAATAACATATAGGTATTATCAGGCAAAATGCATAGAGTTCTATCAACCTAAATGTTGGGTTAGCATGCTTAGCAACTAACATAATTTAATGACTAAACAAATGCTCTGCTGGAACTTACTACTCAGCTCCTTCAAGCAACTTTAAGCATTTTAATTCTGCTAGAGATGTGACCTGCTGTTTTAATGAATAGTCAGTAAATGGTCTTAACACTCATGGATATTGATTCCAGCTGGGGATGTCCATCACCTAGGTTGATGTTTAATTTAATATCTTTTGGAGGGATCCCTCTGAAGAAGGAATTTTAAAAAAGAAAGAGCAAAATTTGCTTTATCATTCTTGAAAATGTATACCAACTTGAAAGGGATTAAAGAAACAAAACAAAACAGCAGCAAAGAAAAAGGAGCCTGAAGGTAAAAGCATAAATAGGATTGCTTCCTAAATTGGGTTGGGGAGCCCAGAACTTGGTAGGATCCCTTCCAGATAGGCAAAGTCCAATTTAGAAACGGTTTTAATTTCTGTATCAGATTCAGAATATATCCATTCTACTGTAGATTTCATGTGGAGTACTATAATTGGTTATGGGAGTAATTCTTATATGAGAATATATACCACAGGGACAACTCCCCCACCCCCCATTCTTCTTATTTCATACTACTGACCTTGTAACATAGGAGAAGAAAATTTGGAAGGGGTAGTTATCATTCAGAACATGTATTTGTGTTACTTAGAAAAATAGTGAGCTATGGAATGTGAAGGGTATAGAACAATGAAGACAAAATATTACAGGGAGCTAGAGAAAACGTTAATTAAAAAAATGCTTAAAGAGGGTTAGAGAAAGAGCTAGTAGAAACAAACTTTCCTTAGCCATAGGCAGTTCTTGGGGTCTTGTGTACCTTGGCTGCACCCTTTCAGGAATAATCATAGGAAGATGGGGAGAAGACTTGATACATCACTAGCAGTTTCATCAACAATGTGAGTAGAGCCTTCATTGGCATAAGGACCTTAAACACAAATTTCAATCAAACCAGATCAGATGAATAATTTGACCTAGGGACTCTTCCTAAAAAGATATAGATATATCTATATTGATATACAGATATCTGTCTATCTTCTATGTATGTATGTATGTATGTATGTATGTATGTGTCTATCTATACGTCTATCTATCTATCTATCCCACTATTCTTTGATTGGCTAGAAGACTGATATGCCCAAAGCTAATTTTTTTTCTTGTACTTCTTCAGAAAGGGAATTCCCAGGCTTCCAGTGATGTATGAGCAGAGGGTAAGAAAGGATAAATTCCCTCAACTATGACAGAAGCCTCCAAGCCTACAAACTTCTGATAAATAAATGCCTTATGTCAATACTAAAGGTGACTCCTAGGGAATCTGGCCAAAGGGGGAAAAAGAGGGATGAGGGTGGGGGGAAGAGAAGAAATTAAATTAGGGACATCAGATGCTGCATACTTGGAGAAAATTAGAATTTGCAGAATTAGATCAACCAAATCATTAGATAAAGAAACAATTCCTAGTGGATTATCAGTACCCAAAATATTAAGATAGACCTAAAACATTCAACTTGTGATAAAAACAAGCAGTCAAATACACAGACATATGTGTGACCAGGTATGTGTGACATATACCTAGGAAAAGGTAGCAGGCAACAAAAACTGCCTTTAGAGAATGCTAGGGTTATGAAGTTTGCAAATACTTCAAAATAGTTAAAATTATAGAGGATACAATTAATACTTAAAGAATTAAGTGAGGTATAGTAATGCCTCTTCAAATAGAACATGTTAAAAAGAGAAATATGTTCGAAAGAAGTATATGGAAATCCTGGAGTTTTAAAGTTAAAGAAATTAAACAAGTCTTTCCATTTCCTAAAAATGGGCAATGTCATTCTTTCTGATGGAGGCACAGAATTCCTTTGTGTATATATACCACATTTTCTTGATCCATTCATCTACTGAGGGGCATCTGGTTTGGTTCCATATCTTAGCTATGGTAAATAATGCTGCAATAAACATAGTCGTACTGGTAGCTTTAGTGTGGTCTTGTTTGTGATCATTTGGGTAAATGCCCAAAAGTGGGATTGCTGGGTCATAGGGGAGCTCTATGTGGAGTCTTTTGAGGATCCTCCATACTGCTTTCCAAAGTGGTTGAACAAGTTTACACTCCCACCAACAATGCAGTAGGGTAAAATTATATTAAGTGAAGTAAGCCAGGCCCGAAGACACATAGGTCCCCTGGTTTCCCTTATTTGCAATAACTAGTATATGTGTAAGACAAACAGAAAAGCCAAAAAGCTATGTACATATGACCATATAAGATGATGTTAAGCAAAATGAACCCCAAGATAGGGCAAAAATATCTTTTTTCTTTCTTGCTATTGTTTCTAATGTATTTATAATGTACCATGTGATTTTTTTTGTTGCTTTGTATGTTCCTCCCCCATGGTATAACCCCTATTTTGACTGTATTTGATGTCAGTGACAAGCATCCTGTATATACACTTCTCTAATTCAGGGAGGGCAAGGGAAAAAAAACAAAATGCTTGAATAAGGATACAGGTTGATCCATTGTAACAATGAGATGTACATGTACAAAACACTATGTTGAAAACGAACTATACTACTTTGGGCGGGGGGGGGGGCGGGGAGGCAGCAGTAGTTGTGGAGGTGGGAGGGAAGGGATGGTAGGGGGAAAACAAAGGAGGAGGCAACAATGCTCAATAGGAAATGTACTCATTACCTTGCTCATGTAACTGTAACCCCTCTGTACAGCATTTTTACAATCAAAAAGTCCAAAAATAAAAAAAGAAATTAAACAAATTGAGCTGTCATAAAACGGTGTAATAAATGCAACAAATACAGAGGTAAGGAAAGAATAAAAATTATTTTTAAATGACTGTAAGTTCTTTGAATATGGAGAAAATATTGATTTGGACAAACAAAAAGCTCAATATTACCTAAGTAGGTTAAGTGGAACCAGATCAATAATCAGACACAGTGTAATTAAAAGGTTGAAAGAGAAGGCAGATGTTGAAAACAGCAAGAGGAAAATAGTTCATCATGGGCAAGTGGAATCCAATAACTTGTACAGTTAACAGAAAGAATGGAGGCCAGAAAGGTCAAGGATGGAATGAGAAAGACATAAAGTGTTGAAAGTCCAAAACAGAAAAACGAAACAAATAAGATAGAACACCTATTTTTTTATTATTGTGAAAATACCATACAATAACATACAGAAGGGTTACAATTCTTAAAAGTGTTCAAACTCTTCAAAACTAAAAGTGAACTAAAAGTATTACAAGATAAAAACAGAGTATAGGATGCTAGTAAGTTATTGTTGAAAATAAGAAAAGCACCATAACAGATTGTTTTCCTTTCCTCTTTGATCGAGCAATCAGTTGCTTAAACAGCATGTGTGTTATATACATGTTAGTATATATAACACACATGCTTGTATATGTGTTAGAATATATACGCATATATACATATGTATATATGTATATACATGTATATACATATGTATGTATACATATGCATGTAGATATATGAATTAACCTGTATATGTATATACTAACACATACACAAGTATGAATGTTATATACATATATATATATATGTGTGTCTATATACATATGCATATACATACATGTGTATATATACTAACACATATACAAGTATGCATATGTACAAATTCACATTGTTGAGCCTATAACATATAAGGATACAAAGGAAAAAGGTGAAAAGAAGTGTTTTAGAGATGGCAACTTAAATACTCAGGTATATGACTTATAGCTGAAGAACCAGGTAAAGAGGATGGTGGACATGATAACTTCTAATGATAATGTAATTTTGGTGCTTTTTTTCTCTCAGCTTCTTTAAAAGGAATCATAGAATATAAAAAGTGATAATTATATGAATGTGTTGTTAGGTCTGTAGCATATTTATGTGTAGCATATATACACCAAAAATAGCCCAAACCAGGTGGAAGAAAAGGAACAAGCCTTGATATGTTGTTGTTCATTGCATTGGAAGTAAATCAGTTATAAATCTGATGTTATTGTTTTAATTTAATTTTTATTGTCAAGATGATGTACAGAGGGGTTACAGTTACATACGAAAGGTAATGAGTACATTTCGTGTTGAACTTGTTACTCCCTCCCTCAGTTTTTCTCCCACTTTTCCTCCTTCCAGTCTCCACCCCCCAAGTTGTACAGATTATTTCCAACATATTGTCTTGTGAGTATCACTGTAAATCTGATGTTATTTCTTTCAATTTAAATGTAACTCTTGAAAAAAATCATTAGTAAAAACTAAAAAAGACTGTAAAAATGATAATGTTATTATTTATTAGAAAATGTTCTCTTAATACAAAGAAGTTAATGGAGGAACAAACAAGAAATGAAATACATAAAGGAAAATTACAGATAAACATCAAATCATATCAGTAATAATAAGTATGAATTAAACATCTAATTGTCATACAGATTAAAAAATCTTATTCACTTCTATGCTTTCTATAGAAGACATGTTATAGACTCAAAATTGCAAAGAGATTGTAAGTAGAGGGACAGGAAAGGATATTATAATGCCCAAAGTAGTTTAGATAGATTGAGTCTGTGACATTAAATCTTATCACACAGGTATATTAATCAATTCTTTTGTTTGTTTGTAGCAACTAATGGCATTAAGAAAGTGACAAACTCCATAGTTTGTGAAAATATTTACAAGTAATATGTCAGCTAAGAGACTTATTTCTAGAACGTATTTAAAAAATGTTTGTGGCTCAATAAACAAAAGAAGACAAACTATCCTTTATGGTTTTAAATGTGGTGCAGAGTAAGGAAGAAGTACTGATAAATGCTCAATAACAGATAACCTTTGGAAATATCACACTGATCTAATGTAGCTAGCCACAATAGAGCACCTGTTACATTGTTTCAGTGATAAGATGTATTGCTATAACAGGATATACAGATCAAACAATTTATGAAGAAGACATTTATTTGTGACAGTTCTGGAGACTTGGAAGTCTGTGGTGCAGGTATTTTGCTAATCATAGGGTGGAGGGGGAAGGTCAAAAGAACATAACGAGGAGACTAAAGAGTAGAGGGGAGAATGTAGTCAAGAATTCAATTATAGCCGGGCGCTGGTGGCTCACGCCTGTAATCCTAGCTACTCAGGAGGCTGAGATCTGAGGATCGCGGTTCAAAGCCAGCCCGGGCAGGAGAGACCGTGAGACTCCTATCTCCAATAAACCACCAGAAAACCGGAAGTGGCGCTGTAGCTCAAGTGGTAGAGCGCTTGCCTTGAGCTGAAGAGCTGAGGGACAGCGCCCAGGCCCAGAGTTCAAGCCCCAAGACCGACAAAAAAAAAAAAAAAAAGAATTCAATTATATCCTACAAAATTAAGAAAAGAGGAGGGTGGGTTGGGAGGGATGGGTGAGAATGTTGGAAGGGTGACAGTGATCTGGAGGCATTGTGTTCATAAACTGCTGTTAAATGACATCTGCTTTTTACAACTAAAATTCATAAAATAAATAGATTGTGCAGAAATGAGAGGGAAGGAGGCAGGAGCCACCCTTTTGAGTGGTAACCTACTCCCTTGAAGATTTCCACATAATGGCATCTACCCATTAGAAGAGTGGGGCTCTTGTGGCTTGATCATTTCTTAAACACTCTACCATTCTGACACTCAAGAATAATTTAAATAATTCCTTTTTGTGCATAAATTCAAATCACAGCATTTGACATGTATATCCTGCATTTGACATGTGTATCAAGACTTTATAGACATCAATAGACACTATAGATACACATTAATTTGTCATTACCTAGAGCTGGGGATGAGGAGAGGCAAATGTAGAGTGACTACCAAAAGTCACATTTTCTTTTGTAAGAGGAAAAAAAATCAGACTTTTGTGGTGATGTTTATACATTCTTGTGAGGGTATACTAAAAAGCATTGCATTTTAAATGGGTAAATTATATGACATGTTAATCATATCTCTGTAAAGCTGTTTACAAAATGCTATAGCATTTTACAGCAATGGTATAGATCTGCTTCAAATTCACTTTCCTTTTTTTTTTTTTTGTCTCTGAGACAGGGCTGCAAACTCCCAATACTTGTGCATCAGTCTCTTCAAATATTGGGATTACAGGCATGTATTCCCATGCTATTTTAAGAATTATATCTCTTTTGGTACTTCTTGTTCTGTTAAAGGGGGAATATGTTACACAAGTTAAATTGAACACAACTTAATTGACCAAAGAATGAACCAAATGGCAGAGAACAGTTTCTAAGATCTCTGGCTGGCAGTGTGGGTCAGGCAGAATTTATGAACACAAAATGAGAGTGACAGAGTAGTATGATTGGTTACTGCTCATTGTGCCTGACTGGAACCAGCTGACCACCTGCAACTGACTGAAGTTCTGCTGTTGCAACAGTTTTAAGATTTAGCTAGTAACTACATGAGTATTCCAAGTTAGACTTTTAGCTTGTTGAAATACTAAGTTAGGTTGCAGGTCATTATGTAAGGATTCTCATGTACACATCCTCAAGCTGAATTGAGTTTAAGGTACCATAGTCCTTATTAAAATGTTAAAAAAATGTACTATTTTCTTTCCTTCGTTTCCCTTCTTTTCTCCCTTCCTCACTTCCTTTTCTCTCTCTCTTTCTCCTTCCTTCCTTCCTTTCTTCCTTCCTTCCTTCCTTCCTTCCTTCCTTCCTTCCTTCCTTCCTTCCCTCCCTCCCTCCATCCCTCCCTCCCTCCCTTCCCTCCTTTCCTCCCTCCCTTCCTTCTCTCTCTCCCTCCAACCCTCCCTCCCTTCTTTCCTTTTTTTTCCCTTTGTACAGATGAAGTAGGGACTACACTTTCTTGCTCATGGTTACTTGCTCATGGCAGGTGCTCTACCACTTGACCACTTGAGCCAAACCTCCAGTTGGGCAATTTACTAGTTAATTAGAGATGGAGACTTCTGGCTTCAAACAATGATCCTCTAGGTTTCAATGTACTGAGTGGCTGGCTAGAATTATAGGCTTGAGCCACAGGTGCCTGGCTACAAATACTATTTCTATTGCTATTATTCTAACACCAGGTAACATTAAATTACCTTTAAGAATGGAGATTTTCAAAACAACATTGAGATATCACCTCACTCCAGTTAGAACGGCAAAAATCAAGAACTCTAACAACAACAGATGCTGGAGGGGATGTGGACAGAAAGGAACCTTACTTCATTGTTGGTGGGAATGTAAACTTGTTCAACCGCTTTGGAAAGCAGTATGGAGGTTCCTCAAAAGACTTCACATAGAACTCCCCTATGACCCAGCAATCCCACTTTTGGGCATTTACCCAAATGTTTACAAACAAGACCACACTAAAGCTACCAGCACAACTATGTTTATTGCAGCATTATTTACCATAGCTAAGATATGGAACCAACCCAGATGCCCCTCAGTAGATGAATGGATCAAGAAAATGTGGTATATATACACAATGGAATTCTATGCCTCCATCAGAAAGAATGACATTGCCCCATTTGTTAGGAAATGGAAAAACTTGGAAAAAATTATATTAAGTAAAGTAAGCCAGGCCCAAAGAAACATAGGTCCCATGGTTTCCCTTATTTGTAATATCTAGTATATGTATGAGTCAAGTGGAAAAGATCAGATAATGTGATGTCAGGAAAATGAACCGTTAGATGTGTATTTTAATGTTTTTTTTTCTTTCATGCATGTGTTTTCAACGCATTTATTAGAGTATTTTTTTGTAGCTTTGTATGTCTCTCCCTCACAGTATAACCCCTGCTCTCCCTATATTTGATGTCCGTATAACTGGTGGAGGAGAGGGGGAAAAACCCAGTGTTTAAGGATACAGGTGGACCTGTTGCAACATCGGGAAGTACAAGTTGTCATGTCCAAAACGAGTCGGTGCGGGGGGGGGGGGGGGAGGCAGGGAGGATTGGGATGGGGGTGGAGGGGGAAGGCTGGGAAGGGATGTGAAGGGTAAACAAAGGAGGAGGCTGAAATGCTTGATAAGAAATGTACACATTATCCTGCCCATGTAATTGTAACTCCTCTGTACAGCATGTTCACAAATAAAATAAAAAAAACAATAAAAAAAATCTCTAAAAAAAAAGAATGGAGATTTTTTTAGTATTGAATCTATATGATTATCAGTGTACATTAAAAAGTCTAACTCTGTTTAGTAGTGGTCATAAAATAAATGCAAGACTATTTATATTTCCCATTTCTTTGGCTAGTTATGTTCCAAATGTGAAAATGTTATTCTCTTTTGGACAGCTACCATGAAGTAAGTTGTTTTCTTTCTTTTCAGTAGAGTCCGTGGCAGCATTAAAAAAATTATGCATTATTTTGCATTTACATAGCCATCTTTACTGCCGATTTTCTCCCTTAACAGCCATTATCAAGACCTGTGTTGATGTGATGTCCATTAGCATTCTCTTCTGAGCTCAAGGGTTGAATTTGTTTAAGAGGAAGAGACAATGAAGTTTTATAGATGTATATTGAGCATGTCAAAATCACAAAATAATTTTCTGAGAGTCAGGGGATAGCACTTACAATTAGCTCCTGTCGATTGCTCCAAAACTCACTCACCTATACCATAGAAAATAGTAGGTAGACAGTGTTTCGTTGTATCCCAAGTCTATAATATGTTTGTGGAGATCTGCAGAAGGGCACAGCTCTACTGGCAAACTCATGAGATCCCCTGGGCCTCCATTTTAACTATGCTACCATCTGGAGCATTAGTTCCTTTATCTCATTCCATGCTATTCTACTAATCCTTCCCTTCCTTCCTTTCTTTGCTGTGTGGACCTTTTACTGTTTGAAACTTGAGCAATACAAGCAAACATTAGTTTTACTTCCTTTTTTTTTTTTTTAGGGGAGGCTGTTACCTTTCAAAGCCTATGTTTAATTGTGCAAACCTGAATTTCCCAAAGTAATTTAGTGATAAACCATTTGGAACCAGCTGTTGTTAGAGCTTTCTCATTTCTGTGAATCTTGGCTTTTGTAAAACTGGTGTTTGGTGTTACTCTGGATTGCGTGCAATAATAGTATTTCCTTCATCTCTATTTTCAGAAAGACAGGAAGAAAATAGACTGAGATGACATTGTTCAAACTAACTGATGTGTTTCTTTAATCCTGTGAAGGCACATGTGTTTTACCTCCCTCTCTCTGAAAAAATAAAGAAACAGCCATATCTGTATAGTATCCTTTTAGCCATTAACATTTCCTCCTACTCACTCCTGTTGACATATGCACACTGCAGAGTGCTTTATTTAAGACTCAAGGTGTGTAGATTGAAAAAAGGAAATCTTCTCAAGTACATTCCTTGGATTTTTGTCAGATTTTTGCAAATGACACACATGGAAACTTTCTGTTGTCACATAGTAGGTGAGCCATAGTTACAATGCCAACATTCTAAATTTGCAGCATGTCTATGGGTTATTTGAAGGATGTCCTTGAGGAGATTTCTCTGAAGGCCACAAGCTATGCACGTTTATGTATCTCTAGAAATAGTTGAGTGTGTGTATATGTGTGTTTTACAGTTACAGTTTAAGACTCTTTGAGCAATTAATCTATTCTGAAATAGAAAAATAATTGAGAAATGAAAAAGAAAAGAAGCTGTCTTGTGGGATAGGCAACAACAGGAAGGGAAAGGGCCAATAGCGAGAGTGAAGGTAAATGTGATTAAAATAGTTTATATTCATATATGAAAATAAAATAATGAAACATATTGAAAAACATTTTTTGGTCAGTCATGGGGCTTGAACTCTGGGCTTGGGAGCTATCCCTCAGCTCTTCAGCTCAAGGCAAGAGCTCTACCACTTGAGCCACAATGCCACTTCCTTGAAATTGTTTTAAGAAGGAGAAAGGTGTATGCAGGGCTGAGTTCAATTGGGATGCATCATCTATGTATAAAGAACTGTCTCCAGCCTGGTCCAACTGTTATATGCTAACAAAAAATCTATTAAGACCTCCAAAACAAATGAATAAATAAACAAAAAATAAACACATAAATAAATAAATCAAAACTTTAGTGACTTTGCAAAGGAAACTTCAGTATTCTTTGACTTGTATTAAAGAACACATTGTTTTGGAAGACAAGCCAAAGAAAAGTCCTAGTAGGCAGAAATTGTAAGATTTGTACTTATATGACATAGTTACCTATATCTGTCCATTCTATTATCCACTACGAATTCAGTACTCACTATCTTCCTGGCTAGAAATTATTAAGATGAGCCCACAGAGCTATAACTTTCCATTTTGAAAACATCCAGCTTCTTTCTATCACAAATAAAATAATCAGATCAAACTTTTTTTGAATTTTTTTTAAGTTATCACAATATTTATCAAAATCTGAGATTATTTGATGATGCGCAGTCCCCTCTTCAATACAGTGCTAGCTACATGAGGCAGGGAGAATACATGAGCTCATGCTGTGTCCCCAACACCTTACATAGGACCTGACATATCACAGATGCTCAAAACGATATGCAAATTTCAATATTACATTCATCTGGGACATGATAGCTGTAGAATTGTCTATGAAATTATAAATTTTTCTCTCAGAATATTTGTAACCTTTTTAGTTGGGTATCAGACTTTTTGTAACATACACACACACATTTATGCATTCTACAAATGTAACTTTGGTAACAGAATCAGTGATAGTAATGGATCTTCAGAGCCTTCAACATTTGCCTACTTATAAAAGTTCTACCTAAAATAACATGTTATTTTAATTAAATTGGTTTAAACTTCTTAATTGTAAAGACTCTTACACGAACATGTAAATAGGCTTGTATCTCAGATTACAATCTCTTTCTATCCGTTTTCTCTCTCTCTTACTGCTTTATTTTTTCTTTCCCTCTCACTTTCCTCTTTGCTCTCCTCTTTATCTTTTACTCATCATGCTCATATTATAATTTTTTTTTCTTGGTCAGTTGTGGGGCCTGAACTCTAGGCCTGGATTCTGTCCCTCAGCTCTTCAGTTCAAGCCTAGCACTCTACTACTTAGCCACAGTGCCACTTCTGGCTTTTTCTGCTTATGTGGTGCTGAAGAATTGAACCCAGGGTCTCATGCACATAAGGCAAGCACTCTACCACTGAGCCACCTTCCCAGTCCTCATATTAGAATTTTTATACTGCTGATTATACTGCTGGCATTTTACTTTTTAAATTGTCTTAGTTGGTGGAGAGGGAGGGTTGTTGTGTGTGAGATCAGAGAAAGATGATAAAGTTATAGAGCAGTTAGTTTGTGATTTACTAATGGTTTTCCCTGGACACGAAGACTTGGTGGGGTTTGAGAATAATAGTTATGGATCAAAATGGATTATTTTATCCTTTAGCCTTGTAGGTTTTAAAGCTTAAAAATACGTGATGATTTGTATAAATTATGTGTCTCATTGCCCATCAGAGGAGCTCATGTGGTCAGTGACTGAGACTACTGCATAACAATGTCAGTTACCACTGGTGTTTGTTCTTTAAGGTAGTAGCTTGGTGGTCATCTATCATCTGTCAGGACAAAATATGCCAGAAAAACTAGGTTTTTCATCTACCAAGCTGATTTATCTACTGAAACAGAAAAGAGGATGGAATTCTGAAGACCACGCTAAAGTAATGGGAAATAGGATAGATAGGTAGATAGCATTTTTGAAAAGACATTGCCCTTCTTGGTATATAGATGTTTAGAGATTTTCTTTTTTGTCTCTGTTCTGTCCTTCTGTTACACCTGCAAAGTTACTTTATCTAACATTTTGTTCTATAAATTTACAATTATTTCCCTAAAAATCAATTAGTCATGATTCCCTTTGTTGGTTGTATACTATACTCACTAGGAAGATTTTGCAATATGATACCTGAGTTTCAATAAAAATAAATCGTATCTCTGGGTGTAGGATCTGGTTATCAGTATGTTCTTTGGAAAGTTCCCAAAATGATTTGAATAAGCAGTTAATATTGAGTTCTGTATTTATAACTGAGAATAATCTAACATGACGTTTCCTATATAAAGTGCTTCTCCGATGATTATTGTCTCTTAAATTTAAGTTTATAACCATTATTTCACTGTTAGGGTTTTGAAGACCTTAAGTAGAGGAGAAGAAGCTAGGAAGATAATATAAAGATTTCCACAAGTCTAGAAGAGTTATAGGAAGAACAATAATTAATTATTTTCATTGATGAATGAGAGAAAACTGGAAAAATCTAGTCAATTTCTTAAATATTTTAATAACGCTAACCTCTATTGTTAAGATATTGCTATTCTGTCTCTATAGAGACACTATGGAAATTTGTCATCTAAAACATTAGGTCAATAAACCTCAGATGTAATGGGAGAACAGAGCAAACAGTAATCCCTAAGCTTATATGCATACATCTGTGTACTCAAAAGGACAATGCCTTTTCAAAGGTGCTATCCATTCAGTCTCTAATTACCTCATTATGGTGTCAGTATTTATTCTTTTTCTGATCTAATGTATAATCCAGCTTGGAGGAAGAATGGATAGAATAGAAACAATAGCATAAAGTTAACAGTTAGCTGCATGTATAGTAAGGAGGATTAAGATATTTGCCAGTTAGAAGATTTCAAGCACACTATACAACTGAAAAATGCAACACACATAATTAGTCAACTTATTCATTCTTACATGTAGATTGGGACATATATATTTATTTAATCCACACAGATTTATCAGGTGACATAGGAGACTAAAAAGAAAGGTAAGGTATTTGTTTTCAATGTCAAATTTAAGTAATGGGCATGGATGTTTAAAATGTATTACCACAGAATATGCTAAGCAAATTCTTAATATGTCTAAAACGTCTAAATATGTATAGATAGTACAAGAAAAAAGAAGCTTCTGGGTTTTTTAGTTTAGTTTTGTTTTTGGTGCCTGTCCTGGGGCTTAAACTCAAAGCCTGAGATTTTGTGCCCAAGGCTACAGCTCCACCACTTGAACCACAGTTCCACTACTGGATTTTTTTTTTTTTTGGTGTTTAATTAGAGATAAGACTTTCCTGCCCAGGCTGGTTTTGAGCTGTGATCCTCAGATCTCAGCCTCCTGAGTAGCTAGGATTACAGTTGTGAGCCACTGGCACCTGGCAGAAATGTCTTTTAATTATGAATGACTATGCTGAGTTTTGAAAGTGAATTTGAAATTTTAAGCTTTCCATAGAGCTCAGAGGGAAAGTCACTAACGTCCAAGAGAATGAATAGCATATGAGACATAGAATATCAAACTGAAAATTTTTGTAAGCGTGTTTTCAGGTATAAGCTTCTATTCCAAATCTTGTCAGAGTTTTATCATAAAAGGATACTGAATTTTGTCACTTTTTTCTGCATCAATTGAATCATGTGATTTTTGTCTTTCTGTTTATGTGCTGTATTATGTTTGTTTCTGTCTCTCTTGCTCTCTCTGTGTATGTGTTCTCCATATTCTTGGTCAGTTTGGAGATAAGTATAACACTGACTTCATTCAAACTAAAAGGCTTAGTTTTATTTCCAAACATTTTGCATTCTTTGCCATTGCTTTGTCATATAGTCTTGAATCACAGGCAACTATCTCTATTTCTACAATGTAGAAAGTGGTCAGGGAACTTAGACTTCGATTTCTCAACTTTCTAAGGTACTTGGCTAGGACATTCGTTGATTCTCATCATCCTGAGATTATGATTGGCCTTGAATATTAACATGAAAGTCTTTCTCTCAATATTTTCTGTTTGGTTATTAAATTAATCACTCTTGTATATTATATACTTTTAGGATTTTTTAGCTCAACTGTCTTTCAGGTGACATGTTACCCTTATTTCTGTAATTACCGTGAGTGGCCATCTCCTTACTGGTTTTAGATCTGAGGCTAAAGACAACTAATGTGGTTTCTCTCAATACTTTTGTGCTTAAAACATCACATGACAATGTATGACTTTCTCTTTCAAGTTCCAGCCTAAAGTGCCAAATGGTTCAATCCCAAACTGTGATGAAATGAAATGCTTACGATTTCAGTGAAGACAGGGAATCTAAAAGTAAATGAATGAAAACTTAGGTGTACAGCTTTGGTGGGAAGCAAGACCCCATCCTAGAAATAATCATCAAAAAACAGGCCATAGCATAGTTCAATGTTTTCTCACCAGCCTAGCAAGCTAGAGGCCCTGAGTTCAAATCCTAGTACTACCAAAAACAGCAGAAACAAACAAAACCCCCCGCCACATTTTTTCTAATGTGTAGCCAGATAGGGTAGCACATATACATATTTGCATTACACACACACACACACACACACACACACACATAATGGAAATAAACCTACACCCAAGGCTGGAAGAAGAAATAATAATTTCTGATTGGAAGAGAAGTTGGCTGTGGAAAAGTTAGATTCACTGAGAAATTTCAATTTGTGTGTCTTGGGTTTTTATTGAAATGAGACTGTGTCAGAACCAGCACAGGAGAAGCGTGACTCAGAGTTGTGTAGGAGAGCTGTAAGGTGGCTCTGGATTTCTGGCGTGCATTGTGGGAACAGCACTCATCTTTATATACTGGGTGGGATGATATTAAGGTTAGCCAAGGGAGCTTTATATTAACAACATGGTGCCATCCCTGGAGAAAGGATAGAGAACTCATTAAATAAATAAAGATGTAAGTTCACACCCAGATATTATCTGCTAGGACTTTTAGGCCTAACAAATGCATTAGCTTCAGCAGTGCTTACTGTATCATATTTCTAAATAGTTTGCCAAACTATGAGGAAAAATCTGATTAGAAGAAAACTGATAGGATTTAATGAAATTGCCAGCCAAGGAGGTACCTGTAATTGCTAAGCTCCTGTAGACTTGTTTTTCCATCAAATGAAGCATTGCCTATCAGCCAGTGAATAAATATTTACTGAGCTTTTAGTCTGTGCTCTCATTGTTCAAGGTGAAATGCAGACATAACAGAAGTAGCAGGCCTTCTACCTTCATTCCTCATCTCTTTGAATTTTGAAAGCATACAAAGAAATATAATAAAGATCAAGCAAGTTTTACAGCAGTGATTCTCTAACACGTATAAAAATGATCGAGAATACAAAAAGCTTGTTTTTTAAACAAAAGTTATTTAATACCTATCAAAACAACATGTTAAATATTCAGATTGAAGTATTTAAAGAACTTTATTGGTTTAACTAGAAATTATAAACCTACTAGCTGTTAATATGAATAGTGTATTTTATGTATCACAATGATGTTTTCTACAACAAAAATTAATGGAACAGGTAACCTTGTTTAACATATTTGCAAATCTCTTTATTATCTCTCTTAGAAAAGATGTTAGATTCTCATATTAGCTTTGGCACTTAGTCTATTTCAATATCATTTGTCATGTAGCCTTTGGAGTATTTTGCTATACACTCATGAAAAATGAGTATGAAAAGGAAAATAATATCTTAGTCTATTATGAAATATTTTTGATCTCATAGATTTCTGGATGTGTTCCAGTAACAGCTCAGTTGTCCAAAGAACACACTTTGAAAAGCTTTAAGTTAATTGAGTGAAGACATAATTTTTTTAAAGTATGCATGAGAGGGGTAGTATTTATACTGAGCTCTATCTTTGTTAGGGAGAATTATGTTTTTAAAATTCACATTAGCGGGCCTGGGGGTTTAGCCCAGCGGAAGGGTGCCTGCCCGGCGCGCGCAAGGCCCTGGGTTCGGTCCTCAGCCCTCGGGAAAAAAAAAAAAAAGATGAAATTCACATGAACCTGGAACTGGTGCCTCACATCTGTAAGCCTAGATACTCAGGAGGCTGAGATCCAAGGATTGAAGTTCAAATCTGGGATGAGAAAGTCCGTGAGATTCTTATCTCCAAGAAATTATCAAAACACAAAACACAAAACTAGAGGTGGAGCTGTAACTCAAGTGGTAGAGTACTAACCTTGAGCAAAAAAAGCTTAGGAACAGCACCCACGCCCTGAGTTCAAACTCAGGACCTGCACACACATACACACACACACACACACACACACACACAATCCACATTAAAGTTTGGCCCAGTGTTAGCAAAATAAACACAATATTAATTGGAGGGAGGTTGTAATAATGTTCATTTCTTCATCCACATGATTGAATAAGTATGTGCTTTATATTATCTATTTTGTTAAACTTTAGATTCTATAAGCAAAAGGAAGAACTTTTTTTCTACTTCATTTTGTTTTTTAGTGCAATACTGTTTCAATATTAGAAAGTATCTACTGGTCATTCTCCTGATACAGTTCATTTATTGCTTTGTTTTTATTGCATGCAGTAAAATCTTAAAAGAAGTGGCTAACAAGTTAACTAAACTATAGTATGTGTGTATGTGTGTGAGGGGAGGATATTAGGGAAGGATTGCATTGATGTAACTCCTTTGAACAAGCTTACAATTGAGCCAGAAGAATACCAGGAAGCTGAAGCCTGTGTTGTCAGGAGGGGAACATTCAAAGGGAGAGGGGAAAGGTGGTCAAATATAGTCATAATAGTCAATGTATGTATGTATGTGAAAATGGAAGCAGGTAACTTGAGGAGATGGGTGGGTTTGGGAGGGATAGAGGAGAATGGTAGAAAGGGTGACACTGATCAAAATGCATTGTGCTCGTAAACCAGCGTGTTGAATTTAAACCCCTTCCTACAACTAATTTAAAAAGTTAAAAAAATGTCTATCTAGAAAAGTATCTCTTTAGCTCTATAGCAATGAAGCCTTCAAGCAGTACATTAATGGCGGAGAATAAAGTGAACAGACCAAATGGCTTACGTTGCTTCCAGCAAGCTGAGCAAACATCTGAGCATCTGAAGCAAGGATCTAAAAGAAAATGTTAAATGGCTTTTGCCTCACCACATGAAAGACCCATTACATTGCACTTGTGTTACCAATTTTAGTTATGACTAATTTTATGGGTTATAGAAGAAGAAAATATTCTTATACAGGAGCCTAATTAATTGTTATATATTTATATTTTTTCACCTGAAATATTTCATCTGAAATGAGAAGTTCTCTGTCTTCCATTTTTCTCATTTGTTGCTGATATTTTTCAGAATTTAAAATTCTAAAAGGTAACTTGATGTCTCAATGGTCTTGGGAGAAATGAGGACTGGGAATATTTAAGAATTGCAAAGGCTTACAACATGACTGTTCTTCACTGTCACCATATTTCACCTCTTCCTTCCCTCACCTGATAAAACCATCACATTTTGCAGGGTACAAAGAGCTGTGTGTTGCTAATAGCATCACAATAATCTAGCAAGTAAGTGAAAACTCATGAATCGAAAGTGCTAGAAGTGCAAGATAATCTGCATTTCATTTGAAGTACAAAGGCAGCCTTGTTCTGGTATTTAGACCCCAGACTCACATCTGGTAGCATGTCTATGGCTACATAGACCTATGGGCAGACATTGATTTTATCCTGTATTTGAAATGATCGTGTTTAAGCTGAGAGCTAGAAACGCATGCCTGCAATTCTAGCTATTGAGAAAGCTGAGAGCCAGAGGTGGTGCTTCTGCTCAGTTTAGAAAGAAACATTCTCTAAACACCATCTCCAAATAAAACAGAAAAAAAGCAGAGTAGAGTGCTAGCCTAGTAAATATGAGGTTCTGAGTTCAAACATTTGGACTGAACAAATTAGCAAAAAGGTTGTTAATTTAAAAAAATATATGTGGGAAAAAACTAGCTTTACGGTGCATGAAAACATGTCTCCTTCCTTCCTGTTCTTTAACTTACAGTTCCTAGAAATCCAGTTCCTGTGCAGCTTAACCACAGAACCAGGACTAGAGAGTACCAAGAATGATGGTTTGAGGCTATTATCCAGCTCCAAGAAACTCCAAGTCATCTGTTTCCTAGAATATAGATGACAGCTCAAATTGCAGCCTCAGAAGAGAATCTCCCATCACCCAGGATTCCATACTATGATAATAATCATTTTTGCACCCTGAGCCAGTGAACTTTTGTCCCATTAGACCAGTAAAATTTACAGAGCAACATCAGAAATCTGGCAGCCATCACTACACTCATATTTACCTGGAGAATTCTAAACATCTAAGTCAGTGAAAGTGTAGAAATCCTCATTAGGTTAGGAAGGTGGCAAGATACTTTAAAATAAGCTGGAAAAAACAATGGTTGCATTGGAATTATTGTTTTCTTTGAAAGCACTGATTGACAGCCTTTGTATGTTCAACATTGATTGGTGAATTTCCATTTCCAGGTATTTGTTTTTGGAGTTTTGTAACGTCACATGACTGGGATATCTGAAAAAAATCTGTTGTTCTCATATATGTGGCCATACACATACACACGTGCATAACATTATAGATAAGTGTATGTATACAAGTTTTAGAAAAAGATGTGGTTTAAAGATCTCAAATGATGGAAGTGTGTCAGGACTAGTTGTGCAGTTTGCCTACTTTAATATACATGGCTATTTTCTCTGTGCCTTTTGTGCTTGTTTTCCATGAGATCCATCACAGCCAGTCCACATGACCTTTCAGCCTTCCTTCTCTTTGCGCCAGAGCTCCCACCCTACCCACTCCAACACACAAAACTGGTGACACGTCTGGAGACTGACATGAGCAGAAAAGGAGATAAAGAAGCTGCTTTTCAAGTTTTCTCCCTTGTGAGTCTGAGTCACCCATAGCTGTTTGGTTCCTGTGTATTTGCTCTATGAGTTAGAGAAGGAGCAGCAATGCTGAGGCTGATACTGTATTTGTTTTTGCAGATTTGAAAGCAACCTACAGAGCGCAGGACATCATAGAACTGCAGTCCTGTGGCAATTTTAGTTCCAAGCTCCTAGGCCAATGTTCAGGCACAGCTACATGCCTTAAATTAGTTGGCAGGTAAAGAAGACACCTCGTATGTGAAATTGCCTGATAATATTTGTCACTCTGTATCGACTGAAGTGTATTATGTTGGAATCAAAAACATCATTCTTGACATTTCTTTTGACTTTTAAAGTTATTTTTTGAGAGCACTTTTTCAAAACCACATTGTGATAAGTCCATGAATAAGGCTGGCTAATTGTATTCTTGTACTGTTTTATGTCTATAATCCTAGTGAAGGAAGGAAAGGAGAATGGTAGTTTGAGGAGAGCCTGAACAAATAATTCACGAGATTCTGTCTTAACAAGTCAAGCACAGTGGTTCATGCCTGTTGTTCCAGCTACGCGGGACTTAGGTAGGAGGGATACGATGGAAGAAGTTCTGCACTGAATTCAAACTTCAAATAAGAAAAGAAATTATTCTTATGTTGTTGTACAGTAAGAAAATAGAGAAGTCACATTTTGAGAGTTTGGAGTCTTTATTGGTGTGCCAGTGATCTGCAGATGGCCTCCGGTCACAAAGATCTGCATCCCAATGAATACACTTAACACTGTTATAAAACTGAGCCATGAGAGCTGGAGAGGAAAGGAAGAGCAGAAACACAGTATCAATAAACTACATCAACTCCAATGGGGAGCTGAAGTGGGGCACCATGTTGACCAGAGAAGAGCCCGGAGACACAAACATGAGTAGGAAGATAAGAGGCATGGCACACTGACCCCTGAGCTGGCCCAGGTCTAAATAGGGTCAGGGTCACAGGGAGCTAAACTGGCAAGTCCAGTAACCTATGGTCCAAGTTGCCACCCTTGTCTCTAGGAATTGAGGCATGCCCATCACCTGGGAAATAGAACTTCCCAGCCTCCACTGTGAAGACAAGATGGTGCTGGCCTGACTCAACTCCCTGCAGTCCATCATGTAGCCAAGATGGTGCCAGCCAGATACAGCATCCCTACTTCAGTATTACCAAATATGTGTTTACACTGCATATTTAATGCTTTTCTTATTTGTCATGGTTTGGCAGAACATTAAAGATCACTTGTTTTACTGTGTTTACATTGAGAGACTGATTGTATATATCCCAAAGCTAATCAAATCAAGTAGTTGTAGTATGTGTATTTTTCACTTAGTTACCTCTTATAATCTCTTGACTGATTTTGTAAATGAAAACGTGTGAAGAAAAATATTGTAGGTTACTTGGTTAGCACAAGCAACACATTCTGAGAAAATAATATATTTTTTTACTTATAAATGAATGAATGTGAAATTCAAATGAATGTAATATCCTTTACTCTCTTCACACTGCCATTTGAAGTACAAGATGTAACTACATAAAAAATAAGCTACTGTAACAACTGATGGGAATAATGAAAATCTGGTGGAAAGTGTAAAATTGTGATCACTTTATCCTCATTCATTTGCTATTTAGTGTTCATCTCTCTTATGTAGAAGTTTATAAAGGTATGATGACTTGGGGTAAACGCTTTTCAAATTCTGGATTTTCAACATGGACTGGGAGTGGGGTTATTTCAGCTCAGCTTGGGGCCTGGGTCACGAGTCACCACATCTGATTATGATGTGGGGAGGGGAAGACAATGGACTTGATTTCAGCTTAGTATTTTTTAAAGGGATATTGCAATAAAGTGAGTAGTCCATGCAGTGTGTCTTAAAGTTGTATATCATCTTTCAAGCCTTTTACTGAAGTCTTACTCAGGAAGTGCTAAGAGGAGAGTTATACTACATGTCAGTATACTTATTTCCTGAATGTTCACCTAGCTATATTTAATAGCTGTGATCTGAATGAGAATATGATTCTTACTCCCCGGAAATGGTTGCATACTACAGGGCTCTCCTTCCATCCCATTCCCTCCCTTTCCTTCCTCTCTCCCTTTCCCTCTCCCCTTCCTCTTTCTTTCCTTTCCTCCCTCCTCTCTTCCTCCCTCCCTCTCTTCTTTCCCTTCCTTCCTTCCTTCCTTTCTTCTTTCCTTCTTTCCTTCTGTCTCTTTCTTTTCTTCTGAAGTCATTTTCTTTCACTGTGAAAAACTTTGGAAAAACTCCCAAACTTACAAATAAAAAATTGTAAATGTTTTTATTCTCACTGTTCAGATATAATCACTGTTTGAACTTAGTTTTCTAACAATATTTTACAGAATATTAGGATTTTATTATGAAAATTATTTGTCAACATGATTTATTTCCATATGAATATTTTCTATGCATGTGATTAAATTTAGTCAACATGATGCTTTTGTATGAACCTTATAAAATATACTGTTTCTATTTATTGTTATTATTATTATTGCTACTATTTTGGCAGTACGAGAGACTGAATTTAGGGCCTTGAACTTGCTAGGCAGAGACTCTATCATTTGAGCCATGACCCCAGTTCTTTTTGCTTTTAGTTTATATTTCAAATAGGATATCACACATTTTCCCTACCTGATCTATCACTACCTCCTACTTCTGTCTACATAGTAACTGCTATTATATGTATTTTCCACCATGCCCAGACTTTTGTTTGAGATATAGTCTTTCTAACTTTTGCTGGATGTATCCTCAAACCCTAATTCTCTTGTTTCCATGTAGCTAAGATTAAAAGTGTGTGCTACCACATATGACCTTATGGTATTTATGTGGATATACCCTTTAGGTTATAAATTTATATATATATGTATATATATTTTATCTATTATAGCTTTATAAGTAAATCAATAAAATGTGTTTATGTGTAAACACTTGGATATCACCACATTATTATTGTTTTTATTTTACTTTTAAGGTGATATACAGTGGAGTTATAGTTACATAAGTAAGATAATGAGTACATTTCTTTTCAGTGTTACCTGCTTCCTCATTTTCTTCCTCTTTTCCTTCCCCCAACTCCCCTCCCCCCCAAGTTGTAACGTTCATTTCCAATATACTGTCCAGTGCTGCATTAGTTTCCACTTTGTCTCGCTGCTTCCCTTTCCCTTCCCTGAATCAGATAAATTTATATGTAAGACAAAGGATACTGAAATCAGAAACAGTGACCACAGGGAATAAACCAGGGGATAAAAAAATAAAAAAAGAAAGACAAAAGAAATAACTGCAAATGGTACTCTATAAAAAAAGAAAAGCAAATAACCACAAAAAACCCTCTTGCTTCCATATTGTGGAGATCATTTCACTTAGCATCATTTTATATGGTCATATGTACATAGCTATTGGGCTATTGTGAACCTCTGCTAGGACTATCCTAAGCATACACTATTACAAATGAGTCAGCACATTATTTTGAGGTAAATTTTTGAAAATGGGATTATTAGATCCAAGCATCTAAATTTATTTTTTTCTCATAATATTGCCACTTATGCATTCATCAAAAGTGTTTTGAGAGACTACTTTGATGCTAGGAATCATGCTGGACTGTTGGAAGTGCTTGGATTTAGTTTCTTGACTCCCCATAAAGACTAGATGCATTATGTAAGAGTAGAAGCTTAGACTCCAGTTAGAAGACCATACTAGATGCATTATGGGTAAGAGTAGAAGCTTAGAGTCCAGTTAGGAGACCATTTGTCACATCGTGGAAAGAATTAAGGCCAGTTGGACAAAAACAATAATCTGATACAGAGGACAATTGTTCAAGAACAGTTGACAAGAGTTGCTACAGGCAGTCAATTTATTTAAAAAAAAAGGAAATAATAAAAGGTAAGTCTAAGTTTGTTGTTTTCATTTCAGGGATCTGGAAATATGTAATTGCCATTAATTGTATAACAGCATAGAAATGTGTAGAGTCAGTGTGTAATTTGGATTTTCTAGGATGACATTCTTCCAATTTACTAATCTACCTACATCAAATGGCCAGATAGGGGGAAAAATCTTAGTAGATTTTGTTCTCTTTCATAACTTTAGCCCTCATTCTTTTCTTTATTTAATGATTAATAGGGATGAGACTAAGTTTCAAGTATGTGTGACTTATAACTAATCTATCACAAACTGTTTACTCTCCTTTGATCATTATTATCAGAAGAGAAAGCATTAAGTGAGAACCAAAGAAAATGGTAAGATTTCTGATTTCACAAAGAAAACGTATTGATCTCTTGACTCAGAATGTGAGGTTGACGATATGATTGTGGTAAGCCTCATGCAGAAAATGCTTACCTCACTTCTCTACAGGTGGGAGAGGGTTTTGAAATCATTTACATGAAAAAGTGACCTGTTTGATCTCTGTGGCTTAAAATCTCCCATATACTGGACTATCCCCAGCAAAAGGAACCCACACATTACAATTCACACAATCTGGTCAGGCTGTTGTGTGGGCAGTGTAAATTGTTGGTGAATCCAAGGCATCCTTATGACTTCTAACGTATGAGAAAATGTTTAGGTGTAGTGAGAGATATTTGGGGTACACAAATACTTCTCATGTGTTCATTGCATGGGGCTTTGGCTGAGTTTCCAGAAGCAATCATATGAACAGGTAACTATGTGAAAGCTTCAGATAGGAGAGAATTATTTCATCTCCAATAATTTCCTGGAAAATATACAATTTCCTTCTGCAAGTGATTAAAAAAAACCCACAGTACTATATATTTGCAATGCAAAGACAGAAAAACCTATTAAGGAGTAAAGGCACTGATGGTTCCATTGGTTGACAAAAAACTTCCATTCACCATAGGTTTGTTCTCTTAAAATAAAGCATTTTACATTACCGTGCCTAAGATACATGTGTGCTGAACTCTAATCAAGTAAGCACAATGTGGATTTTTTTTGAATTTGGAATTTTATGATGGAATTTTATTTTTATTTTATTGTCAAGGTGATGTACAGAGGGGTTACAATTACATAAGGTAGTGAGTACATTTCTTGTCAAACTTGTTACCCCTTCCCTCATTTTTCTCCCACTTTCTAGCTCCTAATCCCCCCCAACTTGTACAGTTCATTTCCAACATATTGTCTTGTATCGCCGTTGCATTGATTCACCCTTTGTTCGTTGTCTTACCATTTTGTTTTTAATGTGGAATTTTTGCAGTTAGTAATTACAAATATGATTTCATTGCTTCAAGTGTCCTACTTGGATATCATACGATATTTGATTATTTTGTTGTCTTTTTATATATAGAAGCATACTTTTTCTTAATAAGTGCTAAATATATTTAGTGCTAAAAGTGTTTACAAAGTTAATTCAGCAGGCACTGGGTTATTATTTGTCTTGGGGGCTGGTGAACAGGGGAAAGTGAAACACAACGGCACTTAAAAGTGGTCTAGAAAGATAAGTATTCAAACGTTTTTTTCTTTCATGTGATTGTTTCTAACATATTTATAAGATGATTTCTTTGTTGCTTTGTATGTCCCTCCCCCCCATGGTATAACCCCTCCTCTCACTGTATTTGATGTTGGTATAATTTGTGGAGGGGAAGGGAAAAAACAAACCGTTTAAATAGGGATACAGGTGGACCCATTGCAACAATGAGATGTGCAGTCATTATGTCGAAAAATGAACTTTACAACTTTGGCGGGGGGGGGGGAGAGGAGGGGAGAGGGGACGGATTATGGAGGGAAGATGGGAAGGGAAAAAATAAACAATAAAAAAAATTTTAAAAAGTGGTCTGGATCTCTCTCAGAAGAAATTTACATCAACCAAGTCAAGAAAAATTAAGGGTTGCAGTTAATTTAGAATACATTAGTAAGGATTATCCAAAATAAAGGTAATTGAGTGGCATGGATTTCCTCATATCTCAATGTGTAAATGCTACTTCCTTCCTCTATATGTCAATTCACCAGCATTTAAAAGATATAAACAATCTGCACAATGTGAAAACATTTAAGGCAAATTGTGTGACATTGCCACATTAGCTGGCCATATGTAATCTGGTGGTAAATTAAGTAGGCATTAAGAAGGAGTTTTATAAATGCATTTTTCTAGGCTCCTTTTTTTTTTAAAGGTTTTTTTTTTACCTAAGTAGTATAATTATTTACCTAAATAGTGTAATTGCATAGCTTAAAATTATATTCTAATTTCCAAGTATACTCCAAAATCAAAGGTCAACACACATTTTATTTAGGTTTATTCAGGGTGAGTAGATAAAACATTTAATTATAGCAGCCAAAGAATAGTATAAACATGAGATTTTCCAACAATCTAAAAGTAATACATGTATATATTATCTGTGAGTGAAAAAGAAAGAGAGACTATAGCTGTTTATTAATAAATTTAGGCTAGCTATTAGACTGAACAATAGAAGACCCTGATCAAAAGCTAAAAATAAACTTACTTTGATGATACAAACACCCATTCATATTTACACATCTCTAACTGAACTACTATAAAATGAAGAAATATTTTGTTCTGATTTGTGGAACAAGGTGTCTGCAGTTAAAATTTTCTTATTATATTAACTACAATCTAGAAATATATATGACTATATGATATTTGTATTTTCTATTTGGACAAGAGACTGTGATTTTTAATGTGAGTATTTGAGGCAGTTCATTCATTTTTACTGTAGACTTCATTGACTGAGATACCCAGTTGCCTTGAATAAATCTGAGGTTGAAGCTTTATGTTTAAAAATGCACCATGCCAATGAATGGTATTTTCAACAGGATTTCATTAACTGAGTGTTAAATGAACTTATTTCTTTTTCTCTATTTGTTTCTGTGAGGGGATGGGGTAAAAAGTTCTCACAGCTGCCAGACAAAGAATGACTCTATTTAAAGAGTAGTTGGAAGCACAAATGGGGATTATCTAAATGCAAGAATTTAATTAAGTTTCCCAAAGAACAGGATACCACTGACATCAATGACTGGCAAAATGAAGCAGGGAAATACAGTATTTAACATTACAATATTTCTCACTTAATGATGCCAGTATTAGATCTTGGCTGGTCTACTAGATTATGCACAATGACTTGGCAACAAATTAATTATTTTGCAATTGCAGATGTGGAGCTTTGGGTTGTGAAAATGTATTTGCCAAAATGGTTTTGGGAAAAGAACCAAAGCAATCATTTTATTTCCTCATCTATGCATATATCCTTGCTTGTGAATATGGTTGAACTTCTCAGTCAAGCAAATAGTCACGAGACCACAAACAAAATTCAAGTAATCTCTGAATAGGGCTCTTTAACAGACAGAGCACCAACCTTCATAATCCACAAAATAGCTACAAGTTTGTGCAAAAATGATGCAGATTCCCATAAAAATATATCATTTCTATTAGTTCTTGGTAAGTATTATTTTAATGATGAAATTAGAGGTCTTACTGAATCTCAGTGCAAATTGTTTCGGAGACTGTGTTAAGGGCAGTTGTCAGTCTTTTGATTTTTATTTGATCATAAATCTCACACAAATGTGTAAGAAATATCAGCATTCAAATCATCAATAAAAAGAAAATCCATATCAGTGTTAAAATCTTGAGTATCAAGTGGAAACTAATACAATTTATTATTAAAATTTATCTTTACAATTGTTTAAATGATTAAATACAGACCTATTTGAGACAGATGTAAGGTCATGATACTGTCTTTTTTTTCTTTTTTTAGTAATAGAGCATGAAATTATTCATTGTAGCTAGAGACTGTGTTTATCTTTGAGTGGTTTCAACATGAATAGAATTAAATCATACATTATTGTTATAGTAGCCACTCAAATGATCAAGCAGCAACAGAATCCAGGTAATACTAATTCTAATGCTGGCTCTGCCATTATACATAATGTGATATTCAAGAAATAAATAATCCCTTCTGAGTGTAAATCTTCTAATTTACAAACCTCCACACTGTTAGGATTCTAACTTAGAAGTTGTTGACAGATTTAGAATAAAATATTAGGATAGTAGAATATTATTATAAAATATTGAAAGTAATGTTATATCAGCATCATATATTAGTATATTGTAATTATTCTATTAATACCATTATAAAACAATACTTTGATAAATAGAACAAATGGAATAATGTGTGTAAACCATTGAACACATTCCCAGAACAAAGTGTATTTTATATAACTGCTAGCTATATAATTTTACCTAGTACATATCTATATTCATAAATGACATACATATAACATTATACATACATATTATGTTTTATTTTTTAATTAAATTTATTGTCAAGGTGATATAAAAGGGGTCAGTGACTACATTTCTTGTCAAATATTACTACCTCCTTCATCATTTTTTTTCCACTTGCCTTCCCTTCTATCCCTCCCTCCAACGTGTAAATTAATTTCCAACATACTGTCTTATAAGTATTGCTGTTGCATTGATTCACTCTTTGTCCTTCATCTCACCATTTTGTTGTTCCCCATCCCTTTCCTAACTCAATCAAATACAGTGACAACAGGGAATAAACCATAGGGAAAATAAAAGACAACAGAAGAAAAAAGAAATAACTTCACATAGAACCTTAAAAACAACAGCAACAAAGAAAAACCTCTTGTTTCCATATCTTGGAGTTTATTTTGTTTAGCATCATCATACATGGTCATATTGAGCTATGTACATATGATCCTCTTCTAGGACTATCCTAGACATATAGTAATTAGGAAATCATGGAAACTGTTTCTTTGGGTCTAGCTTACTTCACTTAATATGATTTTTTCCCGTCTTTCCACTTCCTTATGAATGGTGCAATGTCATTCTTTCTGATGGAATCGTAGTATTCCATTACACACACACACACACACACACACACACACACACACACACACACACACATATACCACATTTTCTTGATCTATTTTCATTCATTTACATACTTATCATCTTATACACATGTAACCACACATTACATATGTATAGTCATATATGTCTACTCACACACATATTATACATAATCACATGAATCTATTCATATGCTGGTGTTGTTAAATGTATGCAAATATCAATGAGTAACCATATTATTTTAGACTTCCTACTTATTAAAAGATGGAAAATGTACCAAGTCCAGGAATCAGTTTACCCACACTCAATCACCCGCCCTCACAACGCTCCCACATCCAACACTTGTATCATTTCTTAGTATTAGAGATTCAGTGAATGTGTTTTTGAAATTTTTTTAGTATATTATTTTGACATCTGTTATTTCTGCCTTTAAGTTGAGCCAATGATAGCAGAAAAGCACTTATTTGAGAGTGGACAAATTTAATCCTGAGTGCTACTTCTTTTCCATCAGATTAAACAACCAGGGCCTTCTTTTGCAAATCAATCTAAAGTCAATATAACCCACATTAAGGAAAATTTAAAAAATGGAATAAATTTTAAAGCAGAGATGTTGATAACAGGATAAATATCTAACATTTCTTTATCCTTATGTGTGTTCTATGTATCTCCCAATAGTTCATATCAGTAGAAATGGATGCATGATTTCCATGTTAGCAGCTCCAAAGCTCGAATAAGCAATTATTGTTATCTTACTTTCATCTGAGAAATACAAGAATAGCATTTTTGATTTGTACAATATTATTTTTTAAATGGCTTAATATTTATTTGGTAAATCCTCAAATACAACTGTACATTTAATTGATGCACTCTTGAAATTTAGTATCATAGGGTGTATGATTATTATTCATTTTAAGTATTACTCATATATCACAAGTATTAAAATATACTTTTCTATACTGTTACTAATATTTTTCTATATCTATCTTATACAAGGTATTGTCAAGGTATGGGCATTCTAGGGGCACTCTAAATCAAGTATTTTTTTCCACAGACATGCAAGAGAAAATGAAATCCCTGTTCTTTGTTGTCTGAATAATATTATTATTGTATTCTCAATTGATATCATGAACCTAGGCCTTAATGAATATTCCTATTGGAATCTAATAAAGAAGATGTTAAAAACTCTAAAATTTACAGCAACATTTTGAGGGGAGTTTTACAAGAGGTATAATTTTAAATCAGAATTTATAAAATAAGATTGAATGGCTCTCTTAGGTGTGCCTAGGATGTAATTAATTATGAGATTTGGGAAGAATATCTACTTCTATTATAACAGTACTAAACAATCTTGTAGTTTAGAACTGACCTTTGCTGTGAGTATATTCAGGAATATTGTGATGTCAATAAGAAAATAAAAATGATGTAAAAATAATGCCACTCCTTTAAATCTGACTCAATGTAAGTTATAATTGGGATATTTTGTATTCTTGTTCATGCTTCCTAGAAACTGAAATGTTGCTAAAATTTCAACTCAGTCTTTTACTTTTTCAAATGAGAAAGAGTAATATAATCTTTAAAAAAATTATGCCTTTGTTTTATGTCTTGAGCCAAAAACATCTTTCAACTCAGGTGAAACTATATAAAAGATAAATGGTTTTATTTAGTACTCATAAATAGCATGCAGAAATCCATAGTAAACCTGAAATACACTGTTAATTGTCATAGCAACTTTAAATTGTTGCTCCTGATGTCATTTTCTGTTTAATTTGTTATGTGACAAGACATCACTGATTCTAAAATATTTTTTATATAGAGTAGTGTCCCTTCAGCTCCATGAAATTGTAATAACCTCAGATGGGTTATAAATCTCCCAAGGCTGGTCTCAGCATTTCTTTAGATAATTCTTTGCTCGGTCTTTCAAGTCAAGGTCCACTGGGTGACCTTTAAATTTTGATCCCCACAATTAGGATTCTGTCAGAAGTTTGTCCTGGGTTGGGAAAAGGGAACGAGGGAGCTATTTACTGTGGCTGCCAGGACATTTTGGGAGATGATATTACATCTGGTTGTGTTTAATGTTTTTGTTATTGATATGGAAGAGCTGTTTTAAGGCACATCAAATTAATCCCATGGGAGAGACTGTAGACTACAAAGGCATTTGAAAAACAGAACAAACAGGATAACAGGAAGCAAAGTATATTTTCTTTGGACTATGGTCCTAGGCCTAGTTTTTTTTTTTCTTTTAAACTGGAAAAAGAAACACAGACCTCCCTTCCTATTCCCCTCCCTCCACCCCCTCCTCCCCCTGCAGCCACCCAGCATAAAGAACTACATATCCCAATAAAGGAATATATTGGTGGCCATTTGTACAGATCTGATTTACCTCTCATAGTAATACTACAAACAAATGATTGGTTTAGTCTTATATGAAGATGAGAAAGTTGAAGCAAAACGTTCAAGTATGGTAGATAGGAGGTGGTAAGAATCTGAACTCAGGACTGTTAGACATCAAACTAACCCATGTTTCACTTACCTGGACTGCTTTGCTTTCTAAAGTGTAGAATTTAGAGCAAGGAAATTGAATACAGACTATATCTTAGAAGTAGAGCCTACCTCTTCACTTTATAATCCCAGACAGGTCTCATTTGGACTATTAGATATTCTGAATACTTGCTAAAAAAGTTGCGATGTTTGATCTTTTCAAGCTGATAAAATGTAGCATATATAAATAGTAACTAAATTAATGAAATATTAACAAATATTTTTAAACTGATGATTTAAAAAAATCATTGGTTTGTATCCCCAAAAACTTGAAAGAAAAAAAATGTATGTATGTATTCAGGTCCAAGCCAGTAAGAAGCTTGTAGGAAAGAAGTAAGAGATAGAGAGATAGATCCATCTGCCTTACTTTATCTCTGTTTACATCAATATTGCATTATAAATTATCTAAAATATTTAAAAACACTATTGTATTATGATTATTAGAATGAACTCTGGAGTCTGACTGCTTGTATTTAATTAGTTTGGCAACTTTGGGAAAGTTATTTATCCATTAAGGTATAAGGTGTTGTTTTTCCCACCTAAAACTCAAGAAGTATTATTACAAATAACCAATATGTCTTTGTACTAATCCTAGGAGTTAGTGAACATACCATGTTGAACCAGAATTCAGCAAACAATCAAATTATAACACTGAGGACCAGCCCATTATTGTCATTACTTATACATGCATATTCTAAAAAATCATAGAATCATTACTGTACCCTAAATTAGATTTTATAAATGTCAAGTAGTTTTCCTTGACTAAATGTTTACTGTCTTTGGTCAGTTGTAGCTTAAGAAAAATTGGGCTTAGTGATAAATAGAAGAATGCCAAGTAGTATGGGAAAATACTTACCCCAAAAGATGAGCTAACTTTCAAAGTAATTCCTCTTGAGAAATTATATATTTATCAAACAAAAGGTAGTCCCTTTATTGTCATTTATTTTTGAGTCATTTTTCTGGAATTTGCCAAAGGCATTTACAAATATACAATGAGTCAGTAATTGAAAATCTTCATACATTGGACAAGAATTCAATTATAGAAAACAGGCATTTGGAGCCAAGCTTGATGAATGAGGTGATTGGTTAAGACTGGGTTAGTTGAACTGCTGAGACTGGTTTTGTGAGTGACTCATAAATAGTTCTTTTTTATTAATAAGTTTTTTTTAATTGTGAAAATGGTTCTGAGAAGAGTTTTAACATCTGTGGTGATGGCAGGAATCCATGTATGCCACTTTGTCAGGACTTTCCAACTGACATCCATAGGTGCCCAGGGTGATTTCAGGCTCAAAGCATGTTTATTTTATTTTATTTTTTACTGTATATTGATAATCTTTGAACTGCGAGTAGAAAATTAGTATCCTCCAACTTGAGTGTTTATTGTCTTTAATCAACATTTTTTCCCCAGGTACATATCCTGGAAAGGGGCCAGAATTAAATGATGCTCTTTCTTTCTACAGGCAAGCATCTTTGCTGATAAGGAGTGTCTGAGACCTTTGATTATGCTTCATCATAGAGACAATGATAAAATGGAATGGCAGGAGACAGAGAGGGGAAGGCAAGAACAGAGGCTGGGGTGATTCTTGCAAGATGGTGAATCTATAGATAGAACAATCGTGAAAAATTGTACAAAATTGTAACAGTTTTGTTAAATTTTAAGTGGTTGAATAAAGTCAAATTATGAGGGAAATCTATCTTTATCTATGCCACTCTTTCCAGTGTTTCCCCCACCTTTCTGAGTAACATCCATAATACCCTCAAGTTATGTAGTTCAATGTACATAATGTACATTGAATATAATCATGGTAGCTGCCCATCCTTCCTCTCCCTATTTGTCTGTCTCCCTTTCCTTTCTCCCAACCCCAACAAAACATGTGTTAGCTTCCTAGTATTCATGTGGTTAAACTGTTCTTTAGTGGTTCAGAGGAGTTGCACCATTGGAATCCTTCTCTCCTATGTGGAAGTTAAATCTAAATGATAAACATATATGAAATCATATACAGGGCTATATGCATATATACTCAAACAAATTGACTAAAGAATTGAAGAGATTTTTATGCCAGCAATTTGAAGGAAGGCTGCCCTTAGTTATGTGATACACTCCTGAATGAACAATTATCTTCTGGCCACCTTCATGCTTGGCTTGAACTCTTTCAGTACCTAGACAATGAAGGTAGAAATGTTTCCTGTTGTAGTTTCTTCCAGTGAAGTAGCTCCTATTTAACTCTTTAAGCCACAACTTACAGTTGAAAAAAAAAGAAAAGCAAGTTAAAAATAGCTCACCCAGTTAAGAAAAACACTCTTAGAAATACCAAGCAGAATCTTCTTTTATTACTTTCTTTTCATTGTGTCACGTCTGCCTTTTGTGATCCAGTTTGCAATTACCCTTCCAGTGACCTTCTTTATTGTTGCTCTAGTAACAAGTCACTTTTTACATGGGAATTGGTACAAGATGTCAGGCCATGCGGTAACCCTATTAATTTGGAGATGGATGAAGGAGATCCTTTTGCCACCTGCTGAGGAGGAGTTGAGAGACTGTCTCCTCTGTCCCCTGATTGTCTGAAACCTCTCAGGCAGCAACTGTAAATGAGATTCTTCTGTGACCTCCTTTGAAGCCTTAGTGAGCCCTTTTGGTGATGCACCATAATTTCTTTTTTCCTGGACATGAGGATCAAAAGGCTCCTTCTAAATAAATGTCTGCATAATTGGAATTAAGCTGGGTTTATCTCCCTAAAAAATGTGCATTTACACATAAAAAGATCATTCCAGCCCCCTACAGATGATTTAGAACTCATCTATCGACTATTTTCATAGATCTTATTCCATCAGCTGATATTTGTCTTGGCAACAAGGAAAAGATCTTGCTTCCAAACAGCTCTGTTAAATATGTTTGGTTGCAGATACATTTTATAACATTTTTTATGTTACATTTTTATTGCTCCACAGAGTTTTTGCTATTGTGTGCTTTTTACAGTGTAGTCTCTACGTGCTGAACATCAGGCTTCTCGTACTCCTCTGTGCTTAGAAAACCACCTGAAAACATATTTATGACAGCAGGAATTTTATATGAAAAACTGTTACCCAAATAAAGCAATAACCTTTGAAGAGCTTTTCTTTCCTTGTAAAAACTACAAAATTGGGTCAGTACCTGGAGGGGTGCTTATCATTTTTGTAATAGTAACGTTTGAGTTAGTTTTGTGAGAAGGATTCATAGTGGGAGTAGCAGCTGTTATAATTTGCTAATGTTTGTCTTCACTCTTGGATGGAATCCACCGTGCCAGTGAGAATCAAAGTTGCTTAAACAGACGCTGACTTACAGAGAGAGCTTGCAGAATTTCACAGAGAGTAAGTGTATGCTCAACAGACTGGCCTAAAGGTTTTACATGCTGTTTCTGTCACTTATGTACTGGATAATCTTGGTTAAATTACAGTTTCTCATCTTTCTCAACAACCAAATAAATCATGTCACAATCAAACAAAAGACTTTAATAGACCTTTTACCAAAAGATATGCAAATGGTCAACATGTGAGAAAAGATGTCCAACATCCCCAGTTGATTAAAAATGACACACAAGTTCACATTGATTAAGAGAACTAATATTTTTTAAGAAAGAAAAGAACAAGTGTTGTTTGGATTATAGGTATGAGAACCCTGATCTATTGCTGGCTGGGATGGAAGATGGTTCAGACATTGTAAAGTTTTCCACAGCTGGGCGCTGGTGGCTCACATGTGTATTCCTAGCTACTCAGGAGGCTGAGATCTGAGGATCAGGGTTCAAAGCCAGCTCTGACAAGAAAGTCTGTGAGACTCTTATCTCCAATAAATCACCAGAAAAATGGAAGTGGCACTGTGGCTCAAGTGGTAGAGCCCTTACTTTGTGCTGAAGAGTGCAGGGACAGCACCCAAACCCAGAGTTCAAATCCCAGGACCAACAAAAAAAAAAGAAGGAGAAGTTTTCCCCAAATCATTAAACATAGAATAATGATAAATTCCAACAACTTTACTTATAATATATTCCAATAACTTTAAAGATGTACCTAAAAGAATTAAAAACACATTATCAGATAGATACTTATACAGCAATAGTAATAGTATCTTTTATAATGGCCAGAAAGTGGAAACAACATAGCATACAACAGAAATATCATTCAGTCTTATGAAGAAGTAAAATTTATGCTATCATATGGTTGAAGTTTGAAAACATTATACTAACTACAGTAATTTAAACACAAGGAGATAACACCATTTAATCCTACTTATATCAGTTAACCCAAAATAGTCCAATTAATAAATATAGAAAATATAATAAATAGAGGTTCTAATGCCTATAGGAATCTGAAAATGAGAGTTATTGTTTAATAAGTTTAGACTTTCTGTTTCTAATGATGAATAAGTTCTGGAAATAGTAGCAATAGTTATGCAATATTGTAAATACATTAATATCATTAAATTGTACATTTTAAACAGCTAAGATGGTTAAGTTATGGTATACATACTATGCGTTTTTTTTTTTTAAGTTCAATTGTCTCACCAACAAAATTGGAATGTCACCTCACATGTTTGATACTTCCATCCATTAAGTGAAAATCTATCTGTTGTGGTACATTGACTTAGTAATAAACATCCATCAGTGGCCCATATTGTTGGGATCAGTAAGCTGATTTTTATTTTGGCAAGCTCTCATGCCATTTATGTCCTTTGTGTAGATTTTTGTCACATCTTAGCTGTAGGTTAGGTTTTCATAGACATAGGATTTCAGAATGGATCTATGTTCTGAACTGACACAAAATGGACCTCCACAATTCTTAAAATGCTTGGAGGCAGTCTTCCTCTTTCATAAAGGGAGGAAGTCACAAGGGCGATTTTGAGACTAGCGCACAAAGTGACCAGGAATCCAATAAAATCAAATGGTAGGAAAGAGAAAAGCCCAGAAATGTATCCCTTGTCTTATTGAGTTAACAGACCAGTCAAGGTCTTACTGAAAACTAATCCTCTCTATTTTTAGTTGAACTTTTACATTGCTTATTATTTTTCTTGGATTAGACAATTTGAGTGTCAATTTATTACAAATCATCCTTAAGATTAGGGTAAGCAATTAATTATCATTAGCTTAATATTATCTTATCCTCACATCTGAGATAGAATTGATCCTCAGAACATTCACCTTACTGAGGGCTAATGTCATCTTATGTTCAAGAAAGTCTTGGGAGAAAGTGAATTTACTTGTATGAAAAATGTAACCACCTCATGTAATACTTCAAATATCTCTAAATCCTAGTTAAGTTAAAGGATATTAGAAAATTCCAGAAGAGCCTAACAGTCTCATTCCAACCACACGTACTTTCAGTCATTAAGCATTTTCTTGGCATTTACTGTACCCGAGGTACTATATTAATAACTTTTGGATATAAAGTGAAAAGATATGATCCCTGACTTTAGATTATTAAGAAAAAGCTGGTGATCAGTGACTGTTCATTCAGAAGGAAATGCAGTTTAATTAAAGTATCTAGACATAATATTTCTTGTTGTCCAAGTTAAAGACAAATTCATGATTTATATTCCTATCACCTAACAGCAAATTTTAAGATGAGAGGTGACAAAGAATTTTCCTATTATGACTATTAAAATGTGTAGAAACACAAGACAATAAGCAATTACTAAAATTCCACTAAAACAGAAATGTGCGACAGAGAAAATAAATTCTTGGAGAAGACAACATAAAAATGAAACAATATAGAAATAAATGAGAAAAAATGACATTGCTACATTTATATAACCATTTGACATTAATTTATATTAGTTTTATAGCAAGAAGTATCATTATATTAGAAGACTTACAACTAAGTAGAGAGAAAGTCTATTGGGTCAGGGAAAGGTAATTATATGTATTTAGAATTTAAAATAGTAAGCATTTATAAAACCGAAAAGGCAACAGTGAAATAAAATCATTATAAACCAGGTTTCCATAGTCTTCAAGTATTAGCTCCATGTGCTGAAAACCTTTCACATCTATTAAGCAATGGAAAGAAATCAAAGTCACCCATATGTTTTCTTATTTTAATCCACTTAATTACAATTAGGATGAGGCATGGCATAATGATAAACACAAGAGAAGTTTTGCTATATCACTTCTCTTACATATCACTTCACTATCCTTCATGGTCTGACATTTTCACTTTGATTCTATTGCATTAAAATCTTAAAATGATAGCCAGGAAGAACTTCATGTTCAGTATTTCATGTATTATGAAGTGGAACTTAAAAAAATTATATAGTCAACATTTGTAACTATTACATATTTGTGGGTATCTCTTTCCTATTCTCTCTCTCTCTCACACACACACACACATGCAGTTACTTATTCATTCATTCATTCATCCACTCATCCATTCACTTTTACAGTGTTGGGGCTTAACACAGGTCCTTGAACATACTAGGCAAATGATGTATCACTGAGCTAGATCCTTTTTCCTGTTCTAAACTCATTGTTATTATTCACTTTGATTTGTTGTGGTCATTTTCTCTGCCCATTGTCTCACCTTGATGTTATATTCTCACAATATCTTGATGCTATGAGAGTTAAAATTAAGAGATTAAAATTAAGCTCAGTATGAGCCTAGTACAGGGGACTTACTTTCAAAGACCTGGGAACCATAAAACATTGAGGGTCCAATCTGCCCTCTGATCTCTGTGTTTGTGGCTCATTTTTGTCTTTTTTTTGTCTATTTCTTTATTGCTTTTACTTTCTGTTTGTCCATTGGAACCTGTTTCTTGAATCATGTCCTTCATGTTATCCTATCCTTTATTTTACCTCACTTTTCTTTAATTTTAGAATGTATTATGGCAACTAATTTTTAACAAAATTTGACCAGTCTTGGTCTGATAAATCCAAGGTCTGAGTCCCATCAAAATCAGTTTCTATTGGCTGAGTCAATTCTTTTTTTTTTTTTATTGTGAAAATACTGTACAGAGAGGTTACAATTACATGGGCAAGATGAGTACATTTCTTATCAAGCATTGTAGCCTCCTTCTTTGTTTCCCCTTCCCATCCTCCCCTTGCCCCCCCACCCAATCCTCCTTCCTCCTGCCCCCTCCCCACCAAAGTTGTAAAGTTCGTTTTCCACATAACGACGTGTACATCTCATTGTTGCAATGGGTCCACCTGTATCCCTATTTAAAAGATTCGTTTTTTCCCTTCCTCTCCACAAATTATACCAACATCAAATAAAGTGAAAGCAGGGGTTATACCATGGGGAGGGGGGTTGGCTGAGTCAATTTTATGCAGTTTTCTTTAGGGGGGGGTCCTGTCGTGGGGCCTGAACTCTGGGCCTGGGCGCTGTCCCTCAGCTCTTCAGCTCAAGGCCACAGCGCCACTTCGGCGTTTTTTCTGCTTATGTGGTGCTGAGAAATTAACCCAGGGCCTCATGCATGCAAGGCAAGCACTCTACCACTGAGCCAACTCTATGTATTTTTAAAAGATGTATTTCCATATTACATTTTCTTGTTGGAAGTCCATCAATTTGTATGTAATATATAGTAGCATCTCTGGTTTTTGATTTGACAGTGATTTTTTTTAAATTTTTTTTTATTTGTCAGTCATGGGTCTTGAACTCTGGGCCTGAGTGCTGTCCCTCAGCTCTTCAGCTCAAGGCTAGAGCTTTACCACTTGAGGTACAACACCACTTCTGGTTTTCTGGAGGTTTATTGGTAATAAGTGTTTCACGGACTTTCCTGCCTGGGATGGCTTTGAACCACAATCCTCAGATCTCAGCCTCCTGAGTAGCTAGGATTACAGGGTGAGCCACTGGCTACTGGCTTTGACAGTGTTTTGATGATTGTTCATTTTGTTATCTTCTTGAATTTAAACTATGGAATCTGTCTTTCTATAGTGTGAAGATTTTGATGTCTTTTTACTATACTTTTTTCTTAAGTTTGGCTTTCTGGGTCACTCCATCCTCTGCACAGCTTCGTGATCAACCAGTTATATGGCCCAGGACTGTGTTTTTATCACCACTAAAAAACCTTTCAGGTCTCCATCCTTTCATAGGATAATTGTACATGCATAAAAGTACATACATAAACCTCAAGCACTTTTAAAATCTGGTTTGATTCTTATATTTCCTAGGCCCTTGGGTCTGCCTTGTAAACATTTATAGTCTCCAGCAACCAAGGATGTGCACTTTACTATTTCTCCTATTACTCCCTTTTCCTAGGGTCTCCCTGATTAAAAAAAAAAAATGTATGTGGATAATTCATTGGCTATCCCAGTGGGGACAGTAACCTCATGGTAGCAGAGCAGCAGATTTATTTGTTTCTTACTGAATGTGTTACAGTTAATTTTACTGACAATATTTCTGGGCTATTGACTTCACTCTCTGTTCTATACAAGGTCCTATTGTCTGCCAGGAATAATACTGGTTTCCTGGCAAGATCATGTAACTCACCGAACTGATGGAGTGGCTTAGGGTGTCAGGGGTAGCAGGATGGTACTGCAGACTCCACTACTGTTATGAGATCTGGTAGCTATCCATATTTCTTATTTTCTTCCATTTTCCACCAATTTTAGGGGACATGATTCAGGCTTCTTTATATGGACAGAGCTGCAATTGCTGGCCCATCCTTTTATTTTAAGAAATAACTGTAGATTTGTGGAAGAGTTTCAAAGAGTGCACAGAACGCACCATACAAGACAAGGAAAGTTTAGAGCAAACTGGAAAAACGAAAAGGTAATTTGCTCTCAGATGCACAGCATGTAATTTCAGATTTAAATTTTGTTGAATGTCTTTTAAATATTTTAAGAGCTCAGTGAAAGTCTGGCTCTTGTTGTTTTTTTTTGGCTTTATATAGAGTTTATTTAAAATATTAGTTACTAAATTCAGATCTATGATATTCGTGTATCTGTCAGTAAGGACACCTATCATTTAATACAAAGAGAGTTTTCTAATATAGATTAAATTATAGTTAAGAAGAGAGGTAAATTTCTTTACCACTTCAAAGAAAGAATTTAGCTGGAGACCAAAATGGCTAATTAGCATTTCATTATAAAGCAAGGAAATCATTCATAAAACTAACTTGTTTAAATATTTACCAAGTTTCTTAATTAGGATTAGAAGGAAAACTCTAAAGTATGTGTCTTCAAAGATAAACTTAAAGTATTCTATTACTAGTTCTAATTATTAAATGATTGACTTACTAAGTTATCCACGATTTAACTTAACCAATATGTGCTAGGCATTGTACAAGGAGATGGAAATGCAGATATCAATAAAACGATCTTGTATTCTTCATTTGATAGTTAAAAATCAGTTCAATTTGAAAGAAATAAAGTAATAAAAGCAATATCATTAATGTTTACCATCATGGGATTTTTGCCATTGGTTGAGTTTTACTCTATTTTAGGCCCCCCCCAAAAAATAGACTACATTTCAGGGAAACACACCAAAGTTCATGCTGGATCAAGGAAATTAATGGCAACAGCAATGATTTGTGATTAAATAATGGTTTTAACTGTATTTCAGATTAAATCAGTCAAATGCTGATACTATATTATTTAGGTACATTATGTGCAAAGGTGTAAAAGTACATGTGATTGGGGGGGACATACAAAGCAACAAAGAAATCATCTTATAAATACGTTAGAAACAATCGCATGAAAGAAAAAACATTTGAATACTTACCTTGGGGTTCATAGATGGGAAGGGATGGGAGGGGGAAACAAAGGAGGAGGCAACAATGCTTGATAAGAAATGTACTCATTACCTTGCCCATGTAATTGTAACCCCTCTGTACGGTATTTTCACAATTAAAAACAAAAAAATATATGTATAAAGATTAACCAAACAATGGATGGAGGCTAACTCAGTAGACTGATTTTTTTTCATAATGAAGACA
>NW_012267288.1:8079580-8101976 GCF_000151885.1 Dipodomys ordii | reverse complement strand
CAAAGGAGGAGGCAACAATGCTTGATAAGAAATGTACTCATTACCTTGCCCATGTAATTGTAACCCCTCTGTATGGTATTTTCACAATAATAATATATATTATTTATATATATTTATATTTATATATACATATATAAAGTACATGCGGTTAAGAGGTTTCAGGTAATGGATAGTTTACTTAGACTTCTTAGAAAGAAACACACCGGGGAAGGGCAGGTATTTCTCTGGAGAAAAATGTGGTAGGAAAGAAAGACAGGAAGTGATCAGGCACTGATGAAACCAGAAGTGGGAGAAGTATTTGAACAAAGAAAAGAATTAAAAGAGTGAATTATGCAGAAGAAGAGCTTTCCAAGAAGAGCAAACAGTAAATATAAGTCCTGAGGAAAGAAGATATTTACCTTTTGAAGAAAATTTCATGCAGGCCAGTGAAACTAAAACAGAATAAGCAAGTAGAAGAAAAAATGTAGGTGAAGTTGGAGAACTAATGAATGGCTGGACTGTGTAGGATTTGGTTGACTATTGAAAGAATGTCTATGGTTTTTTTTTTTAATACTTGTTTTTGTTTTGTTTTGTTTTCTTCCAGGAAACCACTGGAAGAACTGAGGAAAAAAATTATGTGATAACCATGGCAATGATCACACATATAAAAAGGTATTAAGATCAGGGAGAGATATCTCAGATGGGGAGCCCAGTGTTAATTGTATTTCTTCATAAGTAACTTTGTTTTCCTACTCTGGTATGTTTAGAACCTTTCATGAAATGTTCTAACCCCCCCCTCCACTCGCACCCCCCCGCCAACTCCCGTCACTAAATCACAGGCTGGTCTTTGCTATCCTATATTTAAACTTGATTATAAGACACTGGTAGATATGATGGCTATAATAACACCCTATCAACATTAAACATAAAAGCTGATGATAATTACCACCTCATCTTGCCATATGCTGTATCATTTCCTCCAAAACATGTTGCTGTTTCTTGTTGCTTCAAGAAACCAGAATTTTGGATGTCATCAAGATGTCATTTGAGAGTAGGTTAGAATATTTTGTGCTGTATGGTTGGTCAAGGGGAACTAATCATTAACTTGTACATATCAATAAATATGCATAGAAAATATTTTACCTAGATTGTCTTTTAAATTAAATTAAATTAAATTTGTCTTAAAAATCAGTTATAAGTGAGGAAAAAAATTTAAGTAGTCAGTAGTGATCGTACATTTAACAAGGCATGGACCCTATTAATCCTTTATATATATATATATATATATATGGTTTTTATTGTAAAAATACTGTACAGAAGGGTTACAGTTACATTAGCAAGGTAATGAGTACATTTCCTATAGAGCATTGTTGCCCCCTCCTTTGTTTTTCCCTACCATCCCTTTTCTCCCCACCTCACCAACTCTTCCATCCCCCCCGCCCAAGTTTTAAAGTTCATTTTCAACATAGTGTCTTGTACCTCTCATTGTTACAATGGGCCAACCTGTATCCTTATTTCAGCATTTTGTTATTTCCCTTCCCCTTCCCAAATTAGAAAACAGGGGTTATACTGTGGGAGAAGAACATACAAGAGAAACAAAAAATCACATAGTACATTTTAAATACATTAAAAACAATAGCAAGAAAAAAAACCACTTGTGTCCCTATGTTGGGGTTCATTTCACTTAACATCATTCTTTTTTTTGTTGGGGGGTCCGGTCATGTGGCCTGAACTCTGGGCCTGGGCACTGTCCCTCAGCTCTTCAGCTCAAGGCTAGCATTCTACCACTTGAGCCACAGCACCACTTCTGGCTTTTTTTCTTTTTGCTTATGTGGTGCTGAGGAATCAAACCCAGGGCCTCAGGCATGCAAGACAAGCGCTCTACCACTGAGCCATCTTCCCAGCCCCTTAACATAATTCTTATATGGTCATATGTACATGGCTTTTGACCTTTTCTGCTTGATCTTTTCTAAACACCTCAAATACATTGCTTTGGTTGTTACACAACAACTTCCAATGAAATACACTTTCTCCTCCCATTGCAAAGATGGGAGAAATGAAGTCTGAATATTTTCTTCTAGCACAATTGTTTTTACCTGTGATGAAGGTGGCCTATAATGGTGAGCCACATTTGCTTATACAACACTCTGGGATTGATTTTTGCATGCTATTATAAGGATTAAAGAATAGTATGTAATATTATTTTCCATGGTCATGGAATATTGTAACTATAGTGATTTTCAGATAGAAGGTCGCCAAACAAGCTTTGGAATATAACTTCTTTCATAATTGAACTACCAGGTAATGTCTACTTAAGAAATCCAAAACCAGAGACTTGATATAGAGAACTGGTTACAGCATGCTGGGATGGTTAGAGAAGTAAATTGAGGGTGGTGTGGGATTCGGATAGCTAAAGGTGGCACTAAGAAGCAAGGGCATGCTATCTAGCAGCCAGGAAGCCAAGGCCACTTCCAAGCTGGAACTCATTAACTCAGATTCACTGTTAATCTCTGGAAGTACTGCTTTATCCTGCCATATTTTCACATGGAGAAGCTAACTCCCAGTTACCTGGAATGAATATCTAGGAGATGTGGTTTACTTCCGTGATACAGGGGAAGTATGGAATAGAAATAGAGCTGACCACTTGGGAATAGAGTCTGGAATGATCAGATCCTGTCCTACATTTAGAATAATTTTTAGAATGACTACAGGGTATCCATATGTAACAAAGGAGATGGGCTGCTTTCTAGAGATACCATTGCAATGCAGTACACTATATTTAATTGATTTCCTATGATTTAATATCAGATTGTTCTAATCCCAGATACCTCAACATAAGTGTAAGGGCTTTAGTCTTTCAAGAGATTCAGTGCTTATGTGTTATAAACTAGAACCACCAAGGAGCCATCTGAAAAAAAATTGAAATCATTCATCCAGTTTGGTGATAAGAGCTAAAGCATGTTTGAGAAGAAAAGAAAAAAGAAGGAAGAGGAGGAAGAGTAGAAAGAGGAGGGGGAGAGATAGGAGAAGTTTGGAAGGATAGGAGAAGGAGGAGGAAGGGGAGTGGGAGGAGAAATAGGGGTGAGAGGAAGAGGAGGAGGAGGAAGAGGAAGAGGAAGAGGAAGAAGAAGAGAAGAAGAAGAAGAAGAAGAAGGAAGAAGAAGAAGAAGAAGAAGAAGAAGAAGAAGAAGAAGAAGAAGAAGAAGAAGAAGAAGAAGAAGAAGAAGAAGAAGAAGAAGAAAGTTACTGAGAAGAAAAGTAGAAAACTTTTCAATAGATATATTTTAACTTCTAATCAAGAAAATGCACAAAAAGTTTGTATCATGCTGGCTGTATCACTGTATCATTGGCCCAGTGTTGCCAATTTTGCTAGAATTGCAGGCGATTGTTTCCTTTGTCTACAATGGGGCCAGGCTATCAGCAAGACTCAGTGATCACGCCCGTCCAGTCATTAGGCAATCCCAGAGAATTTCACATGCAATCTTATCTTTTTCTTTTTCCTCTTCTTTTTTAAATGGTATTTTTATTTAAGTAGTTGTGCGAAGGAGTTACCATTCAACAAATCAGTTCATAAATACAATGCATCTGTGCATTCATCATTCTCCCCCATCCTTCCCAATCCAGCCCCTCCCTTCAGTAGCCTTAGTTTCACAAGATATGCATGTTAAAAAGTCTGTGACTCCTTGAGGCTGATTGAAAATTCTATGACACAGTGTTTTGGGTGTTTATTTTTTTCTCAAATTATTTTCTTTTGCAACCAAAACAGTTTATCATGTAACATTCTTCATTTCATTACCATTGTGCTTTTGTAAGTATAGGTATTATTTCAACTGTCACACTGACTTTCTGTAAATGGTATACCCAAGATCCTAATACACCTTATATTATTATTCAGAAAGACATCTGTACCTGCTGGATTTCTTGATTGTTCAGTAAGTATGAATACAACTGGAAATCAACCATCAAAATTTTCATTGGCCTTAATAGTCATGTAAAGTTAAGCCTTGCACAGACCTAATTAATGTATAGCAAGACTCATTTTAGAGAAGAAAGACGCTTCCAAGAGGCTAACTTGGTTGCTGTCCCCCTTTCCAGATTCCTAGTCTCCTTTTTAGACAAGCCTGTTAGTCATTAAGCAGGAAGGCAGAACTGAGAGAAAGTCTGAACAGAGGCAAAGTGATTCTTGACCAGGAAAAAATAAAATAACAAATGAGTTTCCCCTTTTCTTTTTATCTTTTTCCTCTTGCTACTTGTGTTATGGGACTGTCTGGTTACAAATATGGAAATCTACTGCTTAAATGCCTTTCAGTATGTAACCTTGGGAAGTGCAGTTTCCACAATCTCTCAATTTAAAGCCATGAGCTTCTTGCTGCATTTTCAACCTCTTCACTTTACTTCCTAGAAATCCCAGTCAGTTGGGACCCAGTGACTCATGCCTAGAACCCTATCTTGTTCAGTGTGTACAGGTTATTGAAACATTCAGAAATTCATACTAAGATCTGGTGGCTTATGTCTACAATCCTAGCTCCTAAAGAGGCTGTAATCTGAGGATCATGGGTCAAAGCTAGCCATGGCAAAAAAAGTCTGAGAGACAAGTGAAGAGGTGTGACTCAAGTGGTAGAGTGTCAGCCTAAAATGAAAGAGCTAATTAAGACTGAAGGCTCTGAGTTCAAGTCCTAGTGCCAGTACACACACACATACACACACAGAAATATAACTTATATAGTTCATTGAGGGTAAACATACTTCATATCCATAGTCATGTGAATGTAACTACGTATATTCTGTATTGGAGTGACAGGAAAAATAGGTTATTAAGTAATTTAAAAAAATCCCTCCCTAGACAACAATTGTATTCTCAGGACACCAGAAGCATAATTTAGGATCCTTAATTTTGTACATTATGTTTTATCTGTTTGTCTGGATTTGATACTTTGTGAGTTACACAGACCTTTAATGTGTCTCCAAAGAGCAATAGAAATATGATTAAGGATTCTCAAAGTACATTTTTCTAATCACAAATGTGTATGCTCATAATGCCAATGGGCCTGGGTTCTTTCTGATATTTCAAATGTGAAAAGAAGTGAAGAGAAACAGCCTAGAAATATTTTTTCTTTTAAAAAATTTTATTTAATAGTAAGGGTGATGTACAGAGGGGTTACGGTTACATAAGTAAGGCAATGAGTACATTTCTTGTTGAACACTCTTACACCCTGCCTCGTTTTCTCCCACTTCGCCCCCCATACTCTCCTCTCCCCAAGTTGTAAAGTTCATTTCCAATTGTGTCTTGTGAGTATTGCTGTTGCATTGGCTCACATCTTTGCCCTTTGTCTCACCATTTTGTTATTCCCTTTCCCTTCCCCAAATCAGATAAACATATATACAAGAAACAGGGTACCAAAAAAACAGTGACAACAGAGGATAAGCCAAAGGGGGAAACAAAATAAAACAAAAAAAAACAAAAAAAAGGAAGGAAGAAATAACTTCACACAGTGCATTAAAAAATCCCCACAAAACAACCTCTTGTTTACATATCTTGAAGTTCATTTTGGTTAGCATCATTTTATATGGTCATATGTACATAGCTATGGAGCTATTGTGATCCTCTGCTAGGACTATCCTAGACATATACTAATTATTACAAATGAGGGAAACTCGGGAGCCTTTGGGTCTGGCTTACTTCACTTGATATGATTTTTCCAAGTCTGTCCTTTTCCTTTATGAGAGGGGCAATGTCATTATTTCTGATGGAAGCATAGAATTTCATTGTGTGTATATATACCACATTTTCTTGATCCATTCATCTACTGAGGGGTATCTGGGTTGGTTCTACATCTTAGCTATGGTAAATAATACTGCAATGAATGTAGTTGTACTGGTAGCTTTAGTGTGGTCTTGTTTGTGATCACTTGGGTAAAGGCCCAGGAGTGGGATTGAGAGTGCTATGTGTAGTCTTTTGAGGAACTTCTATATTGCTTTCCAGAGTGGTTGAACTGGCTTACATTTCCACCAGCAGCAGTAGCCACATCTCTACCAGCATCTGTTATCATTAGATTTTTTGATAATGGCTATTCTAACTGGGGAGAGGGGGAATCTCAATGTTGTTTTGATTTACATTTCTTTTATGGCTAGAGATGTTGAACATTTCTTCATGTGTCTATTGGCCATTCTTATTTCCTCTCTAGAGAAGTCTCTTTTTAATTCTTTAGCTTACTTATTAATGGGGTGGTTATTTCTTTGAGGATTTGTTATTGGGGGATTTATTTGTTTATTTATTATCTGTCATGGGTCTTGAACTCTGAGCCTGAGTGCTGTCCCTGTGCTCTTAGCTTAAGGCAAGTACTCTACCACTTGAGACACAGTACCACTTCAGTTTTCGGGTGGTTAATTGGAGATAAGAGTCTCATGGATGTTCCTTTCCAGGCTGGCTTTGAACTGTGATTCTCAGATCTCCTTTGTAGCTAGGATTATAGTCGTGAGCCACCGGCACCTGGCAGGTATTTAATTTTTTGAGCTCTAGTTAAATTTTAGATATGAGGCTCTTGTCTGTTGTATGGCTAGTAAAGATCTTCTCCCAATCTGTGGGCTTTCTATTTATCTTGCTATCTATGTCCTTTGCTATGCAGAAGCTCTGCAGTTTAATGTGATCTCATTTATCCAGCCTTTCTTTGATTTGTTGTGTTTCTGGACCTTTGTTTAAGAAATTTCAACCTGTAAAAATTATATTAAGTGAAGTAAGCCAGAGACAAAGAAACATAGGTCCTAGGTTTCCCTTATTTGCAATATCTAGTATATGTCTGAGTCAAGCAGAAAAGTTCAGATAAGGTGATGTTAGGGTAATGAACTCTAAGATAGGTATTCAAATATTTTTTTTCTTTCATGCGATTGTTTCTAACACAGTTATAAGATTATTTCTGCTGGGAAGTTGGCTCAGTGGTAGAGCACTTACCTTGCATGCCTGAGGCCCTGGGTTTGATTCCTCAGCACCATATAAGCAGGAAGTGGCGCTGTGGCTCAAGTGGTAGAATGCTAGCCTTGAGCTGAAGAGCTGAGGGACAGCACTCAGGCCCAGTGTTCAGGCCCCACAACCGGACCAAAAAAAAAAAAAAAGATTATTTCTTTGTTGCTTTGTATGTCCCTCCCCCACAGTATAACCCCTGCTTTCACTGTATTTGATGTCGGTATAATTTGTGGGGGGAAAGGGGAAAAACAAATCGTTTAAATAGGGATACAGGTGGACCCATTGCAACAATGAAATGTACAAGTAGCTATGTCGAAAACGAACTTTACATCTTTGGTGGGGGCGGAGGGCGGGGAGGATTGGGGGGCGCGGGGAGGATGGGAAGGGATGGAAAGGGGAAACAAAAGAGGAGGCTACAATGCTTGATAAGAAATGTACTCATTATCTTGCCCATGTAATTGTAACCCCTCTGTACAGTATTTTCACAATAAAAAAATAAAATATATATAAAAAAAGAAATTTCAACCTGTGCCAAGGAGCCATAGTGTATCCCCTATCCCTTCCTGTAATATTTTTCTTTTTTTTTTTTTGGTCGGTTGTGGGGCTTGAACTCTGGGCCTGGGCGCTGTCCCTCAGCTCTTCAGCTCAAGGCGAGCGCTCTACCACTTGAGCTACAGCTCCACTTCCGGTTTTCTGGTGGTTTATTGGAGATAGGAGTCTCACGGTCTTTCCTGCCCGGGCTGGCTTTGAACCGCGATCCTCAGATCTCAGCCTCCTGAGTAGCTAGGATTACAGGCGTGAGCCACCAGCGCCTGGCTTCTGTAATATTTTCAAGGTCTCTGCTCTTACCTTAAGGTCTTTGATCCATTTGGAGATGATTGCAGGTTGATATATAAGGATCTAACTTCTAATCTACACATGTATAGCCAATTCTGTCAGAACCATTTATTGAAGAGGTTGTCTTTCTTTCATCTGGTAATTTTGGCTCCCTTATCAAAGATTACATAGCCATAGGTCTGTGGGATCATTTCTGGATCTTCAATTCTATTCTATTGGTCTTCAGGCCTGTTTATGTGCCAATATCAAGTTTTTTTTTAATAACTACAACATAATAAGAGTTTGAAGTTTGCTATTGATATTCCTTCAGCAGTGTTTTTCCTGCTCAGGATTGTTTTTGCTATTCAGGGTCTTCTGTTATTTTATGTGAATTTTTGGATTGCTTCTTCTATTTCATTGAAGAATGTTATTGGGCTATAGGTCTTGCATTGAATTTGTAAATACTTTGGGCAGTATTGCAATTTTTATGTTAAACCTCCCAATCCAGGAGTATGGGAGGTTTTTCCACTTCCTTATTTTTAAAACCCAACTAAATAAGCATCCAGGGACTGGTCATTCCAGGACTACAGTCTGTTGAATTAATAAACACAGTGATTGAGAAGGAGATACTTTTTCATGGTTTTTATCCCAATGATTCCTCTATCCTGGGATTGATAGTTTATGTTAACAATAATGCCTTCTATCACACTATTTTTTTGTATGGTTGTGGGGCTTGAACTGAGGGCCTACGCACTGTCCCTGAGCTCTTTTGTGCAAAGCTAATACTCTATCATTTTGAACAACAGTTCTGCTTCCACTTTTCTGGTGGTTAAGAGTCTCATAGACTTTCCTTTTCCAGGCCGGATTTGAACCTCAATCCTCAGATCTTAGCCTCCTGCATAGATGACAATGTGAGCTATCAGCCCCCAGCTGAGTATGTTGTTTTTAAGAACAATCACTATATTGGCGTGAAATGCTAGCTTAGGGAAAGAGAAATCATGAAAACTATATGTAAAGTGTACATATGTGCAGTAAGTTGAATATTGTCAACATTATCTGTATCAAAAACCAAGGCTCTAAAAACATTCCCTATGTGGTCCTCTTTGATCTCTGACTCATCATGCAGTCATATGACTAACATTCTTTTCAGCAGAAAGGCTATTTGTGATTATCTTTAGTTTGAAGATGCAGAACACAAAGTTGGGACTTGGGACAAATAATCACAGTAAGGTAAATGAATCAGCAGGTTTGTTTTGTTTAGAACTTAAATCTTGCTAAATGAGCTAACAGAACAAAGTTGCATATAGCAACCAGACCTCTGTATGATGCATTGGGACAATGCTGTGTTTAGCTTGTAGCAACTGCCCTAAGAAGACATCACAGAAATAGATAATCCAGATGCCTTTCAGCATCTGAAGTAATTAACTGCATTTCAGAGAAGCAAGAAGATAGTTCCTCTAAAAAATAAATTTGTGATTGTCCTAAGAACAATGTCATTCAATAAGATCTATGAAAATACATTTTCATATGAATATATGAAATATAAGATGGGCAGGACTCTTAGAAAGAAAATGAATAAGGAGAATGGTTTCTTGTAGATTTGGGGTTGAAAGATGTTGCTATCTTGAATAGCCAATGAATGCCAACCATTCCTTGAATACCCAGGTGATAACTCATGAAAGTTATTTTAGATCCATATATTTGGAGTATTTGAAGCCTAAGTGAAACAAAGAAGAATTAATGGGAAATAACTAAAACTTTATACGTATGTGTGTGTATATATATCATGACAGTATATATATATATATATGTGAGTGTGTGTGTGTGTGTGTGTATATATATACACACACATACGTACCTTTATTAAATTAGGTTGCTTGCATATGTGTTTGGGAATACGTGGCATAATATTTTATGTAGACACTTTTCTATCACTATTGCATTATTATAAGTAAATGGAGTAAATGGAATTTATGTCTAGAATCTGATTAGGCTCTTGCCCTTCCATAGCTAGATTGCAAGATAAAATATGAGATGCTCATTTAAACAAATGATTAAACTCATCATTATGTTTTAAATTTTACACTAAAACTTACTTATTACTAACTTGAAATTTAAATTTACTGAAGTTTCCTGGTGTTTTTTTTATTTTGTTTGCTATCTAAAATCTATTCTGATACTAATTTTCACTGATTTATTCCTGAAATTCTTCCAGAGACCTATAGAGTCTAATAAAGGTTTAGTTTAATAGATTTTTTTCTGATATGAAAACCAAGTTGGTGGTTAACTTGAAAAGCTGTGTATGAAAATGCATTTAATGTATTTTTCGCTTCTTGTTTGGAGATCAGGACATGGTTACAATGTTTATTAGGGAGGTACCCATACCTCTTCACTATGAAACTTTGAACTTAAGAATTTAAAATACAAGTCTTCCCACTTCCAACATTGCTGTTTTTTAGAATTTCACATTTCCCATGTTTATATTAGTGGTATTCTAGACATTTAGTTGAGTTTTTTATTCTAAATATTGAGTTTTATTTCTTTGTTTGTAAAATACAATTCTTGTATAGAACTCCAATATATAAATCAGATTGTTACACAAGGATTTTTATAAACTCATATAATGTGCATATATATGAATATGCTAAGATAGACAATAAAGTTACTTTTATTATATGAATATTTAAAATACTTGTAATCTTACTTGGAAGGCTGAGATCAGGCAGCTAATGTTTGAGGTCAGCTTGTGCTCAAGTCAATAAAAGCTGGCTGTGGTGGAACACCTCTGCTGTACCAGTTATGCAGGAATCATAGGAAACAGTGGTCCAGGTCTTCCAAAGTAAGGCTTTATTTTAACAATAATGAAGGCAATAAGGCGGGGGGGGATGGCATAGCTCAAACATATCTATCAAATGTGAGGTCCTGGGCCACCAAGAGAAAAAGAAAAGACAGAAAAATATATTTTAGAATGTGGATGTATTCTCATCCCCACTGAAGCATCAAATTAATAGTTACATTATTTTGTGTCATATATCTGAACATTTCTGGGCCTGGGAAGGTGGCTCAGTGGTAGAGTGCTTGCCTTGCATGCATGAGGTCCTGGGTTCCGTTCCTCAGCACCACATAAGCAGAAAAAGCAGGAAGTGGTTCAAGTGGTAGAGTGCTAGCCTTGAGCTGAAGAGCTCAGGGATGACACCCAGGCCCAGAGTTCAGGCCCCACCGCTAGCAAAAAAAAAAAAAAAAAATTGAACATTTCCGACTCACACATTATAGTAGTTATAAATGACACCAGTATCTTTTGTTTATTTGGTTCTTTTAAAAACAGTCAATGTAAGATGTTGTGGTGCATGCTTATTGTCTCAGCAATGGGAAGTCTGAGTCTGAAGGATTATGAGCTTGAGGCCAGCCTGCACTATATAGTAAGTAAGACTGTTTCAATACTCTCTCCCCAAAAAGCAAATTAAATTGGTTTTATAGTCTAAATATATGCTTTTTTGGATTAAAATTTTTATTTTAGAAATATAAATACATTAAAATACTATAAAATAATCAAATTACACATACTAATGGAGGTGATATCATGTTTTAATACATTTCATAATACTTAAATCAGGTTAAACTTATTTATCTTACATATCATTTTTATATGATAGTATTCCTTCTATCTTTTCGAATTACACAGGGCCTTATTATCAATCATAGTTATCACAATCTTCAAATAAAAAGAATCAAGAGCTCAATCATGTTAATATTATAGCCCCAGACTTAAGAATAGGTTTAGATACTTGTTAAGGTTCTTAAACACTTAAAAAAACAATTTTACTATAAGTTTATATTTCTTTCTAATATGAACTGATAGTTCTACATTCTTATCATGAAATGTATTAAAGTTCTTTTCTCCAAAACTCACCCTCAGAAGGGAAATATGTGAAGTTGGGTTGAAAGGCTTTAAATACATATAAAACTGGCATTTTGTGAAGGCAGCATCTACCAATTTTAGCATTTAAGGATTTTGTAGAATTTTGGGAACAAGATAGTAGTAATCATTGCTGAATCAGAATAGTCAAGCATTCCAGATACATCTCATGCAAACAACCTCCAGACACCTGGAGTGGTATAACTACTCACATTGGAAAATTCTCCAAAACATACACTCATACATCATAATTCTTTAAATCATACACCCCATTCTTAAGTTCGACTTTCAGGAGACTTGAGCCTTCTTTATCCCTCATCCCACCTGATCATGAAGACATTTCAATTTTGAATACAAGATGCATCCAAAATCTATTTTCTCTTTTCAAGAAGGACTGAAAGACCTGATTCTTTTTCGGACCTTCACATCCTGAGTGATCACCACTTCCAAATTATTTTCCTGCTAATATGTTCAACCTACAAATTTTTGGTGTATTTTTATTACATGCAATAAAACTCTTGGGACACCATCTCACTTCATAATCTGATTCCTAATTAGAGTCTTCCCAAAACACCCATCTCTCCATCTACCTGTAATTAATGCATACTATGTACTAATTATACAGAAGAGCCATATTGTTGGGGTTTTTTTTACACTACACTATCTGTCTTCAAATCTTCAGTCATTTGAAATGTCTTTATTTCCCCTAAAATTGCCATCTATTAACATAACTTTCATTTTTCAAGATATCTTTAAATGGTTCCAAACCATTTTCAGTTTCTCAAGTTGGAAGCAATTATTCTTTATACATATTATTTTGAACATTTTATGGCTTTGGCAGCTATGATACCAATTATCATCAATTATGATGTTCTATGGTTATTTTTGAGTATATGTTCCCTGTCCCGCAGAGAAAAAAAATCTCGATAAAAGGAAGCGATTAGATTTTTTTTCTAATTTTATTCATTTTAGGCACTGAATCAACATTTCCTGTAAAATGAATAAGTGTATAAGTTCATGGTAAAACATGGTTGATAGAATATGAAGGTACAGGATTAAAGATTTGCAAGAAGTGAAAACACTAAAGAATAAGGGAGTTGTGTATAAAGTTTTCTTGTTGGATTACCAAGTAGGACCAATGTTGACTTTCTGATCCAGAGAGTAGACACTGAAGGACAGGCTCAAACACCGGCATGTGCTGTCTCTCTCCACCTTTCGTTACATTTCAATGACCACAAGTTACCTCTGTACTAAGTCACAACTATTCTCCCTTCAAAGCAGGAAACCAAAAGGCTTCATGAGTACCATCTATGGAAACCATACAGAGGTAACTATTACTGTTGGCATTGAGATCAGGAGTGAACATGTCAATGGTTGTTTAAGCCGCAGACTACAGTTTTCAAAAAAAAAGTCTGTATCTGGGAAGCAATCATTCTGGTTAGGTCAATGATGTTAATTAAAGTTTATATTCTATTTAGCAGCACACTCTTCCTCTCAATTTTATATATTGCAAGAATGAGCCACAAAACATATTTACTGATATTTGAGGCATAATTAACTTCTTCATGCTAGAGATTTAATTTGCCTAAGATAGGATGACTTATTTTGGTGAAACAATGGCTGAGAGCCACGTGATGTCTATGAGGCTCAACTGAAAAAAAATCCTAGATAGGTGTATTAAATCTTCTTTCCAATTAGTGTGTTCAAGGAGACAGAAATTAATATTATTGAGTGCCTGTCAGGGCATGTAGGTGTTCTACATTCATTATAAAATATGTGTATTGTAGTAACTTGCACCATGAGTAAGCATTTATTTTTCATGAGAAAGCTGAAGATGTGAGAAAATTTGTTTTTTTCCCCCTTAATATTAGAATTAAGCAAAGGGTCACAATACTTAATGGGGATACTCAAATTCTGCTTATCTTCTTATCTGCTTATCATTCTCTCAATAATTCATCTTTATCAGAGCCTCAGCTAAAATCCCCACAACAATTTCTTCTTGTTTTGTATCAAATCCTCGCAACTCCTCTGTTAATTGGAGTGAGGCAAATTCTCTTGGCAGATTAAACCTAGAACCATCTTTAATAACCAGTCATGATTTCCTTAAAATACAGATATGAAAATAATTTGATATATTGTGGTATCAGAGTTGGAACTCAAACCAATTCCATTTGACAGACCCTATATTATTTTGAGAAAAAATGCATTTCCATACAGGCAAGACAACTCAAAGGAATTTGTTTACAAGTCTCCATGACAAACAAGAACTGTTCTTCCTTTTGCAGAAAAAAAAATATTCTCAAAATTCCTTTCCATTCTTCCCATCTCTACTTGGGGGTTTGTTTAGTCCCCTAGACTAAGTTAGAGTTTATTTTTTCAGGAATAAAGGAGCTTATTAGGGAGAGAGCAAACTGCTAGACCACACAAGATGGAGGTTCATGGAGACAGAGGAAGGAAGAAGAGAAAAAGAGCTAGAGTTTATTTTTGTAAGTGTACAACTATCTTACTTCTCCAATGTCCATTTCTTGTTCTCACGAATATTTTTGCGATAGCATTCTCTACTCATTTTCTAGTTTCTTTTATATAGTCAAGTGAATAATGGCTAAATTTTTTAAAACCAAACACAGAACTAAGGATTAAAAAAAAATAAGGCCTATATCCATGTAGAGGCCCTAGTCAAACAAGGAGAGATATAGAGAAATACAAATAGAACAATGCCTGAGATCCCCAAGATTACTCTTTTTGATCAAAGATTAGAGCAAATAGCGAAGACTTCAGAGCTTTCTATAGCAAGGAAATTGGCTACCTTCACTTGAATTTGCCTAGCACAAAGAAGGGCAGGTAATGCAAATGATTTACAGGTGCCGATGGGAAGGGTCCAGGTAGGCACTCATTAGAGGATATTGGCATGGGAAAGGTCAGGTAGACTTTCTAGAAATGGTCACCTGATTTGATTGATTAAAGAACATATCAAGCTTCTCTACTTCTTCTTAAGGTCCAATGAGGAGCGACAGTTAGGATATTAATGTAACTGATTGCAAGAATCAATGTTAATTAAGTTTGAACATTTGGGGCTAATTGCTACAAAGGTTGTGGTCTAACTTTCCTGGATAAATTGGTTTAGTCTCAGAGGCAGAATTCAGTTTTTCTCTATTGTCTGCCTATTGTTCACTTATGTATTCAGACTCTGAATTTTATTCAAAAGTAAAATAATGATGGATGTATTGATATTTTCATCCTACATGACTGTGTGTCAGAACAAGAGACATACTTTGAGATACTGGAAATACAATAATGAGTCCCTGTCTGCAGTAGTCACACTTCTCTGGTATTCCCTACTCCCAGAGACAACAATCAATGTGACCTATTAAAATCTTAGCCACAGTACCAGGTAGCATACAGTACTCACTGGGATCAATAAGAAATCAAGAGATGATGAACAACACTCTAACCACTATATCTATAATTCTCACTTGTGGGAACTAAAGAGTAGAGTTAGACTTGGTACTTTAATACCAACCCACTAGTAGGATCAGGTAGGCTAGATGACCAGTTTCTTTGATTCATAGAACTTTATATATACAGGAAAAATTCTTCCTCATTTTCCTTTGGGATAAATTGCCTAGTCATACTGCTCATATGACTATTAGAAACTTTTTCCTTTTCTTTCTTTTTTCTTTTTTTTGGTAGATCATGTGGCTTGAACTCTGGGCCTGGGTGCTGTCCTTCAGCTCTTCAGCTCAAGGAGAGCACTCTACCACTTGAGCCACTTTTGGTTTTTCTGGTGGTTTATTGGAGATAAATGGACTCTCCTGCATGGGCTGGTTTTGAACCACGATTCTCAGATCTCAGCCTTCTGAATATGGGTTATAGGCATGAGTCACTGGCTCCGGCTATTAGAAACTTTTGTATGGGTGATGGATCAGCTAGTGGCACTTGGAATGCATCTTTACACATATAATGGAGCCTCTTGGCTCCATTCTTCTTGTTTCCCTCTGTAATTTTCCCAAATGAAACCGTAATTCATACATGATTATTTTAGGCTTTGCATTCTTTGGAACATAGACAGCAGAGTTTTGCAAACAATGCTCTGGTTTCTGCTTCATTACAATTTACTGACTTGCAATAATTGAACAAAGTTTTGATTTAGGACCAAAAGGTCATTCATTCCGTTGAACTTGAGAATGAATTTACATAGGAAATACTAGGGAGGAATTTGTATTTATGTGTATGCAGTTCAAGAGATGTCAAGATTTGATACAAAACATGATGGAAATCTTTAGTGCATGGATTTCTACCGGTGGGATGGATGATCTAGAGTGAGTATAGATTAAGAAGATAAGCAGAGTTATGACTGATCCTGTAAAATATTGCATACATTACTAGAGATGAAGAAAGTGAAATTGTATAGAAGCAGAGAAGCAGCTGAGTTGGAATAATAAATTGAGAGATCATGGAAGCCAAGACAAGATAATAGTTTACATGTGAAATTAGTGTTAACAAGATAGTCATGTTAAGTCATGTTAAATAAAGACAAACGTCTGTTAGTGGAGGATCATGAAGATTATTGGTTATCCTGGCAGGAAAGATGACAGAGAAACTATTTTCTCAGAGAGAGTGGTAGAATGGGCAGAACACTACTGGGCATTAGGAAATGACATCAAGATAGAGAGATGTATGGAATGTTCTAGAAGCTTCTTGCAATTTGGTGGTGATCAAATATATAAATTAGACTGAGAAAAGAAGGATAAACATGTATAACAATTTTGTCTAGGACACATTGCATTATTGTGAAACATCTCACAATATGGGGTATGAAGACCATGTGTTAACAAACCCAGCAAAGAGCTACGGCAACAGTTTTAATAGTCCCTAGATAAGTTAAGGAAAGACTTCATGGAATAAATAAAACTCTTAACTTTGTGTGAAAATGAGCATGCTGTGTGTGTGTGTGTGTGTGTGTGTGTGTGTGTGTGTGTGTGTATGGCGGGGAGGAGATCTCCAGGCATTTATCCAATGCTCAGAGGTCTCCCAGTGCTAAAAGATGAAAAGATAAATAACCACTTAGGTAGGGTATGTTTCTGTAGCTCTGTTTGCAGAAGATTCATTGCTTTAAGAATTTCTTTAATTGCCTAACAAAAATACGAGATGGTAATTATGATCTCAAGTACACTCCTGCAGATCTGAAGTGTGGGAAAGAAACCATGCAATCTCTGAGAGCAGGAAGATAATTACCAGCAGCATGCAGAATGTAATTGTGGGTGTGAATGCCAAGAACTAAGAGAAGCATGAAAAAACAAGGATTTAAAAAAGAAATTAATTTAAAAGAACCAAGGTACTTGAAATACTAGGGAGTGGAGATGCTTTAGGCTCCTCTAAGGTAATTTCTAAAACAGTGGTAAAGTAGCAATATGGTGAATTATTAATCAGATTTGAAAATCAAGCATCTAAATATTGATAAAAAGCAGCTACTCTCTGAGCTGAAGTGATCTACCTCTTTCTTGATCTATTTCTGGTGATTAATATAAGAAAGAGCACTAAAATTCATAATAGTTTGAGAACTGTCATAGGGATTGTTTTATTTTACATTATATATGAGTGAATCTATCATACCCATTATTAGATCACAGAACTTTCTATTTAAATGCAGATTGGCAAATATTAACAAATATTAAAGCTGCCCATTATTAAATATGATCTTTCCTCAGCAAACATCATTTACTCAGAAATCCACAGAGACTAGTGTTCTGTATTTGATTTCTGACTCTTCGGTCACTCTGTTTTACATAGTTCATCTGAGCCAGATTGTAGTTTTCAGAGAAGGTATTCAAATCAAACACAATTGTAGGCTCAGCTCTAAATCTGGTTTTTAAAATCTCTTTTCAGTTTCCTATCAGTTTCTATTCTGTTTTACATTAGCTGGCCCTAACCTATCCAGTACTACCAAAATTGATACTGATGATGATGATGATGGGGGCTTCTCTTCATTTCTTTCATTGTTAAAGTTGGCATTCCCTCCTTAATATGTTAGGGCTATATATATAATAATATATTTGGGCTATAATTCCCTCTTTTTTGACAAATTGTTAGAGAAGAGATGAATTCCATGTCTTCACACTATCCTACAGCTAATTGTGAGTCTTTCTTTCCTTCGCTGTATTATTTTTTCCTGTAGAATGTTACAAACACCAGATTCCAGTGGTATGTAGGTCCACAAGACTGAAGAAAACACCCAAAGAAAATTTAAGCTCATGGGAGTTTTGCTATCTGAAGATAGCTCCCTTTCCATTACCAATCTTAGGGAACCAGCGTCCCTGTGTTGGCAAATCAGTCATTACTTTCCTCAGGTCTGTAGTTAGTGGACCTGCCGCTGAAAACTCTTGATGAGCTGCACATGGACAAGATGAGGGCTGGTTGACAAAGAGCTGCTGCAGGCAGAGCAGGTGCTTAGCTTTTCCCTTATCCATTGAACTACTTACTGAATGTATCTTCTTTTTTTCAGGGATTGCATTCTTTGGTAGTAAACCTGGCTGCTTCCTGTTGGTCAATAAACAATGAGAAAAGGAGATTAACGTAGCTGACACAAGGCAAAAGCACAGTACTGTTTGTCATCCAGGGATAAAGCAAGAGGGGAGCACACACTCTGAGTGCAGGATGAAGCACCCAGAATGCCTCTGAGGGACTAGGCACTCTCATTGAAATGACTAGGAAACACCACAGCAGTTTGCAAGATGGCGTAAGTAAGTATGGTTAATGGCACTTATTCTTTCTTTGAGCATGAAAAACCCTGCATTTCAATTTTGTAGTAGAGCCACAAATTATATAACTGGCTGTGGGTATGGTTGCTAAGCTTCAAGCACAGCTTTACATGTACTATATTTTCTTGGTATTAGGTAATTGTAGGAAGGACCAGGACTTACTCAAACTTCCAACATTTTCTTCCTTACTCAGTTCAGAAAATAAAAAAAGAGTATGTGATGAAAGAAGATACAATCGAGTCAAAGCATGAATAAATGAACAGAGGCACAATACTAAGTGACAACATAGCTATGACCGTTCCACTATGGAGTAAAGTTACCTAGTTGGCTAACTGTTAACTGAGGGTCATTGGTACTTGAGGCCAATGATGAAGTCCCCCAGCAGATTGACAATGAAGATGTAGAAGCACATGATTGTCCCATGGCAGGATGCTCTGCTCTATGGACACTCTTTGGCGGATATCCCAGCATAATGAAAGGCAAATGTGTGTCGTGAGTGGCAGTATCTAGCATGAATCAGAAGCAGATTGAAGCTGGATGTGGTAGTGCACACCTGGAATTCCACCCACTCAGGAGCTGGAGATCAGGAGGATTGTGGCTCCAGGGCAATCTGGGTAAAAAGTCAAACCACAGCAAACACCTTGAATATAGTGGCTCACCATCTGTAAACCCAGATGAATGTGAAGTATAGGTGGGAAGATTATGATCCAGCCAACCTTAGGCAAAAACAAAAGCAAACAAACAAACAAAAATCCCAGCAGCAACAACAACAAAAAAGATAGGACCCCTTATCTGAAAAATAACTAAAAAAAAAAGGACTGTGGTGTGGCTTGTGTATTGTGCCTAATAGACAGGTGGCTTTGAGTTCAAAGCTCAGTACTGTCAAAACAAACAAACAAGCAGATTGCATTGGTATGAGAGGTACCTGAGAAAGAATACAGAGTAGGAATAAAGAATGTAGCAATCTGGGATAGAAGAAGGGAACTTGTCACTTGTTTTGGTGGTATTTGGGGATTTTGTTAGGCCATCATCATATTGGGTCATGTTTTACATCCACTGTGGGAAATAACCGCAGACATAAGAAACCGCTGGATGGTCAGGCCGTATCATTGATTTGAGAGTATGGATTGGGACACTATAAAATCCTTAAGACCTTTTCATTTTGTTTTACTACTATTTTATTTCATTTCATTTTACTTGAAATTGTGGCTGTAATAGGTACCTTGAAAAGGAAGGAATTGTGTCAGATTCAATACGGAGTGGCCCGGCTGGAATGCAGAGATTGGCTCTGAAACCTAGTAAAAGTTTGATGGGCTCCAGGGCTTTAAAAGAGGTGTCTTTTTGTTTTAGGAGAAGATAAAAGACTTAATGTTTTTCTTTGTTGTTGTTTTTCTCTGACTTGCTCCCTCAATAAATAGATCTGCTTTCTGTTATAAGAGACTTAGGTAACTGTATTTTAAAGTAAGCAATAGTTGAAAATTTTGTTTATAGTTTGAATAAACCACTTCTTTAAATGCTTTCTGTTTGTTTCATACTGATTTATACTCTAAGAAAAGAATATGATGGGTAGGATGAACATTTTAAGGTAGTACAGGTAATGAATTTTCAAAAAAAATTCACTGAAGCTAGGTAGCAGTGCCTAACACCAGTAACATCCACAGGGTAGATTTTGGGGAAATCATGGTTCAAAGCCATTCTCAGGCAAATAATATTTGCAAGAGGCAAATAATATTTGCAAGACCCCATCTCAACTGAGAAGCTTAGTATAGTGGTATTATCTGTCATCTCAGCAGTGGTAAAGAGGAGGATTGAGGCTAGGCAGGAATGGGAAAAAAATCTAAGAGTCTAGCTCAAAAATCATCAGTGGAAAAAAAGGGATTGGAGGTATGACTCAAGTGGTAGAGCCTACCACCTTATGTTTACTCAGTCATGAAGTTCTGAGTTCAAACCTTACTACTACATCTATACACACAAATTTGAATTAAAATTAATATGCAAAATTCCATGCTGTTATATTCAAATGGAACAGGGGATATCAAGTTGAATTTGTATTATTGTAAAGATGATATTAAGAAATGTGGGGGCTGGGAAGATGGCTCAGTGGTAGAGCGCTTGCCTTGCATGCATGAGGCCCTGGGTTCGATTCCCCAGCACCACATAAGCAGAAAGAAAAAAAAGCTGGAAGTGGTGCTGTGGCTCAAGTGGTAGAGTGCTAGCCTTGAGCTGAAGAGCTGAGGGACAGCGCTCAGGCCCAGAGTTCAAGCCCATGACCGGACCCCCCTCCAAAAAAAAAAGAAATGTGAGATTTATATACTGTGTGTTGAGTAGATACCAATGAACAATATTATTATTACTATTATTATTATTATTGCTGAGGATGAAATTTAGGACATTGTGCATGCTAGTCAAAGGCTCTACAACAAAGCTTAGTTAATTGACTTAACTAAAATCAGATGGGATAACTCTCTGGATTTGATGTTGTAAGATTTTTTTTCTGCATTGAAAACTGTATAAAGCAGGTGTTCAGAATAAATATGTTTTTGGTAGGACCAGAATTGCTTACTCCTAGAACAGGAAGGCTAAGAAAATACCACTTGACTTTGAAATATTTCTTTATGCTGTTCTTTAAGTTTAAAACATTTAATAAGAGGAAGACTAAAACAACTTTCACTCCATGCTTTTTTTAAAAATCTTGAGCAATGTATACTAAAAAAAGACATTACTTGAATTCATAGTCAATGTGTACCGTTTATATATTTTGATGGGAAGAGAATGAGGTAATTAAGCAGATACAATTATGACCCAGAAGGAAGAAAGGTGGACAAAGAGACTGTCAATATAACTGAAGACAAACTTCTTATTTCATAATATACTCCCAACTCCTAAATTCAGATTCAGGAACAAGCCTTTAATGGTGTAATCAATCTCAGTCTTAGGTGATAAAATATTATAATCCACCAAGAGCCCTCTTAATCACACTTTGATATACTTTATGAAGCAAATCTTTTAGTCTCTCTCAAAAGGGCTCAAAGAAATAAAATACCCCACGAAGTCTGCTTTCTTTTCTTCATAATTAAAAAAATATCTTGTGGAGTGAGGTGATACGAACCTCCTAAATTAAAAAATATAAAAATATTGCTTTATTAGGTTATGAATGACTTTATTATCCAATAAACCATTAGTGCACTCAAATCTATAGGCTGCTTGGGAACTTCAGACTGTGTGGTTTAATAAAAGGAGTCCCAGAACATGTCTCTGAGGGGTTATAGTAATGAAGTCAATCCAAGGGAAGTCTTTATTGTTTGCTTCATTCTGTAGACCTAGGCTCCTCAGCCTTTCAGCAAGTCAGCAAACACTATGAAGCTTTGTACAGTTAGTTTGTTCTGCTAGCTGCCTAGATTTCAATGACCACTTACTGTGATTCCTAACCAAAGCATTTAGATGTTCTGCAGCAGGCCTTGCCAATCTGAGCACAGTTGACATTTGGGGGGCAGATAATGTCTGATGGTGAGGAATTGTCCTGTGTACTGTGAAGCACCTCCAAATCTCTCCAAACATGACCATGTGTCACCTGGGGAAACCAGTCATCTCAGGCTGAGAATTACCACACTGAGGCACAGGTACCACAGACAGTGTTTCATCCCAGCTCATGAGATTCTAGTCTACTCTTGCCACATATGGTGACACATGAAGTTCCAACAAGCAGCTGCATTTACTTATAGAATAAGACAGTGAAAAGATGATCTTTCTTTTCTTTTCTTTTTTTTTGTCTTCAGCTTTGAACTAGAAGGTAAACACAATCATATAATCTGCCCAGCTGAACCTTGTATTGTGAAGTAGTAAGTTTTGAGGGAAAAAACCTGGATTTTGATCTTAGTTCTACTTTTTAGCTATGTGATCCCGAAAATATCTTGGCTAGACTATAATATCCTCTCCCATCCCTCTTCCTCCTCCTCCTCCTCCTCC
>NW_012267288.1:8063208-8079369 GCF_000151885.1 Dipodomys ordii | reverse complement strand
CTTCTTCTTCTTCTTCTTCTTCTTCTTCTTCTTCTTCTTCTTCTTCTTCTTCTTCTTCTTCTTCTTCTTCTTCTTCTTCTTCTTCTTCTTCTTCTTCCATGCTGTTGATGTTGTCTTGTTGTTGTGCCAGTCCTGGGGCTTGAACTCAGGGCCTGTGCTGTTTCTGAGATTCTTCACTCAAGACTGGTGCTCTTGAGTTACAGCTTTTTTGGTACTCAACTGGAAATAAAAGTCTCATGGACTTTCTTACCCCAGGGTGGCTCAGATCTCAGCCTCCAGAACAGTTAGGATTACAAGTGTGAGTCACCAGAGTCAGGCTCCATGAACAGTTATTCATATTAACTAAGTCTATCTCATGGGGGTGTTTGAGCATCAAATATGATACATATGAAAATACTGTTAAAATATAGTGTACTGTTAAAATACAGATGTGAAGATTGGTCAGGAAAACTAACTATATTCTACTTCAATAAACATTAATGGGGAAAATTCCAAAGTGAAATGTTTCCATATCTCCTTCCCTCAGACTTTCAAAACTCCCTCCTGTATCTATTTTGTAATGCCAAATTTTGTTAATCCAGTATTACAACTATATAAACTATAAATAACCCTAATCACATATTGGCAATCTGTACTCAAAAGTGTTTTAACAGAAGTAAGAACAAAAACTGTAGAGACCTCCTTTTTGGAAAGCAGTATCCAGAGAACCCCGAGAGCTGGTAACTTGGGGGAACCCTTGTTTTTGCAAGATTTCAAAGGATTATATTGGTATGCTGAGCTGGCTGAGCCTCAGATTTACCTGCAGAATTCTAAGCCCTGTGGCAGATGTGCTAAGTCAAAATCTCTAAAATCTTCATCGAAGTTAGCATCTGTGGGTTATTCTCATCTGCAAACATGCCCACAGTGGACTTATACTCTTAGTAGTTAATAAGGTAGCTACTAATTAAAGTCTTTATGAATTTAGCAAAATGTAGGCTAGGCTTTATGGAAAGTTTTCCAGAACAGACAAAGGAGATGGAGCTAGGAAAGTGGGAGACAAATTAAGGCTTCTATCTCTTGTTTTTCTAGAAAAAATCCTTGACCTTAGTATTTTTAAAAATATAATTTTAACTCTTGTGCTCTGTCACTTGTGTCCATATGCTTGGATTTCTGGGAGAATTAGAGGATGCTGCGAGTTAGTGTTTGAAGTTCATTATTACTTATAGCCCTTAAAAAAACAGTTTTCTAGTTATATCAGAGTCTTTACAGCTTGTCTCAGTCTCAATAGCATTAAGAATCAAGTTTAGAAAAAGGAAAATAAACCAGAAAATCTACAGGCAACAACATTTTATTCTTCCATACTTGGAAAGAATGGCTCAGAAACTACTCATGAAAGCTTCTCTCAAGCTAGTTTCCTTCTTGTTTACAAGATCAACCCCATCTCTTCTTCTAAGTCTCATAAGATGTACATGATTATATATATATGTATATACATATATATATATATATATATATATATACTTGTGAAATACATTGACAGACATAGAGTAAACAGCTCATGTAATAGAGGGGAAAATTATTCTTGGAATAGTACTCATAAACTGCTATATTAATATCCTAACAGCACCACAGAAATAGCATGGCTGCAGATGTAAATAGGCAACACAATAGCAGACTACATATCTATATATGCAATAAGTTTCATTTTATATATATATATATATATATATATACATATGCCATTTTTTTTCCTGCCTTTGGGGATAGCTGAGTAGTGTCTTGTAATTCAAGAGCCAGGTCATTGTATAATGGTGCATAAAATCACTTTCTGAGCAATTGCTATTTAAAGGCAAGAACCCCAAATAAAAAAGAGGCACAGGTGTAAGTTCTTACATATTTGCACTATTTTACAGATGAAAACTTTTGGTCAGTGATGTGTGATTGTTACAGTATTGAAGAAAAAATCTTCTTGAGGATAACAAAGGTTCAATAGCTATGGGCATATTATCATATAAAATGATGTTTATCAAAATGTACTCCAAGAAAGGGAAACAAGAGATTTTATGTTATTTTGCTTCTTCCATTTTGTATTTTTCATCATGATGATGATGATGATGGTTTCTTATTTTTCTGCCAGGCTTATGCTTTTTCTTTTTAAAGGAAATGTGGGTTTGGGGCATGGTTCAAGTGGTAGAGTACCTGCCTAGCAAGCATGAGGCCTTGTGTTCAAACTCCAGTACTGCCAAAACACATAAATAAACATCAACTTTACTATGTAGGTAACATTAGAAGTATGTCTGAAGGCATTCATACATAGGCTACCATAAAGCCTGATTTATCCCTCAAAGCCTTATACGATAATAAAAATATATTAATCTTCACTAAAGTATTTTTAGAATCTTGTTTTTTCTTCTTTTATTAATGGGCTTTGAACTCAAATCACATATTCATTTGTCAGGTGTTCTATCATTTGAACCCACACCCCGGTTATCTTTGGATGAATCCCAGTCAGAGAAAGACTTAATTCTTAAGTTCCTAGACAAAGCGCTAAATATGTTAGCAGAAATTTAGAATATTTGAATTGACCTTGGTTCTGGCATCTGGCAAGAGAAGGATTCAGACAAGCTGTGATCATTGTAAAGGTGATAGGAAAGTTTATTAGAAAAGAAATCTGACAGAGAAAGAGACAGCTGGCATAGACATGCCTCAGGAAGACAGCATTTCAGCCCATCGCAGCCATCTTTTGCAGTCTTCATGGCGAAGCTTGGCCATGTGTTAAAGAGGGAGAATTGGAATCCTGAAAACAACTTTCTGATGGGTGGGTCTCCTTTCTGTTTCCTTATTTCCTCATTCATTTGTTCTTCTTACTTTCTCATTCTTTTGTCATCCCCAGCCCCCATTTTGTAGCCAGGCAGCTTTTGGTTTATCAGCGTCTTCTGCCATCTGCAAAGCGGTATAGACAAAATTCCCTGGCTGTCTGCTCTTATAACTCTTGTCACCGCCAGCCTCTTTTTGCTTCAATTCTCAGGAAGGGTCTCCTGTTTTTGTCAGACTGTCTAAAACTTTTATCCTCCTCCCTATAACTTCTCCTAGTACCTAAGGTCACAGACTGTACCACTATGACCTGGATCATTGATTGAGATAGGATCATTGATTGAGCTAACTTTTTGCTAGTACTGCCCTTGAATCACAGTCCTCTAGATCTCTGCCCTCCTGAGAGAGAGAGCTGATGTGAAGCACTGTGCCTGACCAAGCATTCTTTTAAATGTAAAGATACAGTCACATAGAAGCTTCAAAGACATGTTTTGAGAACCATTTCATATTGGCTTATATTAAGAAAACCTCTGGATGAAATGGTTTAATGAAGCTAACCTAACATTGCTGAAATTTCCCCATCATAGGTTAGTTGTTTGCTAGGTTAATTAGTTAGGTTAGTTGTAAATCTTTTCCAGAGGATTTTCCATTTATGTTAGCCTTATATTTAACTTTATTTAGGTTCTCAGATGTGGATCATTTGTTGGTTTACATACAACTGGCATTCTTTTGAGGCAGGAATTACATTAATTCCTGAGTTTTGAGTCTAGCAATTTACCTTTCCACCTTTCTTTCTCTTAGAGTAAGAGTTGGATGTTAAATTGTACTTTTTCAAAGAGATTAATGGAACAGGTCAGACTGACTGAAGAAGCTGAGAATGATTTCAAAGGACAGGGCTAAATTTATTTCCTTATTGCTGAATGCCTGTGTACTACAAAAATACAGCAGCAGCAATTGACTTGTCCATTTCCTCAAATAGTCTTTGTTTTGGCTATGGGATGTTTACACTTGTGATTTGTAATAGCAATTTTCAACAAGTAATTTTACAAATCCACCATGAGCACTCAAGCCGGGGAGCCAGACTGTGAAATCTTGTTTTCTCCCACAGCCTCTATGTGCTCCTGGGCCAATGAATCACCTCACCCATTGTCCTCCTGTTCCTGCAAGAGCAGCGCCCCCTGGGATAGTATAAAGATCAAGTGAAATAACATGGAAATCTTAACATCTGTCCAGCATATGAAAGGGCTTTATGACTCTGAGCTATTATTATTTGCTTGTTAATGGTTTTAATTTAGCACTCTATTTCTTTACTTGAGTGAGGAAATAGGATTAGAAAGATGTCAGATACTAATCTACCCACAGAGACTTTGTGTGTGTGTGAAAATACAGTACAGAGGGGTTACAATTACATGGGCAAGATAATGAGTACATTTCTTATCAAGCATTGTAGCCTCCTCCATTGTTTCCCCTTCCCATCCCTTCCCATCTCCCCCCCCCACAGTCCCCTCAAAGTTGTAAGGCTTGTTTTTCTACATCTCACTGTTGCAATGGGTCCACCTGTATCCCTATTTAAATGGTTTGTTTTTGTCCTTCCTCTCCACAAATTATACCAACATGAAATACAGTGAGAGCTGGGGTTATACCGTGGGGGAGGGACATACAAAGCAACAAAGAAATCATCTTATAAATATGTTAGAAACAATCGCATGAAAGAAAAAACATTTGAATACTTATCTTGGGGTTCATTTCACCTAACATCAACTTATCTATCTGACCTTTTCTGCTTTTCTCAGACATATACTAATTATTGCAAATAAGGGAAATCATGGGACCTATGTTTCTTTGGGCCTGGCTTAAAATTCATATAGAACAATAAAAGACCCTGAATAGCAAAAACGATCCTTAACAGAAAGAACAGTGCTGGAGGAATATCAATACTAAATTTCAAAATCTACAAAGCCATAGTAATCAAAACAGCTTGGTACTGGCACAAGAACAGACCTCAGGACCAATGGAATAGAATTGAAAACCCAGAAATGAACCTACAGACCTATAGCCATCTAATCTTCGATAAGGGAGCTAAAAAAATAGAATAGAAGAAAGACAGCCTCTTCAGTAAATGGTGCTGGCAAAATTAGTTAACTACTTGTAGAAAACTAAAGCTAGATCCTTATATATCACCCTGCACCAGAATCAACTCCAAATGGATCAAAGACCTCGGAGTCAAAAAAGACACTCTGAAAACATTACAGGATGGAATAGGAGAAACTCTAGGTCTTCTTGGCACAGGCTGAAATTTTCTTAATAGAGACCTAGAAACACAACAAATCAAAGAAAGGTTGGACAAATGGAATTGCATGAAATTGCAGAGCTTCTACATGGCAAAGGACATAGCTAGCAAGATCAATAGAAAGCCCCCAGATTGGGAGAAGATCTTCACTAGCCATACAACAGACAAGGGTCTCATATCTAAAATATACCTGGAACTCAAAAAGTTAAATCCCCCACAGAGACTCTTAACACAATCTACTTAAGGAAAAAGACCACACAAAGTATTGGCCCTGTACTGCTAATATAGGATATAAAACCTAGTAAGAGTTGAGATATTTTTATTCTCAATTTGACTTCTTAATCTTTTCATTCTATTTTCTTGTACATACCTACCACCACATATGTACATTGGACACCTTGCCTAGTGAAGGGTAGGGCACCTTGCATTGTAAAGCAATCCTGCATTCCCTCCAACCAGTATTTCTAGAGGCAAGAAAGATTTCTTTTTTCTCCTCTGCAGCTGTCTGCTTCTTTTACTTGTTATAATCAAAACAGTGATGCTTTACTTACCCTATGTAATCACATCACACATTCTATAATTATATTCTTACTCTAAAATCAGGAGTTATTTTCATAGTAGCCATCTAATTCATTACTCTCTCCAACATCTGTCAAATACATTGAGCACTCTATTCTTACTCATATATATATATATCTTATTGATACTTTTACTTTTAAATTATAAATTGCATTTTTAAGAAGCAATGACCTCCTCATTAGAGAAGAGTACAAAAATAATCAGTATTGATGGCTTTATCATTACAAGAATACTGAGTTCATATTAATATCCTGATACTTTGGCTGAGGTTCTCTTTTCTGGGAGAGAATAAGGTCAGATAGTCTTGGAGTTAGATCCTTACTTCACGTAATTTCCTTGACTGGAACCATTCTGTATACTAAGAGAGAGCTAAACTTGTTGTAAACAAAGCAATTCTGGGCAACATACTCTTGAAGTAGAGTCAAGGATTTTTTAAAAAAGACATATGACATATATAGGGTTGCTTTTATGACAAAATATTAGAAATATGGTCTAGACTTTGCTCTCAGCTTGGATGGTTGGGTCTAATAAGTACAATCATACAAGCAGGCTGTGGAGTGAAGCTGCTTTGGATTTCATAGCTGAGAAGTTTACAAGAAGTGGTATAATTCATCTTATACTTTGACCACTAAACAATGATCTTGATGTGTCATTAATGAGATCATTGTTTTTCTACTCCTTCTGTGGAAACATCTGACATCCAATATGTATCAGTTAGCTGTATAAGGACCCTTCAGTGGGGTATCCATGGAAAGCATAGACATAAAGGACAAATCTTGCCTTTTGGTACACTTATAGTGCAATAAAGCACTATAAAGGACATGGTGAGCAATATCAGGAAGACTTGATTGTAATATGATTAACTACATTAATGTATGTACAAAATAAGAATTTTCTGTCTGTGATATCAGTGTTCAGGTAGATGTACAATCTACTTTTTCCATTAAGCCTTTTCCTTAAGCCTTTTCTCTAAGTCTTTTCCCTGAGCCTTCACTTTCTCAGATTGCCCTTTTCCTCATATGATATTCACAAGCAACATTGTAATTGTAAGCTGACTCTGATGTAGACCTGCTTTTGGAAAGGTACTGTGTCAGCCGTAGTCTTCCAAGTATTCTGGTCATTATGTCTTCCCTTGTGATCTCTTTATGAATGCAAAGGAAGGTCTGATGTTTCATATACCAATACAGTGGTCATGAGAACAGCAACATGAAATGAACTGGATGTGCCAAATCAGCCTTCAAAGATGGTAGTTTGGAATGGCAGTTTTAGAGGGCTGACTTCCTTATCCAATGATGTCCACTTGAGATTCCTTTGATGACAAAATGAAGGACATCATGAGTGACACACGTGGGCTTATTTCTACAGGTGAGAACTTACAGTTAGATTTGGCAATCTCTCCACAATAACCACAGAGGAGAGGTTCTCTTAGAACTTCTTCACTAGGCATAAATGAAAATAAAGCCTTTACTACAAAGGAATCTAAACAACTACATTATGAATTTAAAAAAAACCCACATATGTGTGTGTGTGTGTGTGTGTGTGTGTAGGTGGAGTTACACAATATTTATCTTTCGGTGACTGGCTTTTTTTTACTCTAAAATCAGGTCCTCAAATGCTAAGTGTTGTTCTCAGAAGGCAAAGATCCCAATGATTATGATTCAAAGCCAGCCTGACAGAAAAGACCATTAGACATTGTCTCCAAAAATAACCAGCAAAAAGCAGATCCAGAGATGTGGCTCCAGTGATAGAATAATAAGCAAGCAAGCCAAGAAAACATGAGGCCCTAAGTGCAAACCTCAGTACCACCAAATAAATAAACAAATAAATAAATGCATACATAATGATCGCAGGTTTTCTGTTTTTAATATTGCAGAATTTTCCTTTTTAAGAAGATTAAAAGCTGGTAGGATAGCTCAAGTGATAAGGCACCTGCCTACTAAGGACAAAGTCCTGAGTTTAAGCCTCATAGCTAACCACACCAATCATAACAGTAACAAATAAAGGTTTTATGGGGTTATGGTAGCATGCTTATGGAAATTTTGTAGAGCTTTTTTTCTCCATAAATATGCTAGTGCTTTCCTAGCATGTGGAAAATTCTGTTTTTGTTCTTCAGAAGTATAAAAAGGAAAAGAGTAACAGTAATAATACATATTATATATGGACATACCAGGTTTGGCTATTGTAGATTGTGCTGCAATGAACTTCTTGAGCATATGGTAGTGGTGATTTTACATTTTCTGTGAATTTCTGTCTTACTTTTCCAAGTAGTTGCACCATTTTGCCTTCCTGCCAATAGTGTATAAAAGTTCTAATTTCTTTACATCTTTGGAAAACTTGCTATCCTTTAGTATTTTGTTAATAGCCATTTCCCACATGAATGATGCATTGACTGTTTTTTAATAAACTTGTAGGTCATTTGTATGTTTGCTTAGGGAAATGTCAGTTCCCGTCCTTTTAACTGGGTTATTTATTTTTACTGAGTTACAGGAGATCTGTTTGGGTGCTGATTCCTTAACAAATACAGATATTTGGTTCACAAATATAGTAATCTGTCTTATATATTTTTACTTTTTTGTCTTCTCTTTCTTCTCAACTAGTTTAACTAAGGATTTGATCATTTTGTTATTTTTAAGAGTAGATTTGTTAGTTGTTTTTGTATGATCTATCTATTTTTTTATTTCATTTCCTTCTACTATAATCTTTATTATTTTCACCTTGTGCTAACTTTGGGTCTATGTTTGTTCTTTTCCTAGTTCCTTTAATTTTAAAGTTAGATTTTTTTTTTGGGAGTCCAGTCGTGGGGCCTGAACTCTGGGCCTGGGCACTGTCCTTCAGCTCTTCAGCTCAAGGCTAGCGCTCTACCACTTGAGCTACAGCGCCACTTCCGGCTTTTTTCTTTTTGCATATGTGGTGCTGAGGAATCGAACCCAGGGCCTCAGGCATGCAAGGCAAGCGCTCTACCACTGAGCCACCTTCCCAGCCCCAAAGTTAGATTTTTTTATCTTCCCTTTCCTTTCTTATATATGTATTTGTCACTACAAGCCTCTTTCTTTTTAGTGTTCTTGCTTTAATCTCTAGTTTTGGTATGTTTTGCTTTTATTTTGGCACACAGTACTTAAAAATAATTAAAGCTTTCATGCTATTTACTCCTTTTATTCCCAGCCTCTCTAACTTGTCAGTCTTTTCTTTTTTGTATTCTTCTAAATTTCTCATCAAAAAGAGCTAGCTCAGAGACAGCTTTCTATTTTTGTAAGTAAAAAGGAAAGAAGCCAGGTGTTGATGGCTCAGACCTATAATCCTGGCTACTCAGGAGGCTGAGATCTGAGGTGCGAGCCTGGGCAGGAAAATCTGTGAGACTTATCTCCAATTAACCACCAAGAAACCAAAAGTAGAGCTCTGGCTCAACTAGTAAAGCACTAACCTTGAGTAAAGAAGCCTAAACCTTGAGTTCAAGCCCCAGGATTTACACACACACACACACACACACACACACACACACACACAAAGAGAAAGAGACTGACTAGTTTTAGTTTTGATGGTCAAGTTAAGGGATATCTTTATTTTTCATTTTCAGTGATAATATGTTATATACTCTCCCATGCATTCTATCTTCCAGAAATGAGGATGACAAAAACATCTTAGAGGGAAGTATTTGACATTGCATTCACTTTTCAGTCAGAGCAACAAATAGCTATTGAGCATTATCGGATTACAAGGCATTGTTGTCCCCACTGGAGATTTATCTATAAAGAAGAGACTTGAATATCTACCCTATGGATCTTCATTATAAAGAGGGAGACAGATTATAAACGAGAAAATTCAATATCACCCATAAGAAGATATGTAAGTTGTAAGGACAACAGAATTGAGAAATAAATTAAACAGTGGGAATGTATTCTTTATTCTTTATTTAGGAAGTTTGAGAAGGTCTTACTAAAAATTCGAATTTTTAAATTAAGACTCAAAGAGAGTATGATGTAAATCATAAAGCAACTGGAGTTAAGTACTTTAAAGCTTTATTCCAGGGGCTGGGAAGGTGGCTCAGTGGTAGAGCGCTTGCCTTGCTTGCATGAGGCACTGGGTTCAATTCCTCAGCACCACATAAGCAGAACAAGCCAGAAGTAGCACTGTGGCTCAAGTGGTAGAGCACTAGCCCTGAGCTGAAGAGCTGAGGGACAGCACCCAGGCCCAGAGTTCAGGCCCCATGACCATCACCACCACCACCACTACCACCACCACCACCAACAACAAAAGCTTTATTCCACTAATATTGTTGAGTATCTGCCATATTATGTGAAACATTTCATGATGATATAATTAAGAATAGCCACTTTCCTTTTTGAGCTTGAAATTTAGATCTTAACCTCTTAGAACTAAGCCTTATCTTTCAGATATTACAATGTATTTTGGCAATTTAGAATTAATTCAGAAAATCCTGGTTGGATTTTGTCCTTTTCCCAAAGTGTTTGTAACAAAAAGCTAAATTAGTGTTAAGAATGAAAAAAGACATAAGTGACTGTTAACTAAAGACCAAATGTTTTTATCAGGGTTTAGGGATCAATGGCAAACAATGAAATTGGAGTCAGCTGACTTGGTAACTAAATGCCAGCTTCACTTCCAAACCTGTGTTTTGTGAAAATGCAGATTGATAACTTCAAGAGACTGGCTTCATTGGGTCTTGTGACCAATTTAATATATCTAATTTCATTATTCATGAATAATAATTTCATTATTCCTGTGCCTGACTTTAGTGTGTTTTGCTTTGTGTGACTTGGGCAGAGTCTTGCCTGAGAAGAGGAAAGAAATAGTTGGCTATATTTATCCCTAGGGAAACAGGTTGCAGAATGTCTTTATAAATCTTCCCCCTTGAATTTATGAAATACAGCTTTGTCTTTTGTAAGACCAGTGCTTGTTTACTTAATGGAAAATAAGAATATTGCATTTCCATCTAGAAGGAGGAAAATAATGATCAGAGATGAAATGATACTTCCTAAGATCCCATGAAGATACTGCTTCCATTTTCATATATATCTTCTTGGGAAAAATGGTATTCCAAGCAGGGAATAGAGAAGTCCACACTGAGAGGCCTTTGTGCTCTTGAAACTCTCAGTGCTTGACTTCCCATGACACAAGTGATCTTCCTTCCTCTTCCTCTTCATTCCTCTTCCTCTGCTGATCCTCAAATGCTAAACATAAAACACGAGAACCTCTTCAATTTCAGATGGTTTTGTTTTCTTCTGGAATTAGTTCTTTTATTCTTGTTCACCCGATATTCCTTAAGTGCTTTTTTTTTATATATGTACATGACCTCTTTTCAAACTCCAGACTTTCATACCAGTTTAATATTTCTATGAGAGTGCCTAATAGGGCATCTCAAGTTTAAAAACTTTAAAAGCAACTTCAAATTGTTTGCTTTCCTTCCAGATCTGTTCCTGCCACCTTTTTTTTTTTTTACCGACATTTTGGCAAATTAAAAATCTGTTTTTTTTCCTGTTGAGAGAGTGTACGTATGTGTACGTGTGTGCATGCACGTGCACACTCAATCATCTTAATTCTTTATCTTAGAACATTCAACTCATTTGCAGTCCACCAACAATTCCTATCAGCACTAAAGCTAGATCAGATCATATGTAGCTGTGAACGGATGACTGAGCTTTTTATCTCTGTCACCAACCCTCACTAGCTCTCTTTGAGGATTATTACAATGAATCAAAGTTTGTATTTGAAGCCAAATCTCCTGACTTCTAATCCAGGGAAACAGATGAGACACAAATTACCTAAGAAGGTACATGAGTTCCTACATAGGCTTTACTAGAAAGGTTGGGGTTGCTCAAAAAAGCTTAAAACTCGCCTCACATATCCTCATATCTTTAAGCAAGGACTTCTTAGAGATTCAAAATAGCTTATACATAACTAGATAACACAGAAAGACTTCCTTTTTGTTTGTCCACAGAGATGACTATTTTTAATAACCTCCTGCAGTGCATAAGTAGTATAAGAAATCAGAACATACACTACATTCCTGGGGAATTAATGTTCCTAAGAATTCATTTGAAGTCAATGCTGCTAGGGAGCAAAACTAAGGAAAACAAAGACCAAAGTCCAAATGGAGGAAATCCTCAGCTCTGCCTCATCTCTACAAATAAGAGGAGAATCCAGGCAGCTGAAGCATTTGGGGAATTCAGCTGCCTGGGATTATGAGCATTAAAGCCTCTCCCCTCAATCACTACCACCCCAAGCCAGCACAGAAAAATGTAAGAGTGAAGATGTTTGTAGCAGCTGTGAAAACGTACCATGCTTAGAAGAAAAGCTGGAGAAGTAGAAGTCATTGAATATTTAAATTTTTTCTACTTGGTAACGATTATCTTCTTTTGTGAAAAAGTAAAAGAAAAAAATTCACCTAAGTATTCAGATGCATAAAGACTATAGATGTAAGACGCTTTAGGAATGAAAGGTTTATGTATAACTGTGACTCTATTCTGGGGACAAATGTCACCAATATAGATCTTTTAATTCTTTAAGATGTCCATTATTATTACCTAATACTTCATTGTCCCAAAGTCACCCTTGTACTTGAGAGAGAAAAAGGAACTATTAGGTAGATAGGGAAAGAAGGTGGTAGACTTAACACGTGCTTCTTGTTGCCATAGTAGCTCAGGCTCCTGCTCAAATGCTTCTCCCCATAATGCCCTAGGTGCCTGCTCAATCAGTGGGAGGAGTCAGGGTAGGTATGCACAAGCCTTCAAGCAATCAGCACAGAGTCCGGGGGAGGAGATATGGAAGGATCCCATTCTAGGAAATTGTCCTCTGGAAGGACACCTTTGCACTCCTTTTTGAGGCCTGTCTCCAAATGGAGAGATACTTTTTCCTTTAAGTTACTCTTTTTACTTTAAGCACTCTCCTGCCTTTTGATTCGTTAATGGATGGAGAAAATGAATCCTTTCCCTTAGACAGCATCATGTTGGAATGAGAGCATGTCTTGGAAAATGTCAAATTCTACTGTGCTTCCATTTAGCAAGAGGAAAAATAGTAGAATAATAAAGACTATAGTCCACATGTGTTCACTGAGACTAAGGTGCTATATTGGTTAAAGGTAATTCATGTTCAAACCTGAAGTACTGTACAGCTGCTACTAAACCTTTCAATTGTGGAATCAGTTTTCTTTTTAGGAAGTGGTACAAATACAATCATCATGGGAAGTTGTCAAGAGGCAAAAGAGTCTATATTAAGACCCTGATCCCCTTGCTATTTGCATCTATTTATCAACATAAACTAATTTAATTTCCTAGAGTTATGTAGGGTAGATCTTACAGTCTTCATTTTGTAGTTGAAGGAATTGATTCTCTTAAATGGATCTTTAAGATCTACAGCCTTTACAATGCTTGATAAGAAATGTACTTATTATCTTGCCCATGTAATTATAACCCCTCTGTACAGTATTTTCACACACACACACAAAAAGATCTACTGCCTTAAGGCTGAACAGTGGTAGTGGTTAAGATCTTTCATATAGCACTGCTCCTGGATGCTGAAAAGCACGGGTGGAGTTATCTAGGGAAACAGGAAACTGCACTTCACAGGCTGACTCTCTTTTCATGGAAAATTTTAAGGACTTTTACTTTCAATAGTTTTTACAAGCAAGCTAAGAAGACTGAAAAAGTTTAGTGCTAATGAGGAGAAAGACTTTGCTTTGTTATTTTTTATCCACATATGTCTACGTAGCTTTTCTCTGTTTTTCTCTCTTTCTTACACACACACACACACACATTCACACACACAATTTCTACAAACCTCATGGCGTATTTATTGGGTCAAGGTCCTTATAGAATGTTGAGTTATTCAATTTGATTTTGTCAGCCATATTATGACTATATTTCTCTTTTCTTTCCTCTGTTTCTCTTTCTGTTCTTCACTTATATAAATGAGATATAACAGAGAGTTTCTCCTCCACACTGAAATATTTGACGTGTCATTTTTTAAAAGCTATCTACTCAGAATGAATTGCCAGTTCCTTTAGAAGTTATGTGGCACAGTATATAATGTGTTATATTTGTTCATTTGCTCCAACTACCAAGGAAATATAATCTCAGGTAATGGGGTATAATATTCTCTGGGTATCTCAATTCTGGTTTGCTGCTCATAACTACAATGCTACCCCGTAATGACACACTGAGGCAAAGCAAGATTTTTGGTGATCTAGAGGAAATGCCTAAAACTGAAATCAGACAAATCATTTGAAGTCTGCCTGGTTATTCCTTAAGAGAAAATACATGTGAATATTTTCCTCAAGTCAGGATGATATGGCAGGTGTGGTCCTTAGTATGCCATATGGCTCCCCAGCAGTTATTTAGGTCTTTGGGAGTAGAAGGATATAGAAAAAAAAATCCTTACTTTAAAAAATGATGAAAATTGGGCTTATTAAAACCTCAGTTTTCTAAATTTTGGCTAGAAATCATGTTGGTTTTGAATGTAAGAACTCTTTGCATGTATTTCTATTCATTCGAATATGGAGATGTGAAAAATAGGAACACGAAATTATTTTAAGTAGCAAAAATATATTTGAAACATTTCTCATGTAACAATTAAATCTTTGTGCATAAACTTGAACACATAGTGGAAACCAACTGATCTTTTGACGACAGAAGAAAGAAAAATGAGATATTGAAAACTCTTGCTGAACGCTATGGTTCTCTGAAGTAAGGAAAACAATTGATGGGAAATCTTGGCAACAGTGTTCGCATTATCTAAGTGCTAATCCATGAAACACAATATTTTAAAAAGGACACAAATCTTTGCTAATAATATGGCTCACATTTTTCATTATAGGTCGGTCAACAAATAGCTATTCAGAGAGAATTCCAGTAGGATATTCTTAATATTCAGATAGTTTTCTGATATGGTAGGCAGTCTGTGTAACATAATATTCTGATAGAACCAACTTATTCTTTCTATAGAAATCAGCATGAAATCTGGTATCCACTTTATGTGTGCCAAGCACCTTCTATGCTATCATGGGATGGCATGATTCACCAAAAGGTATTTCTATGTATTTGTTTCCATTATTATGTTTACTTCTTAGTCAGTTTCTTCCCAACTGATTTTATGGGGAAAGAAGGGAAAATGTGAATACCTAGAATTGAAAATTAATGTGGTATACAAAAATGAAAAACAGCATCTTTAAAATATTTTCAATTTCCAAAGTCGTATAATTTCTTGACTGCATGAAACTTATAAGAACAAAATGTGTTCTTTTTTCTTTGTGCTGGTCTTGGGGCTTGAACTCAGGGCCTGGTACCATCCTTGAGCTTTTTCGCTTAAGTCTCTTGCTCTACTATTTCAGCTATAGTTTTATCTCTGGGTTTTTTTTCGTGGCCAATTGGAGATAAGAGCCTTATGGACATTCTGCTTGGGTTAGCTTCAAACTATGAACCTTAGATCTCAGTTTCCAAAGAGCAAAGATTACAGGTGTGGGCCATCAGTTCCCAGTTGAAAATATATGTTTGTTTGTTTTAAAATTGTATTGGTATGAATATATCAATATAGGAGAAATTTCTCTAGAATGTGTACATACTGGTGATCACATACATAGATTTATTTGAAATATTTGGCATCTAGTTGAGGGTGGAGAAGACAAAATAATTGTGGCATATCCCCATAAGTACTAGATTACATAAAAACTAAATAAATGATAACTAATAAAAACTATCATGCTATTTTCTGGGGCTGCATTTGCAAACCAGTATATACTGGATAGCTTCAAACAACAAACTGTTCTTCTCTCATAGTTCATGAAACCATATTCACCTGTAGATTCTGAGAGAATTGTCCAAACCTCTCTCAAAGATTTGATAATTGATAGAATTCTTTGTTCTTGCTTTATTTTGGGATTACTGGAGTCTCAGATCCCCATCATCATAAAACCTGTACCAAACTTAAAAAAATGGAGAGGCAAATCTACAGATAAAGGAAGATAAACAATAAGATTGCAGTGAGACACAGATACAGGGGCCAAGTGGCTGTGGAACATCTGGAGAACAAATGAAAGGCTTATAGGATTGAGAAAGCTCTGCAAGTAACTTTGAAAGGAGGTCTATTATGTATTTGTGTGGGCTGGCAAGATCTGATTCATCAGCAGTGTCAATTACTACATAAAGCTAGTCTCATGGTTATAGCTCTCAATTCCATAGTTTGATGCTAATTTAAAACAGTCTTCAAGATAAAACAGATTATTTGGTTATATTTTCTCTGTGATAAAGTTTTTGAAGCCAGTGAATGATTTAAGTTGTTCTCACTGCACCTACTCTCCATTTTTGTGAAGTTATGGTAGGAATTATACCTTTTCAATACTGGTATTATTTCAATTATTTGAACTCAGGGCCTCACACTCTTTTTTTTGGGGGGGGTCAGGTTGTGGGGCCTGAACTCTGGGCCTGGGCACTGTCCCTCAGCTCTTCAGCTCAAGGCTAGCGCTCTACCACTTGAGCCACACTGCCACTTCC
>NW_012267288.1:8040894-8063158 GCF_000151885.1 Dipodomys ordii | reverse complement strand
CTTTTTTCTTTTTGCTTATGTGGTGCTGAGGAATCGAACCCAGGGCCTCATGCATGCAAGGCAAGCACTCTACCACTGAGCCACCTTCCCAGCCCCAGGGCCTCACACTCTTGCTTGGCATTTTTGCTTGTGGTTGTCACTATACCACTAGAGCTAAACCTCCATTTCCAAGTAATTATATTTTGTGTAATGCAGTTTCACACCTTCTACTCTATGCTTTCTTTCTAAAGATATGAGTCATTTTGTTTAGAGCCCACTCTAAGCCCATTATGAGCCTGTCTCAAGAGAGTTAGTGAATTATATCTGCAAAGATCCCATTTCCAAATCACATCTATTGGGGCTCTCATTTATAATCCTAGCTACTCAGGAAGCTGGGATCTGAGAATCAAAGTTGAAAGTCAGTCTGGGCAAACAAATACTTGAGATTTTTATTTCTAATTAACCAGAAAAAAGCCAGATGTAAAGGCATTGTTCAAGAGGTAGAACATCAGTGAGACCAGGGAGATTGTGAGGCCTAGAGTCTGAGCATTAGTACTGGCACCAAGACCAAAAAACCTCCACATTGAGATCAAGAGTAGACATGAATTTTAACCTACTGCATGTGCTATAGGTAGACAACTAATTTGGCCTGGTCTGAGTGAAAATTAGAGATTCTGGAAAATATCTTGAAACAAAAGGATTCTTGAGTTTGATTGAAAATATGAGATTAAAGAGGTAGAGAGTAACCCGAATGAGGAAGTCTCTTCTGGCATTTGATCCAGAAACCCTCTGAATCACCTGCCTTTTATGGACATCCCAACATAGTTCTAGAATTGAGACTCTTCCCCTAGAAACAGTGCAAACTCTTCAAATGATTCTCAGATAAGGAGATCATAAATAGAGTCTTAGCAGTTGACAAAATTGGTACCCTGAATCTTGTATATACATTTATCTAATTTGGGGGAGGGGTAGGGGAATAACAAAATGCTGAAACAAGGACACAGGATGACCCATTGCAACAAGATACTCATAAGACATGTTGAGTATTCTAAAGTCTTCTTCCTCCTCCTCCTCCTCCCCTCCTCCTCTTCTTCCTCTTCCCCCCCTTCCCCCCTTCTTCTTCTTTGGAGTTTATAGTCTCCAGAGGGATAAGAGCATCAGTTGTGAATTCATTCACACTTCTTTTTCAAGTTGTAGTTGATTCAGTTTATAGTAAAACCTTATTATAGTATATAAAATTCATTTTTAGTAAAATTTCCAGGCTTTGTTATGAACCGTTGGCTAGAGCTATGTTGATACTAGGTTCATTTGTCAATTACGGAAAATAGTATTGAAGTTGGCCATGTACAGTACTGAGTAAATTGATGGTGACATTGACATCTCTGGGGATTTAATTTTTATTGAGGAGTTATTGCTCTCATGCTACTGCACCATGTATGTACAAAATATGTGAGTTTTTCTGGATATTCTATGCCTTTTATTATAATTCACCCAATCAATGCAGATTGAATAACAATGTTCCCACTGCAGGACAACCAAACAATACTTTGTGCAAAAGGACATTTTTGACGTTAAAGTTTCCAATTTATGTGGCTATTTTTGGCTATCAATTCTTTATGGTTTGCAACATGTAGCCATTTCTAACCACTTCCCACAATTTGTCAGAGAAGGTCCTTCTGGAATTACAGAGCAGGTGCAGTGATAGATTTAGAGGTTGTTTTATATTATCCTGTGCACTTTACCACATCTGTTCTCCAGGTATAGAAAATACCTCAGACTTTTAATCATATTTATAGCTGTCTAGTTCCCTTATGATTGGTTTCAAGATCTTGGAGAAAAATGGTCTATGAAGATAGTGAGTGACAGGGAGAACAGGTGGAAGAAAACCAGCTGCACACATTAATTTTTGAGGGTCACCCTAAGAAAGAACAATGAATAAGCAAGAAACTGCTATTGCTTAATATCTAGCAAGCAGGGCTGATATATGTGTAAGATTATTTATGTGATTTATTCATTTGAATAAGTCATCTGTAAGTTCTATAAAATACTATGGAGACAGATGGTCTTCACTAGAGTGACAAAAATTATTCACACGACTTATAATTTTATAATAAGGAACACATTAACATTTATAGTTTATATGAACATACTCATTTTAACCATATTTCTGTTCATCAATGTTTTTTATTGCTAGTAGATATGCAAAGAAATTACCACATTTCTTCCATATTCAACTGAAATCAACACTAGTAGATTACCCATAAAAATTTGGAGAGTTGATCTCATTCACTCCAATATTTAAGTAACTTCAATTAAATACTGACTTTGTGTATAACCTTATACTGATATACAAAGTCTTATTCTTTTAGCTTATTTTAGCCATGTGCATGCCTATTAATACTTGAAAAGGACATGGAGAAATTGAAATCACTGGGCAGGTACTATACAAAAATCACTAAATGTTAATTAAATTTACTAAGTTAATAAGATTATGAATAAAATTATGTAAATTTGTACATATTGTGAACCTTATTGTGAAAGATTTACTATTGGAGAGACAGGACAACATAATAATAGAAAAACAAACTTCTGAGATTAGCATTCTGACCCTGAATCTTGAGCCCACTGCTTAAGAAGTTCTACATGAGAGTAACCCTGCTTACCCAGGTTCCTCCATCATCAAATGAGGATAATAATGTCAGTATCACAGGATTTTATGTGTATTAAATGGTATAAAATATATGCATATTTAGAAAAGTACCTTTCATATGTTTACTTATTTTTATTTGTTAATCAAAGGCAAAATTTGGAAATCTAGAAAAAATGTCACTATCTTCCAACAACAACTATGTATCTATATACAATATACGTTCCTAACCTTTATATTATGAAGATACAATATTCAAAATGATTTCTTCATGTCATGAATGGATGAGCCCTTGGTTAGCAAAGGAGTAGTTAATATTTCAAGATTTTATTTCTTCATCTACAAAATGAGGTAGGTAAAGGTGTATAGAAATAACATAAAGTTGCATTTTTAAAATCATCAATGTCATAAGATGACTCACTCACTCACAAATGATCAGTTTAGATAGCCTATAAATACCAGGACTAAAGTAAATCTCAAACCCTGCCACCATTCAGCCTAGAATTAAAAGTAAATAAAGATGACAATAATCATTTTCTGTCTTTATGTCATGCTAAAGATTCACATTATATAGTATCCACTATATAAAATGAAAAAGTAAATGAGCTTGTACATTGTTTGCACTCAATATCAAAATTGAACCATCTTTTCTAATGAAAGCATCAATGATTCTTGGTATTCAACAGCACCTAAACTTTAGTACATTGTAAAGTTTCTGCAGGAGATTAAAAATAGAATGTCGAAGCATATTATTTCATTTAAAGTACTATTTCCCATATTAATTTTTCTTGCTGCAAAGACAATCATATTATTTTGAAAAGTAAACTCCTTCTCAGTAGCTGAGGGATAATCTGTAGATTTGTTCTCTGTAAAGAGCTCTATCCATCAGAAAGCACTCAGCTCTCAGTGAGGGGGCGCGTCTGCATCCCTGCGACCTGAATCAAGAATAATAGCAGCCGAATAACTCCCTTTGATTTGTTCAAAATGATTTCTCAAACAAAAAGAATTTTGGAAATGACATGAAGCAATTTTCTTTCTGTTGAGCTTTAGTCTGAAGAGTTATTTGCCCTGGTTTTAAACAGAATATGATTTAGGCTCTTTCATTTCCATTTTACATTTTAAAATTTCCACTTTAAGGATTACTAAAATGGCTTAATGTGCTTTTCTGAGCAATCTGTAATTGACATTTTGATATTTCAGGAATTCAAAACAACTTAGACTATTTTATGTTGACATGACTTCATTCTATTGGGTTGGGACTATAACTGAAATGCCTTAAGTGCCCTCAGACAACCATACATATTTTCAAACTTAATTAAAGGTATTCTGACATTCAGAATTAAATACTGATTATTTTTTGTTGTGTTTGTGTTTCAAACCTAGGGCTTGAACTCAGGGTCTATGCACTGTCACCGAACTTTTTTGCTCAAGGCTAGTGTTATACCATTTGAGCCACAGCCCTGCTTTTAGCTCTTTTTGGTCCTGACAGGGCTGGCTTTGAATTGTGATCAGATCTCAGTCTCCTGAGGAAGGGTTAGCATGACAGGCCAGAGCCACCTGTGCTTGGTAACAATGATCTTTATACTTGCTGTCTACAATCATAAATAACCTCCTCCACACCAAATATATATATGTGCATGTGTGTGTGCATGTATATTCAGCTAAAGAACTAGTGACATTGGTTAGTGTGACTCAATATTTATTTCTTCTCTATTCTTCTGTTTAAGTTCTTTAGCAAAACCCAGCCTCTTTTTCTAAAATGAAACTCATTTGAAAATCAAATTGTGAATGTGACCACAGTGAAATAGAATAAGTCAGAAAGTTGTACTATTGAAGCAAAAGTTAGACAAAGAGTACATAATAATTTATTTTTTCTATTTTTTGAGAGATCCTTTCCTTCAGTTTTAGGGTTCTGTTGTGATTGGAGAGAAGTATCTTCATGAAATATTGTAAGGAAAATACCCTGTAGTGTGTTTAATTCATATAAAAACCCCTCTTTTCGACACATTTTGCAAAACTAAATTACATTGATATGTAATATAAGAACCATAAGAAGAATATAACATTACAGAGATGATTAAGTGTGTCCACTCTCCTTTGTCATATAAATCAAGTCGAAGTGTGTGTTTGTGGGGGTTCACCAAGAAAGAACATCTTTTTTTTTTTTTGGTCTGGTTGTGGGGCCTGGAATTTGGACTTGGGCGCTGTCCCTCAGCTCTTCAGCTCAAGGCTAGCACGTTACCACCTGAGCCACAGCGCCACTGTTTTTTCTTTTTGCTTATGTGGTGCTGAGGAATCGAACCCAGGGCCTCATGCATGCAAGGCGAGCACTCTACCACTGAGCCACCTTCCCAGCCCCAAGAACATCTTGTTGATCCCTTGTGAGAATACCTCACAAGACTCAAGAGCTATGTGCATACACACAAGTTTTTTGTTAGCCAAGCATACATTTTTGTATGCTTTTTTATTGTAAAAATATGGTACAGAGGGGTTACAGTTACATGAGCAAGGTAATGAGTACATTTCCTATCGAGCATTATTGCCTCCTCCTTTGTTTTTCCCCTACCATCCCTTCCCTCCCACCTCCACAACTACCCACCCCACAGTTTTCTACAGCAAACACGCAGATTAAAATCCATAACAGCAGATGGAGCAAAGTTCAGGATAAACTAGGCACAAACTTCCAGGTGTCTGCGTGTAGAAGAATTGTTTGGGGAAGTGCTTAATTCTTCTGGCAGTGACATATGACAACATCTACAGTGCTGCCAACAACAGAAGCTTATTTGAGTCCAGGCTTTTTAATGGGGTCAGCAGTGCCCGCACAACTGACCTTAGCTACTTAGAGAAAAAACAGGCTTCCCTGTAAATCATGCTGTTAGGATAAGCTTGCCCAACCACATCAGTACCAAGGCATCAGGCGTACAGTTGCTTGCCAGGCAGAGTATTTCAAAGTCAGACCTGGGCAAATATCAACTTTCTTTGGAAAGAAGAAAATCCTTCTTTGGAATGTGTAAAGCTTGAGGAATCCAGGCCTACAGTGTCAACTCTTTCCTGTACATATACACAGAGTATCTGTTTTTTGTGTGTTTTTTCTGTTTTTTCGCACCTTTGAGATTAATCTATATTATTGTCAGTGATTGCAAATGCTTTGCTTGCGTTGTTCTAGTATTCTACCACAGGAGTTTTCCAATCCATGTTTTTATTCATGGATATTTGTTTAGGTTCCAGATTTTATTTTTTTTTGTTATGAGATTTATAATATTTGTGTGTGTGAAGATGTATACATACAAATACTTTTTCTGTTGGTGTTTAAGTTTGGGGCTTTGTGCTTGTTAAGCAGGCATTTTGCTATTGAGCATTCTACTGCAAATATACCTAGGCATGGAATTATTGTATAACAAGTTATGTATTTAGTAAGCTTACATTAGTCCTTTCAAAGTATCCTCTAAAGTCATTACATTGTTTTATGCTGTGCAAGCAGTAGATGAGTCTTGGTTGTACCACATCCTTTTCCCATTTAATATTGTCAGACTTCATTTTAGCCATTTTATTAGGCTGTAGTAGTCTATCATTTTGCTTTTAATCTGAAGTTTGTGATGAAGTTAAGCTTTTTTCATCGCTAACTGATCACTTGGCAAATCACCTGTTGTGAATGCCCAAGTGTTTTGCCAAGTTTTATATTAATTTTTGAGGGGTTTGTGTAATGTTTTTAATTTATTCTCAACATTGAATGGGTAAGAAATTATGTATTAAAATATTTCCTCAAACTCTGAGTTTTTTCACGTTTTTATGTGCTATTGTTGGTGAAAGAGATTTATAATTTACTATATTCCAAAAACTAGACATAGTGTTTTTATGGTTACCATTATTATATGTAGTAAAATAAATTTTTGTTTAGGGCAATTCAGAAATGAATTCTATTAGGTTTTTAATTTTAATTTTACTTGCTATTCTTTTTTTAAATTTTATTTTATTGTAAAGATGCTGTACAGAGGGGTTACAGTTACATGAGTAAAGCAAAGAGTACATTGCTTGTTGATCATTGTTGCCCCTTCCCTTGTTGTTGTCCCACTATCCCTTCCCTCCCGTAGTTTGCTTCCCACACCCCTCCCCACCCTACCTCCTACCCCCCACCTGAAGTTGTAAAGTTCATTTCCAATATACTGTCCTGTGGGTATCATTGTTGCAATGGGTCATCCTGTGTCCTTGTTTCAGCAGTTTGTTATTCCCTTTTCCCTCCCCAGATTAGACAAATATTCTACTTTTTTAGCTCCCTTATCGAAGATTAGGTGACTATAGGTCTACAGGTTCATCTCTGGGTCTTCAGTTCTATTCCATTGGTCCTGAGGTCTGTTCTTGTGCCAGTACCAAGCTGTTTTGATTACTATGGCCTTGTAGTAGAATTTGAAATCTGCTATTGTTATTCCACCAGCACTGTTCTTTCTCCTACGGAATATTTTGCTATTTGGGGTCTTTTATTGTTCTATATGAATTTTTAGATTGCTTGTTCTATTTCATTGAAGAATGAGGTTAGGATATTGATGGGTATTGCATTGAATTTGTGGATAACCTTTGGCAGTATTGCCATTTTCAAGATGTTAATCCTCCCAGTCCAGGAGCATGGGGTTTTTTGTCCACTTCCCTTAGTTCTTCTTTACTTTCCCTTTTCAGGTTTTTAAAGTTTTTGCCATAGAATTTGTTCACATCTTTAGTTAACTCCTAGGCATTTTATTTTTTTGTGTGGCTATTACAAAAGGAGTCTTTTCTGATTTTGGCTCTGCTCTTCTTGTTATTGGCATACAGAAAAGCCACTGATTTTTTTAAACATCTTTACAAATTTTATTTTGAATTTCCTGTTACTTACGATAATTTTCTCAATGAATAATGACTTTTTAAAATATTCTATTATTTCAAAGTTTAAAAATGCAAAACAGAAAATACTACATTGCTGAAAGAAATTTTTTTCTGCTAAATGTTTATGACACTACAACCTCTACTTCTTTATTTTCTGCAATGATAGTCAATAATTCTCTTAAGAATCACAGGTTTTTTAAAAAAACAAGTTTTTATTGTGAAAATACTGTACAGAGGAGTTACAGTTACATGAGCAAGGTAATGAGTACATTTCTTATCAAGCATTGTTGCCTTCTCTTTTGTTTTTACCTTACCATCCCTTCCCTCCCACCTCCACAACTACACCCAGCCATGCCTAAATTTTAAAGTTTGTTTTTCAACATAGTGTCTTCTACATCTCATTGTTGCAATGGGTCAACCTGTATCCCTATTTAAGCATTTTGTTTTTTTTCCCTTCTCCTCCCCAAATTATACAAACATCAAATACAGTGAAAACAGGGGTTATACTGTGGGGGAGGGACATACAAAGGAACAAAAAAAATCACATGGTACCTTATAAATACGTTAGAAACAATAGCAAGAAAGAAATAAACCACTTGTGTCCCTTAACTTCATCTTATCTGGTCATATGTATATAGCTTTTGACCATTTCCATTTATCCCAGATATATACTAGTTATTTCAAATATGGGAAACCATGGGACCTATGTTTCTTTGGGCCTGGCTTACTTCACTTAATATAATTTTTTTTCCAAGTCTTTCCATTTCCTAACAAATGGGGTGATGCCATTCTTTCTGATGGAGGGATAGAATTCATATATATATATATATATATATATATATACATATATCACATTTTCTTGATCCATTCATCTACTGGGTTGGTTCCATATCTTACCTATGATAAATAATACTGCAATAAACATAATTGTGCTGGTAGTTTTAGTATGGTCTTGTTTGTGATCATTTGGGTAAATGCCCAAAAGTGGGATTGCTGAGTCATGGGGGGAGCTCTATGTGGAGTCTTTTGAGGAACCTCCATACTACTTTCCAAAGTGGTTGAACAAGTTTGTAGGTTTTCAGTCTTTTTATTCACGATGTTTACCAGTAGTATTTGTAGAGCTTTTTGGTAAGTCTTCTCTGGATTATTCATTAACTGTTCTATCACCTGATTATCATGAGTGGGAGTTGAGAACCCGGACTTGCCATTTTTCTTATGTTTCCCCAGCTTGTTCTGCCCATTTGGTATGAAAGAAAACCAATTTTGTGCTAGAACACTATTTTAAGGCAAGCATCAGAGTCCTGTAGTTGCACAGTCAAAATGGCTGTAGATACAATCTCATTCAACAGATACAATCTATTCAATATCAAACAACTATGGATTAATGGGCTAAGAATATCAAAGAGGGATTCAACAGAGCAGAAATTATTTGGTTTAGGGAGAATTGTGGGGAAAAATAGGATTAGAGGGATGTGGAGAGGTAAAAGGAAAGAGTGAATTTAACCAAGTCCTAATTCAGAGAGGGAAATGAATAGGACAGAATGAAAGGAGAGAGATAAAAAAAAAACAAGAAAAAATTAAAAAAACAAAAATTTAAATTTAAAAAATGAAACACTTAAAAATTATGTAGGTATAAAGAAATGATATTGAGAGAAGAAAAGGATAGCATGAGAGGAAAGAGATAAAAAGGAAAAATGAAAATATTAAAAATAAAAATCTTAAAATTGTAATACTTAAAATTATATATGTATAAAGAAATAATACTGATATTAAAAAAGTTAAGCCTAAGACATTGTGAATTAATATATTTCTGAATTAAGTATGTACACAATGAGGGATAAGGTCTAATAATTAATGATGGGTATATATCTGGGGATGAGCAGAACAGCAATTAAGTCATACAAAAAAGAAAGAGAAGAAAAAAAAAAGGATCAAAAGGTTCAAAGAGATTTAAACACACACACACACACACATACACACCCTGAAAATAAAAATTATGAAAGAAAAAATAATAGAAAACAATTTTTTAATTAAAAAAAGGTTGAAAAAAGTGTTCTTTGTTTTTTTTTTGTATCTTGTATCTCCCCTGTGTCTATAACCAGTCTCTTGTTGGAGTCTCTGGTCTGCTTGTGGTATTTGGTTTTCCTGTAGCTTGATTGGTTTCTTAAGTCAGTTTGTTTGAGCAGGCAGAAAAATGCTCTGCTTTACCCAGGATTTTGTGATCCTTCTCCCAGGCTAGTTCAGTGGGAGGAAGATCTGCTTTGAGTATCACAGAAGAGGGAGATGGGTGTTTCCTCTACTTTGGAGTTGCTGTGATGAGGCTAGGTTCTGGGTAAGGTTGAAGCCTATCAACAATCAGTAGAGTTTTCCTTGAAGGACTAGCTCCTAAGACACTCACAGAGCCCAGCCTAGAACCATTCTTAGGGTTTATGTTTACTGAGTTTCAATTGTTTGTCTAGGCTGCAGTGGGGAGAGGCAGCCTCTGGCTCTGTTTACCCAGTAAAGAAAGTCACTTCCCTTGGCCCAGAGCTTTCTCTACCTGGGAGGGGTGACATTCCCCTGGGTGGAGCTGAGCCTGGCAGGTCAGGTGAGGTTCCTGTGACCTGCTGAATGGCTCCTATTGTTTTCTTCCAAAGCCTGGCTAGGCCTTTGTCAGTATCAAAGGTGGAGATCTTCTCTGATGGTGGGGGAGGGACTACCTTCCCAAGGCTGCTCTGTGAGAAGGAGTGAGGATGTCAGACTCTTAGTTCCTGGGCTTCTCTGGTCTGCGATCAGCAGAATGAAGATTTCTACCCCTTGTCAATTCTTGCTGGTGGTGAGTAGAATCTGCTCACACGCTGTGTCTGGCGCCTTTGTCTATTGAACCTTTGTCCTGGACTCTCTCTGTTGAGCCACTGTGGCTATGGGCAAGTGCTCAGATCTGTCTCCTTAACCAATCTGCCTGGATTTTCCCTCTCTGGCCAAACTCTCTGTTCTGTGATGGCACACTTGGTGTGATTCTCTAGCCTAAGACTGTTCACTGGAACACTAAAACTGCTTTCTATGCAAGAGCTTGTTTAGCCTCTAGTTTCTCCTCTGCCATCTTCCTCCAGACTCCGCCATTGATTTTTGAAGGTTACTTTTTATACCCTTCTACTTTGCCAAAGTTTCAAATCAGCTCGAGTAACTTGGGAGTGGAGTCCATGGGATTCTTCAAATACAAGATCATGTCATCTGCAAAGAGGGAGTGTTTTACTTTCTCTTTCCCTATTTGGATCCCCTTTATGTTGGCATATTGTCTTACTGCTCTACCTAGGCATTTTGATGCTAAATTGAAGAGGAGTGGAGAGAGGGGACATCCTTGTTGTCTTTAGAGAAAATGGCTTTAGCTTTTTGCCATTAAGTATATTGCTGGCTGTAGGTTTGTCATACATGGGCTGTATTGTATTGAGAAATGTTCTCTGGATTCCTAGCTTCTCCACTAGCTTTCATCATAAAGGGGTGTTGGATCTTGTCAAATGATTTTTCTGCATCTATTGAGAAATCATGTAGTTCTTATCCTTGCTCTTGTTGATGCGATGTATTATTGATTTACGTATATTGAACCAGCTTTACATCCCTGAAATGAATCCTGTTTGATCATGGTGTATGATTTTTTTTTTTTGATGAGTTGTTGAAGTCGATTGGCCAGAATTTTGTTGAGAAGTTTTGCATCAATGTTCATCAAAGAAATGGGTCTATAGTTCTCTTTCTTTGATGAGTCCCTGTCTGGTTTTGGGATGAGGGTTATGATGGCTTCATAGGAAGAGTTTGGTAGTAAACTTTCACTTTTAATTTCATTGAAGAGTTAGAGGAGTATTTATGTGAGTTCTGCTTGTAGAATTCAGCAGTGAACCCATCTAGTCCTGGGCTTTTCTTGAATGGGAGGTCTCTTATTGCTGTTTCTATTTCAAGGTTTGATATGGGTCTTTTTAGCTCATCTTGGTTTAGTTTGGGCATATCAATATTTGCTAGAAATTCTTCCCTTTCATCCAAATTCTCAAAGTTATTAGCATACAGGTTTGAGAAGTATGCCCTTATAATGTTCTGAATCTTGGTTGTTTCTGTGGTGATGTTTCCATTCTCATCTCTGTGTTTATTTTGATGTGTTTCTTCTTTTTCTGGTAAGATTTGCTAAGGGCCTGTTAATTTTATTAATTTTTTTCAAAGAACCACTCTTTGTTTTGTTGATTCTTTATAGTTTTTGTACTCTAATTTAATTCTGATTTAATTTTAATTATATATTTCTGTCTAATGGATTAGGGTTTGGCTTGTTGCTCTTTTTCAAGGAGCTTTAGGTACATCATTAAATTGTTGGTTTGTGATTTCTTGAATTTGTTGATATAGGAACTCAGAGCTATGAATTTTCCTCTGAGTACTGCCTTTGCTGTGTCCCAGAGGAGCTGGTAATTTGTGTGCTCATTTTTGTTAAATATCATGAACATTTGAATTTCCTTTCTAATCTCTTCCATGACCCACTCGTGGTTCAACAGTGTATTGTTCAACCTCCATGTGTTACAGGATTTTTTTTGGTGGCATTTGGTGTTGAATTCTAATTTTATTCTCTTGTGGTCTGAGAGAATGAAGGGTGTAATTTCAATGTTTCTGTATTTGGACAGATTTGCTTTGTGGCCTAAGATGTCGTCTATTTTGGAGAATGTTTCATGTGCTGTTGAGAAGAATGTGTATTCTGTTGCTGATGGGTGAAATATTCTATAGATGTCTGTTAAGTCTAGTTGGTCTATGAAGTTGTTTAGATCTGTTGTTTCTCTGTTGAGCTTTTGCTGAGTTGATCTATCCAGTGGGGAAAGTGCTTTGTTAAAGTCATAGACAATCAATGTCTTTGGATCTATTTGTGATTGTAGGGAAAGTAGTGTTGCTTGGATAAAATTGGTTGCTCCAGTATTTGGTGAATAGATATTTGGAATTGTTATATCCTCTTATAGGAGAGATCCCTTTATTAGTATGTAGTGATTCTTATTCTTTTATTATTATTATAAAGGTGATGTACAGAGAATTTATAGTTACATAAGTCAGATAATCTGTATATGGTGTTTTTTTTTGATAGTGCTACCCCTTCCTTTACTCTCTCCCAGTTATGCATTGATTGAAAAGTTTTGCTAATTTACTTTCCAAATTTATATCTAATATCAGTTTAGAATTGCTTTTATATATGATGGAAGATAGAAATCTAGAGTCATTTTTTTCTTTTTAATTAGACTCATTTATTGAAAGGATTATCATTTCTCTTCTGGAATGTAATATTACTATAATTCAGATTATTGAATCTATGTGGACTTTCTGTGTCCCATTGGTGAATTTCTCTACTTTTGTGTTAATATCACATGATTATTATTTATTGTAACTGCATTGTTAGTCCTAATATATTTTATTTGGGCACTAAACCCATACTTTATATTTTAATTGTATTGCAGTGCATCTATAGATTAATTGTTGTTGTTGTTGGTCGTGGGGCTTGAACTCTGGGCTTGGGCTCTGTCCCTGTACCCTTCAGCTCAAGGTGAGCACTCAACCGCTTGAGCACTGTGCCACTTCTGGTTTTCTAGTGGTTTATTGGAGATAAGAGTCTCATGAAGTTTCCTGCCTGGGCTGGTTTTGAACCATGATCCTCAGATCTCAGCTTGCTAAGTAGCTAGGATTATAGGTGTGAGTGACCAGCACCCAGCTATAGATTAATTTTGATTGACAGACTAATTGAGTTTTAAATTTCCTTCTATGATATAACAATTCCTTCTACTGCAGTCTTTATTTTACTTTCTGAAAATTCTTGCATACATCTTAAGGTTTATTCCTAACTTTTGAAAAATGTGTATTCATATAAACTCTCATCTTTAAATTCTATTTTCTTTTATTATAGGCATATGGAAACATTGAATTAATTTTTATACATTTTATTGAATCTGCCAAATATACTTATTAATTCAAATGGTTTGTATGTAGATTTTTTGTAATACCTATAAGTAACAATTATACCATATGCAGATAATTACAAATATGCTTTTCCTAAATTTTCCTAAATTTCCTATTTGTGTTTCTTTGTTTCCTTAGTGAAAAGCCTGGACTTTTTCCAGGTAATATGGAAAATACAATGTGGAATATAATAGAGAAGTAGTGTTGTTAGCACCTTGAGTTTTCCCTAATCTTAGGGGAATTTTTTTCAAAATTTAATCATATCATATATGCTTACTTAGAGTTTTGTGGCTACCCTTTTAGGGAGAATGTAAGGCAGTAGTGAGGTTTGAATTCAGGACCCTGTTCTTTCTAGGCCAAAGTTCTATCATTTGAGCCACATGCTTAAACCTTCTTAGTTTAAATTTTCAGATAGAGTCTCATACTTTCCTATGGCCCCACTGGACTCTGTTCCTCTTGCCTCTTCCTCCCAAGTAGCTGGGATTATAGGCATCTACCAACATGCTTACCTCATAGATATTCTTTATGTGTTTAAGAAAATTCTCTTCTGTTTCTTGTGGCTAAAGTTTTTTTTTAATGATAAATGTTATAATGCATCAAAATTTTTCTGTGTCTGAGATGCTTCTACATTTGACTTCATTTTTGTATAGTGCATGTAGAATTACATTAACATATTTTTCCCAAATAGTATTCTTCCATACCTAGATTAAATCACAGATCTAATGGCTCATCCTTTCATGTTTGCCTGTATTAGATTTGCTACTAGTTTACTTAGTAATTCTACACACGTTTATGAGAAATATTCATCCATAGTTTTCCTTCCTACTGGGGTCTTTGCAGGTATTAGAATCAATACCCTATTGACCTCATGAAAAAAAAAACATAGCATGTATGTATACATACAATTATGTGTATGAATATAAATTATAAGAATTCAACAACACTGATATGCTAAAGTATAGAAAAAAAGGGATCAAAATTGTTTTGTTATTTAGGTAATATAGACAGTGTACTCCTAAAATTCCTAAATTGAAATCTAATCCTCACTCTGACTGGATTAGAAGATCATCTCCTTCAGGTGGTCAGAACATGGAAGTGGAACCCATGTGCATGAGATTAATGCCTTTAGGAGATAGCACTTCCTCTCTACCAAGTCAGACATAATGACTTTTATGACTTTGCAGTACTAGGAATGGAGTTCAGTGTCATGTACATGCTAGGCAAATTCTTTACAACTTGAATCACATGGCCCGCCATTATTTTATTTTGTTTTTTAAATTTTATTTTGTTTTATTAAAACATAGTCTTCTTATTATCTTTCTGAAGTGAGCTTGAATGTTTGAGCCTCTTGCCTCCATCCAACCACCCCTGACTTCAGAGGTACCTTGTACAAAATAGGTATTTTTATTGCATAAAAAACTATCATCTACAAGATTTTTACCAATGGACATTCCTTGGCAATGTTCTATTCTTCATTGAAAGTCCACTGAAATATTGATACTGGCAACAATTTTATGGAATGTAAGTAATTTTAATTTTCTCTTTATTATTTTCTGTACTGTAATTCCAAGCACGATAAAAGCAGAGCTTTGGTTGGGAGCTTTAATTGGGGCTAGATGTGGACAGATTATGCCACAAGTATGGAATATGGAGAGGTCCTGGCTGTTCTTATCTATATTTCTCTGACTACTATAATTGATCCTGTGCTCCATTTGGTTCCACACAAGTAATAATAATGTTCAGATCACCTTCAGCTTTAGATACAGACATCTAGATCCATGACCATTGCTTTCATACTGAATATTTTCAGTAACACTTTTAAAAAGAAACTTAAAAAAAGACCCTCACCCTCTATTAAATCTCTCTTCATTGGAATTTATATAAACTTTCAAAAGACCCTCATCCTTTATTAAATCATTCTTCATTGGAATTTATGCACAATTTAATCAGTATAAAGTCTTGTGTCTGATAATTTCAAGGTTTGAAGAAACTACATGACTGGACTACCAGTTCATTTAAAAAATATGAAAAAGGCTACATCATTTTTAGGTTCAGGAGCACATGCTAGAAACCATGATGAAATACAGGGTTCAATTCTATCAGTGCTGGGAGTTATAGGGAAAGGGGAAGTCTTGATAAACAATGTATTAGAGGGTTGCACATTTCCATACCATTGAATAATTATCTTGTGAAATCCACAGTGATGCTGAATCACTTCACTGTTAAATGCAGACTGAAAGTTTTTATCTACCTACTGATGCTTTCTGTGTGTGTGTGTGAGAGAGAGAGAGACACAGAGAGAGAGACAGAGAGAGAGACAGAGAGAGAGAAAGAGAGAGAGAGAGCTTAATCTCAGGGCCTGGACACTGTCCCTGAGGTGTTTTATTTTTCCTCAAGGTTAGCACTCTATCACTTGAGTTACAGGTCCACTTTGGGTATTTTTGAGGATTGGAGTCTCAAGGACTTACCTTCCCCTAGTCTCAAATCGATATCCTAAGATATCAGCTGAGTGGCTAGGATTATAGGCATGAGCCAATAGGGACAATGAGCCTTATCTTTTAGAACAAAAGTAGAATGGATAAGACTAGAGATTGGAGAGCTGAATTTGAAGTAATTTGGAGGGCTTTAAAATCAGCATTTGGTCATTCCAGTCATAATGAATAATAAAATTTCAAAATGGAAACTTGTTGAAAATAGATTTGTTGAGTAATATGCTAGCAAAAATGTACCACTGATTTGAATTTGGAAAAGAACTCGAGTGTGTACAAATGAAGATAAAAGCAACCAGAATGGAAAGGGAGAAACATAAAGTTATAACACAGATATAACACAGGAAGACATAGAAGTAATATTCTGGGTCTGGGAAGGTGGCTCAATGGTAGAGTGCTTGCTGTGCATGCATGAGTCCCTGGGTTTGATTCCTCAGCACCACATAAGCAGAAAAAGCCAGAAGTGGCACTGAGGCTCAAGTGGTAGAACGCTAGCCTTGAGGTAAAGAGCTGAGGGACAGAATCCAGACCCCGAGTTCAGGCCCTACGACTGACAGAAAAAAAAACGTAATATTCTGATTTAAGTTCTAACATAGACCTTGTACTGCTCAGGATATATATTAAATACAGCCTGTTTATTTAGAAAGTCAGAACCTAGAGACCAGAGACAAGGGTCTAGGCAGATGGATAAACATTTATGGCTGACTTTGCTTCCACTCAGCTTTCATTGCCAGAGGACTGTGAGAAGCAGCAGCTGTGGCCAAGATTCAACAGACACAACAAAGCAAGAAGGGAAGAGGAGTGATAAAATGTATACATTTGGTTCTTGTCAACTGAGGAGGAAACGAATATAATAGAAAATTAGGAAACCAAAAGACATGAAATCAGGAGTGTGAGTGTGAATGTTATGAATTCAAGACCCTTGTGTCCTTAGGTAAACAGCTTCTTTGGTTCTTTTTCTTAATTTTCTTCTATGTATCTCAAGCAGCTTTTATGAGCAAGTAATGCTCATTCGTGGAATGCTTTTCTGAAGATGATCAAGTACCTTGGAACTGTTTGACATCATGGCTATTAGCTCTAGTGATAGACTCACTGGATTTTAAAGTTTACCTTAATTACTTACTTGTGTGTAACCTGTGCTTTAGCTTCTCTGATCTACAGCTTATTTAGCTTTAACATGGGTGTGTTAGTGATGTCTCTCTCTAGGCTATGATTGTGTTCCAACAAAAGTGTCCACTTAGTTGAGTTCTTAGTACACAGTAAAAGACTAAAAAATTAGCTACTGCTATTAAAAAAATGAAGTTTTCCCTAGTGAATCAATGGCATATTCAGCAACTTCAGGAATTGTAGTGATATATTTATCAGCATTTATAATTACGAGTTCAGAAATTCATGAATTGTTTCTACAAAAATGACCCCCTTTCATACCCAATTTGTTTTATTCTTGAATAAACCATCACAGCAACACATGGTTTGTTAAATAGATTCATGAAATTTCTGACAGAGAGAGAAAGAGAGAGAGAGAGAGAGAGAGAGAGAGAGAGCGCAAGAGATTTATCTTTTCTAGCATTCTACCCCCAGTTCTGCATTGTGACCTTTACCAGAGTATTGTTCATGATCTATGGGAGTGTTCAAGACAGAAGATTACTGGTATCTGTTGATTGACTAGTTCTAGAAACAGATTAGTGAAAATTCAGGCTGTTTCTCCTTCCACATTAACCAGGAAGCTCTCATGACCTTTGTTCCTTGAACATATGGGTGGTGGTCCAGGGTTTCAGGAATCAAGTTCTTTGCTCTATCAGATACCGCTGCCTCACATTGGGCAAACTGATAAACATCTCTGGTCTTACATTTTCTTAGGCAAAGAGGCTAGAGAGGAGAATTATGTAATTTCTGGAACATTAGTGGATGGTGATTGGTGTATTAAGAATGACAAAAATAGAAACTAATTATTATTATCATCATAAATACCTTATTGGGGTCTATGTAATTGGTATTTCTAGCAAATATTAGAACATATGGCCCATCTAGAGCTGAAGTATTAAAAATCATTCACATTTGAACCTATATGAAATATATGGTAACTAAAAAGTTGTGATGATTCTAAATGGATTTGACATTAGAGTTTCTCAATAAGAAATCTTGTCTGAAGGGTGAACAAATGCAGCAGTCGTACTCAATAGACCCTATGTTGGAAATGAATTATACAGCTTGTCAGTGGGGATGGGATGGAAAACTGGGAGAGAATGAGAGAAGGGGTGGCAATGTCCAAAATGAAATGCACTTTTTGTCTGATTCATCTAATTGTAACCTCTCTGTACTTCACCTTCAATAAAACATTCAAAAAAGAATTCTTGTCTAATACAATAGTTTAGAATGCTCTGTGTTGTATTTAAAAGTTATCTGTCAATAAATATAGTCTGAATACATCTGTATAAGTCTTCAATGTTTTTTTTTTTTTTGCAGTGTAAGATTTGAAATCAGGCTATCACACTTTCTAGACTGGGACTCTACCACTTTGTTCATACTTCTAGCTCATTTTTTGCTTGTTATTTTGAAGGCAGTAAATTTTTCTGCCCAGGCTGGTCTTAAGTTACAATCCTCCAGATCTCAGCTTTGTGAGTAGCTAGGATTACAATTATGAGCCACTGGTTCTTGGAAATGTTTTTAATCCATAAAATGTGTATAAGAAGAAATGGTTTCCTAAGACCCTTCAAGAAGTAAAGCATTATAGGAAAAACCAGAATGCCAATGACCCTCTCTTGAATTCTTATGTTTCTTTTGTGCTTTATGTAAAGTCAGAACATTGTTGCTTGTCCTTTCTGTTTTCCATTAGATATGAGAAATAAAAATTTTATTACAATGTTCATGGACTATGTCTACATAAAAAGTGCCAAACTTACTCTTGTTTCCTGTCATCTTAAAAAAAAACACCCACAAAAAATTGCCAGCCTGTAACAGTAGAGAAGTCTCCTGGGACTCTGAAGGAAAATATCCAAGAAATTTCCAAACACAACTATAGCACAAAACACTTTGCAATCAAATATAGCAGAGAACAAATGACTGCAAGTACCTGTGAAATGCTCATCGTGGACCTGTAAGGGTAATAGCTACACAGCATGCGCAACATGAAGTCTTTTTTAATCTTCATAAGCGCTCCAAAGAGTGGATATTATATATCCTTCTAGTTTTAAAGTTGAAGAAGCTGAAGTGCTAAGGCTAAGTAGCTACACCTGATTTAATGACTTGCAAGTCAGGAATGGGCACTGAGCTAGCAGGGCTGTGTGGACGTGGCTCTCTGCTATCCTCCATCCACCTGCATGCTAGGAAAGTCCTTTATCATCCTGCTACAGAGAAGCTCTGCATTCTCATTGACATTTAAAGTACTATACAAAGATGCATATGTTACAGGTATCATACTGCCCATCATTCATTCATTCATTCATTCATTCATTCACTGGCCCCTACATAATTTTAATCCATACCCCTCCAGTGCAAATACTCATACTTAATAAATGAAGCAATTGCAAAACATGACTATGAACATGTATCTCTGAGCTTTAAGACTCTATCATATAAATAACAATAAAAGCTACAGTCTACATTGAATAACTATATTTTGATGAAGTAAAATTATCAGAACCTTAAAAGATCGCAGTGTCAAATAATGAAATGTATCAACACTTTTCAGGTTGTTGTTGGTTTTTTAAAAAAAACATATTTGTGTAAATAATAGATGAAGACAATTTGTGCTCTTATTTTACCTCCTTAATTACATTTATGGACCATGACAAGCATCTAGGATTGTATCAGTCCAATAAGATTATTGTGCTGTTAGACAAAATTTTTTTTTTTTTGGCTAGAACTCTGCCTGAACTCTGGGCCTGGGCGCTGTCCCTCCGCTCTTCAGCTCAAGGCTAGCGCTCTACCACTTGAGCCACAGCACCACTTCCGGCTTTTTCTTTTTGCTTATGTGGTGCTGAGGAATCGAACCCAGGGCCTTGAGCATGCAAGGCAAGCGCTCTACCACTGAGCCACCTTCCCAGCCCCTAGACAAAATTTTTTGAAAAAGACAATGACACTTGTTTCCTGTTCTGTTTCTTTTTCCTTTGTGATCACTTTAGACTAAAGGTGATATGTGAGTGAACCCTCATTGACACTTTGCTTACGCAAGAACAACAACAACAAATTCTAGTAACTGAGTACGGGTGGTTCATGACTATAATATTGGTTACTTAGTAGGCAAAGATACAGAGGATCACAGTTTAAGGCTAGCCCAGGACAGGAAAATCTATGAAACTCCATCTCTATTAAAGGAAACTGTCTGTAATGGCATGTGAATATCCTCCCAAGCAACAACAAAAAGCCTAAAGTTGGTGTAGTATGGCGTAGGCACATGTCCATTTGGGAAGCATGACCATGTCTCAAAAATAAGCACCAAAAAAGACAGAGCTGAAGGTCTGGATCAAGTGGAATCATGCCAGCCTTGGAAGCATGAAGTCCTGAGTTCAATTTAATTATTTAAAAAATGAGTTGAAAAGTGTTATTCCTCCTCATGAGGAGATGGTTTTCTTTTAGATCAGTTAGGTATTTTTAAATCTGAGTTCTCAACAAAAGGCCATAAGGTAAATCCACTTGCTTATGGAGAATTCTTGTGGAAACATATCATTCATGCATCCTGGGATTTTTAGGGTTGATTTTTTAACCTGTTTTATTCACAAACACCTGTTTCTTCCTCTTTATGAGAGTCCACATGCTAAGCCATTCTGATTTTTTGCCTTCATTTCCAAGTTTTAGAGGGCTATGATGAAATTACAATGTATTATCTATCAGAATTCTTTTTGTTTGAAAAATGCATTTAAAAATGTGCTTTGAATATAAAATGAGAATTCGAAGTCATGCTTAAGAATGAAAATAAACTCCTAAATGTTCCCTGACGGACAGGCAGTGGTTTGTTCCAAGAAGGGATCCGCTGTGGGACATGGAAGGTGGAGAGCACGAAGTTGTTACATATGCATAAAGCCATGCACAGAGGGGTCAGTCCTCAATGAAGACTTCTTAAAGAGCAGACTCTTGGCTACTATCAAATCTGTGTTGTTGAGCTAGTTCATGAAATACTTAGTTTGAGTGCATGTGTTTTTAATGTGGAGAGCTATAATGTAATAAGGGACACAGTTTCATTGTAGAGATGGAAGATGAAGTAGGAAAAAAAAACATTTATGGGGATTAAAAGAAAAAGCCCAGACAGAGAAGATTATAGGTATGTGGGAACCTTTGCACTTTGGTCTTTCATAGGATATAGAATTAAACCTTAGATGCCCTCATTTCCAAGCTCCCAGACGCACCAAGACCACAATTAACATCACCTAGAATAGCACCTTGTTTAGCATTCAGGCCCATAGTCAGCAGGCCTGCTGTCTTGTTCAAAACATTACCATGACTTTCCAATATCACTGCTTGTCTTTTCAAAAGTCTGTAACTGTTCTCTTCATATTTTCCACAAAGGCTATCTAAAATTTGATAGGGTGATATTTCCTTACAAAGGTATTTGGATAGTTTCGTGCCAAAATCAATGTTGATTTTTAAAGCAATACCTAAAGGACGCTTGGTATAAATCAGTCAGGTGACAAGTGCTGACATTAATAAGGAGTAAGCATAAACCAGGCTTTCCAGAAAGACTTGAAAATGATGACAGTAATGATCTGCAAGTGACCCTTTCCAAGTAAGGGATGTGCCAGAGACCTTCATGAACTTCCCATTGACCTTTGCCTGTCAGTTCTGCTTTTACATACACCAACCCTTCCAAACCCCTGCTGGTAGAACTAGGAAGTAATAGAAAATGGTTTGTTACAATGTCTAAGCCTTCTTTCCATAGGTTAGCAGTGCATTATAGGCAAATCTTGTTTGAGTAAGTTTTTGATATCACTTATTGTGGGACTGTTGAAAAGTAGGAAAACATAAACATAATAGTCTATCTTATTCTACTATTTGCTTTCAAATTTATGCTGTTCCTAAAATGTGTTTTCCTGCTGGACAAAGGGTAGGACACATTTTGAAAACACATATTTTGGCATATTTTAACAAAAGATGAGCCTAGAGGCCTACCCCTGGAAACATGTATGGTTTCAGAGACTTCTGTACTTTCATGCAATATAACCACTTATAATTACTAAACAGAAGCTTTCTTGATCTTTTTTACATAAATATTTTCTCTTTTATTAAGAAAAATTATGCAGTATATTTTGATTGTATAATTTTTCAAATTTGTTATTAAAACAAATGAAAAGGGCCAAGTGCCAGTGGCTAAGGGATATAATCCTAGCTATTCAGTAGGATGAGATCTGAG
>NW_012267288.1:8036538-8039582 GCF_000151885.1 Dipodomys ordii | reverse complement strand
ATCTCCAATGAACCAGCAAAAATCCAGAAGTAGAACAATGGTTCAAATGGTAGAGTGCTAGCCTTGAGTAAAATAGCTCAGAAACAGTGTCCAGGTCCTAAGTTCAAGTCCCAGGATTGGCATAAGAAAATATCAACAACAGAAAAAAGTGAGTATTTCATTTTATATTTTTCTTTTTAACCCAAGGCATTGCTGCTTGCCCAAAGGGCTTTTCTGCTTATGCTGATGATAAACACTATATTGGAAATTATCAGTTGATCCACTCTGGATTGCACTGGTTTATACATTCCTTTTCATTTTTCGTATTGACTAAGTTTCTTCCTTGAATCCTAACTCATGAAAAGTTGGAAATGAATAGGAACAATGTACATTTGTTAACTGGTTCTTGCTACAGGCTTGGTTTCTATGATTTCACTATGAATGGCAAACATTAGATGATAATTTTGATGTTAATGAGGTATAGAGTCATGTGTGAATGCTTTTATTGGTGTCATCCAGGTATATGGTTCTAGAGAAGTGGGCTGAGACCTCAATATTTGCATCTGTAGAGAATTATGTAATAATTAATGTGTTAAAATTACCAATACATAGTGGGTAGGCAAATGGTCATAATCTTTTATATCTATGGTTCATATCGACCTAGTTGAAATATATTAGAGATTTGATATATGGTGTTACACTATGACTTCAGTTCTTTAGAGAATTTACAATACTAAAATAGCTAAAGAAATTTTAAAATATGCAACGAAATTGTTCTTTATTGGATAATGTCCTGTTGTGCTTATAATCAAGAGTAATCATTGTAATAAGTACAATTTAATGAGCACCTAGGTAGAGCCGTGATAGATGTGTTATAAAGAATTCACATAGACTTCCTAACTGAATCTGAACAATGATTCTGTTTCAAATGTCATAAATGTAAATCTCAGAAGGCTTAATTAACTATTAGTCTAACGATGAATGGAAATCTGAGTCAGAAGCATGAACTAGGTCTGTCTGACTTTGGTGCTTCTTGAATTTCTCTCTGTAGCTACTCCTCATAGGAAGCCATGAATACTAGGAAATGCTTAGGTGCCACACCCATACCATACCTAGAACCCAAAGCCAGGCCATATATCAGTTCATCACAAGGAAGCACACCATATTATCAACCTATTAAGTTTCTATACAAAGCTGGAAACTGCCAGCAGACATGTCTATGTGGGTAATACACTATCCTCTAATTAGACTAATAGGTAATTACAAAAGAGCATGTGTCCTTTGGGGAGATAATAGGGAGGTTTGCCAAAGACAGGAGATCAAGCTGAGGAGGAGTCACAACAAAGAAAGCCAAATTTAGAACAGTGGTATTCCTCTAACTTTTTCAATTCCTGTGAAAGCTGAGTTTGCCAGTAAGGCAGTACGTTCTAGCAGAAGTGAGAATGAGCTATCGCAAGCTTTGAGCACCCTTGGTCCTATCTTAACTGTGCACAAATTCACCAGGATTGCTCCTGGGCAATTTAAATGGAAGCTGACCAGATAGTCAGGAGAACATTTCCTGGAACAAGAAACAGTCTTATCCTATGTAAAAAAATGATTGCACCATTATTTTAGAAAAAAAAAATACTGCAAAATTAAAAGAAAATAGCACGTGTATTGTCATCAATTGTTGTTCAATGCTACTCCATAAGGAAATAATTATAGATACTGATTGTTGAAACTAGACTTCTTGGCCTTTGAAATTCAAGTTCAAGAATAATCTTGGGTGTGTTCAATATTCAGACTAGAACTTGAACAACACGAGCACCCAGAACTTTAAGGTAAACGTTGCTGATGAGATTTTATAACTTAGTTATTGAGAAAAAACCCTCATATGATTTTTAATTATTGATTGTTTAGTTATTAGTTACTTCAACATAAAATATTATTTTGCTACAATAAAACATGTTAATACATATTTTATTACAGTTAAAATTAGTGACAAGCTTTGTGAATGTTTCGTACGAAACTAACAGTTACAACTTACTTCAATAGAATTAATTTGGAATCAATAGAGGTAAGATATTTGTAACTTGATTTTATTCAAAAACCTATTTTCTAGAAATCTAGGTTGTCTGTTGTTATTTTGATGATTAACATTGACACAACTTATATATCAGTCTTAAGAAAGGTATAATAATAAACTTTTTACTTTCATTTCTAAATCAATTTCAGTGACAAAATGTATAACCAAATATAAATGAGTTTGTTTTGTATCACTATTGTCATTAATCTAAAACCTCACCTCTTTCTTTGATCATATAAATCACAGATTTGCTCAAGACAAGTTTAAAATTTACTTTGATAGTAAGACTTTGCCACTTAATATCTCTTTTGAAATTGATCTTACTTTTAATATTAAAGTTAGAATTGGAAAACTATGTCCATGAAAATAACAGATGGAGAACACTCAGTCATGAGAATTTCAGATTTAACAAATTTGAAATTCTTCCAATGTAATATTCTCCTGGAAAAGAATGTTTATCCTTTGCTTTATCTTTGTTGTGTAAATTTCACAGTGTTTTAATATTTACATTGCAGACAATATAACTCACATGCATAATGCTTTCTTTGAGTTACATAGTCTTTGTCATTGTCTTATTTTTAATCATACAGTAAAGGTAAGGAAGTTTATCAAATAATATTTTAAATGGTGATCTTTCACTTTAATAAATTTGATTTAAATACTGAGAAATGACCTTGGAGAAAATAGACAATGTTTAGACTAGAGTTTCTCATACTTCAGTGGGCTTAGTATTAAAGCTCACGTAGCTGGGCCAATCCTAGATTCTATGATTCTCTCAGACCAGCTGAACCCCAGAATGTGGCTTTTCTAGTGTGCTGGTCCTGAAGCTTTAACTCAGGGCCTGGGCATTGCACATGAACTTTTTTTTTTAATTTAATTTTATTTTTTTTTGAGAACATACTGTACAGAGGGGTTACAATTATATGGGCAGGATAATGCATACATTTCTTATCAAGCATTGCAGCCTCCTCCTTTGTTTACCCTTCACATCCCTTCCCTA